>NW_026652285.1:99215343-99429550 GCF_009828535.3 Hylobates moloch
CTCAAAAAATATATATATATAAAATAATAATTATTATTATTACTATTATTTTAGAGACAGGGTGTTGCTCTGTCACCCAGGCTGGAGTATGGTGGCGCAATCAAGACTCATTACAGCCTCAACCTCCTGGACTTAAGCAATCTTCCTGCATCAGTCTCCCAAGTAGCTCATTTATTATTTGTCTGGGTTATCAGTCTCTGTTTACTTACCACATTGCTGTACTATGTTACTCTCCTGTGTTGAATCAAGTTCCCCAAAGATATTTGGAAAAGTTACTTAATACTTGTGATTATGAACTGGAAATGGAGGTAAAAGTCCTTGCTCCATTTTTACCACTGGGCTTTGTGAAGATTAGATGAGTTATATATTACAGTGTCTTACAAACAGCAAGTAGAAGATGGTGTTTTTCCGTGTTCATTTTAGCAGACCAGTTAAGCAGCCATTGTCCTGAGCATCTGTGTAGCATCCCCACACTGATATGTCCTGAATTCCCCAGTGGGAAAAGAAAAGTTCACTTTTATTCTTCAACTTCTTCAGCACCAGAACCTTCCTTTCAGCATATTCTTCTGCCTCTCCTTACTGAAGTTCGTAAGCTATCACTGCTCCTGTGCAAGTGGGCTGTCTCATGGCTGCATCCTCTGTGGCCCCAGAGGCTGAAGATGAAGGAACCAGGCAGGGCCTGCCCAAAGCAGCCCGGGGCTCCCTAACACACCACATATGGCCTGAGTTTGGGAATTGCAGACCAGGTCTCAGGAACTGCACTGCTTCCCCAGGTGCTAGGCAGTCATTGTCCCATTCCTCTCCATTGCACGATGGGGCTTTTGAACACTGGCCTACGTCAATCTGATGGACATGGTGGGTCTCTTGTTCTAGGTCCTTGCACAGAGCATCGAGGTCTGAAGACCTTGGCCAAAGGGACTCCAACCCTGGGGCTTCTGTTTATTCACCTTCTTGGGCTTAGCCATTGACCTCCAATCCCAGAAGCACTGGACCCTGGCAGCTAGACTCACGGGTGCTGCCAGCATCAGCCTCATGCTTTGCCTCAGCCACCCCTCCCCCAACTCCTCCTTTTAAGCCTGGCCTTTCTGCCTAGACTTCTTTTCTTAAAGCCACGTTTAGTCAGCCATGTTGCCATTTGCTGGCACTGGGCCTTGACTTGGGACTTTCAGGTTAACCACAGCCTGAGTCCTTAGCATAAAGTCTTGAAAACCAGGAGTTCTGGTTTCTGTTCCTTTCTTTTGAGAAGGCTTCAAATGCACATTGAGGCACTGTTTCTCTGGTGGCCAGCTTTACATACCAGAGATCTCAGTCACAAAGGATTTTGCTTCTCTAATCTCTGACTAGGGATACATGTTCATCCTGTATTTGCTTAACTAAGTTGCCCCTTCGATGACTGCATATAGAAAAGAAGGTTGTCTTCTTTTGATTAAAATTACCACACCCAGTGTAAATATGACACAGTTGACTGTGGGGGATCTGGAGGATATAGCCTGGATTCGAGTGTTGGCTTGGCTTTGTGTACATGGGCATGTGAATTGTGTGGAACTTACTGGGACTTTCAGTCCTGGAGATGGTGAGGAGAGCAAATAGCTATGGATGCAGGGAAAGAGACTTGGTGTAGCTGTGAAATAACTCTTCAGGTGACCCTGAGGAGTCTGCTTTTCTACCTCAGCACCTTGCTCTGTAGGCTCTCTGCACCCACAAGTTGCTGTTATGTGGGGTATCCTGACATCATGTAGAACAGTGGGCCAGGTCGCTTTGGGGGATAGCTTCCAAGTGTGAGGTTCTGTGACAATGACAAGATTGAAGTTTTCCATCTCTGTGATGTAGGGAAGGCAAACCCAAAAATTGGTGCTTGGCCCTGGAGGGTTCTTGGCTTTGCCCAGGAGAGAATTCAAGGGTGAGCTGGTGGTGTTAGACAACAGCTTTTATTGAAGTGGCAGTGTATAGCAGCAGCAGCAGAGATGTTGCTTCTCATGGTGTGGGGCTTACCCCATAGGCATTGTGCCCAGAGTAGCAGCTCAGAGGCAGGTCATATTTATGTATGTTTTTAATTACATGCAAATCAAGTTGCAGATTATGCAGAAATTTCTAGAAAAAGGGTGGTAACTTTCAGGCCATTGCAATGGAAAGGGGTGGTAACATCCAGTGTTGCTATGGTGATGGTAAACTGACGTGGCACACTGGTGGGCGTGTCTTAGAGAAAGCTGCTTCTGCCTCATCCCTGTTTTAGCTAGTCCTCAATTTGGCCTAGTCTCCAAGCCCCACCTCTGGAGTCAAGTCCTGTCTCCTACCTCATATGCATGAAACAGCCTTTTAAAATCCTTAGTTCTGTCCAGGATTTGGCACACCATAAATGTGCCACTTAGGATTTTCCCTTTTAGTCTTCATCCACAGTTATCCACTCTTTAGCTTCTTCTGGTTTATTTATTTTGCTGTATTTTCTTCTCATTCTAGCTTTTGAATCGAAAAGACAAGACTACCTTTGAGAAATTGGACTACCTGATGTCGAAAGAAGATAATTACAAGCGGACACGGGAATATATCCGAAGCCTGAAGATGGTTCCAAGTATTCCCTATCTAGGTAGGAGTTTGAATTGGCTTATTATTTTTTAAGAAACCTACTCTGTGCCAAATAAGATGTTTTTACAGTTTCTACTTGAGAAATTTCCAGGAAGTGACATGGCCCGTAGATAAAGAGGCACTTGGTTGGCTTCTTGGGTTGGAACAGGCTGTTGATACTTCCCAAGGATGGAAACATGGATTAGGGTGATATATAAAGGATGTTCTGCTTTTTATATGAAAGACCTGTGGGACCCAGGGTTCCCCAGGCTGCAGCCCAGATGGGTCACAATGAGAGTGATAAGACTCTTACTGGTTCATCCACATCCTCCTGAACTGGGGCATGTCAGGCACAAACCCTCTGTTCTGGCTCTCTGGGCATTATTAGTATATTTCATATTTGTACAAATTAAATTATAGTAGTGCTTATTAATTTTTCTGGTTAGAAAATAATGCATGTTAATTGTAAGGAATTAGAGAAGAAAGTATCTTTTGTTATCTCACCTGAAGATATTTGCTTCATATCTTACTGATTTGGGCATATCTAAAATATGTATGTTTACTCTGTCCTAAAACTGTTATTTTTATCTTAAAAATGTTACCTACTTTTCGATACTATGACTCAGTCCCATCAGATGGATTTGTCAAACTCGAATCTGCTCTCCAGTGTTGACCATTTAAGGCAACAGCCCTCAACCTTTTTGGCACCAGGGACCAGTTCTGGAAGACAGTTTTTCCACGGATGGAGAGTGGGCTGAGGAGAGTGGTTTCAGGATGAAGTTGTTCCACCTCAGATAATTACTCTGAGGAGAAGCACACAACCTGGATCCCTCACGTGCGCAGTTCACAGTAGGGTTTGCGCTCCTATGAGAATCCAATGCTGCCACTGATCTGACAGGGGGTGGAGCTCAGGCAGTAATGTTTGCTAGCCCATCGCTCACCTCTTGCTGTGTGGCCCAGTTCCTAGCAAGGAGTTGGGAACCCCTGATTTAAGGTGTTTCTACATTTTTGCTATTAAAATGTCTCAATGAACATCCTTATTGCAAAAACTTTCTACATGTAGTTATGATTATTACCTTGTGATAAATTCCTAGAGGTGTGCACAGCTTCAAAACATATGCAAAAACGTATGCCTTTTCATGTATATTTCCAAAATGCACTCCAGAGAATTTGTGTCAATTTGTACTTTCATCAGAAGGGGATGAAATTGCCTGTTTCTCCCACATTACAAATACTATGCTTTTTCATGGTTTTGTCTTTCCGTTTTCTTTCTTTCTTTTTTGTCTTTGCCAATTTGATAGGTGAAAAATACTTCTTGTAGTTTGGATGTCAGGGTTATGCCAGTTTTATGAAAAAATCTTTTGATCTTTTATGATCTAAAATAATTCTAATAACAAGGGAAACCAACATTATATAGAAGTGACTCCTGATATTTGCAAGGGATTTAGTGCAATTTTTTGAAGTTACGTTTTTGACAATTTAAAAATTTCTTTCATGAGCATTGTTTATTTAGATTTTCTTTCTTTTAATTAAAAATTAATTAGAATATTTAATTCTTTTAAAGCCAACTTGGAAAATTTGTTTTTTAGTAGAAAATTGTCCATTTGATCCAGATTTTCAATATTATTAGCATAGTTTTTTCTTATTTAATTTTTTGACAATATAGTATTCTCTTATAAATTTGAATCTCTATATATATACACTAAATACTAAAGCAAATATAACTAAAAATATACTAAAATATAACTAAAAAATACTAAAGCAAACATATATATTATATATATATTATATATATATGTGGTTATATTTCCTTTAGTATTTCTAATAGTTTAGTATTTCTCATACTTTGTATTTTTTGTTTTCTTTCTTTTTTAAAATTTATGTCCTTGCCAGAGATTTGTCTATTGGTCTTTCCAAAGATTAAATTTTGGATTTGTTTTCAGTCACACTGTCTTTCTGCTTTTTAGTTTACTGTATTTTATCAGTCAAGGATGTGCATTTTCTTCCCACATTTTAACACTTCTGAAATTGGGATACATCTTGCAATTGATAACAAAGCATTGTGACATTGTTTAATTGGCAGCAGTTTCTCTTAGTGATACATAAAAAAAGACACACCCAATAAAAGGTGACATCTTAAACATAATGAAATATGGACTTTCCATGTTTGTCTCTTATAATTCATCTCTCCTGTTTTCCTTAAGTTGTTTCGCCATTTCTGTTAACTACTAGAATTAAATTACAGGTTTATTTGTGTATATGTTATTTTTTTTCACTTTAATACAGAAAATAGTTAAGGCTATAAATTTTCCTCTAATTACTGCTTTTGTTGCATCCTACATGTTTTGGTGTGTAATGGTCTCAGTGACATTCTTTAAATACTCTCTATAGTTTTAATTTTTCTTTTATGCAAATATTTAAGATAGTGTTTTTTTCATTTTCAAGGGCTTAGGCTTTTGTTTTTATTTTTAAAACAGTTTATTGAACTATAATTAATACATAATCCATTTAAAGTGTACAATTCACTGGTTTTTAGTAATATTCACAGTTGTGCAAACCATCACCACAGTCAGTTTTAAAGCATTTTTATCACTCCATAAAGAAACCCCACGTGCATGAGCAGTCATTCCCATTTCCCTCTAGCCAACCCTCCTCTCCCACCTTCAGCCTTAGGCAATTATTAATCTACTTTATGTCTCCACACATTTTCCTGTTCTAGAAATTTCATATAAATCTAATCATACAATATGCTGTCTTTATGACTGGCTTCTTTCTCATAGCATCATGTTTTCAAGGTTCATCCATGCTAGAGCGTGATTAGTACTTCATCCCTTCTTATTGCCAAATAATATTCCATTGTACAGATGCACCACGTTTTATTTATCCATTTGTTTTTTTAGACAGGGTCTGGCTCTTTTGCCCAGGCTGGAGTGCGGTAGCATTATCTTGGCTCACTACATCCTGGAACTCCTGGGTTCAAGTGATCCTCCTGCCTCAGCCTCCCAGGTAGCTGGGACTACAGGTGCACACCACCACGTCCAGCTAATTTTTTTGTATTTTTTGTAGAGACGGGGTTTCACCATGTTGCCTAGGCTGGTCCCAAATCTCTGAGCTCAAGCAATCTGCCTGCCTTGGCTTCTCGATATACATTTATTTGATAAACAATTGAATTGTGTCCATTCTTTGACTATTATGAATAATGCTTCTATGAATGGCTTAGGTTTTTAAAAACATAGTCTTCTCTAATTTTTGAGATTTGTTTTGTGGCTTAATGTAAGATTGGTTTTTATACATGTTTCATGGTGCATGCTGGAAAAGAAGGTGTAATGTCTCAAATTAATCTTATAATTACGTTGTAATGTTCAAATTATGAATTTTTGACAACTTGGTCTATCCAGAAAGAAGTATTTGTTACAGTCCCCTTATATTTCTAGTAGTTTCTGCCTTACATATTTAGTATATAGAAGTTTGTAACAGTTGTAGATTCATTATGAAGTACTCCATACAAAGTTATCTTGGTTCCATTTGTTACTTGCTTTTACTTCTAACTTCTATTGTCTGATATTAATTGTGTGACATCTATTTTATTTTTCATTTGGATTTTTTTGCTAAGTGAAGACATTATTTGTATTGATAGATAATATTTTACATATTTAAGGGTCACGTGGTATTTTGTTACATGCATAGAATGTATAATAATCAAGTCAGGGTATTTGGGGGTATCCAGCACCTTGAGTATTCATCATTTCTGTGTGTTGGGAACATTTCACGTCCTCTCTTTTAGCTACTTCAAAATACACAATACAGTGTTAACCATAATCACCCTACTCTGCTATTGAACATTGGAACTTATACCTTCTCTCTAACTATGTTTGTACCCATTAACCAACCTCTCTTTATTCCTCCTTCCCACCCACACACACTTCCCAGCCTCTGGTATCTATCATTCTACTCTCTGCCTCCATAAGATCAGCTTTTTTAGCTAGCACATACGAGTGAGAACATGTGATAGTTGTCTTTCTGTGCGTGGCTTATTTCACTTAACATAGTGACCTCCAGCTGCATCCATATTGCTGCAAATGACAGCAAATTTCATTCTTTTTATGGCCAAATAGTACACCATTGTGTGTGTGTGTGTGTGTATAACATTTTCTTTATCCATTTATCTGCTGATAAACACTTAGGTTGATTCCATATCTTGGTTAAGGTGAATACTGCTGCAATAAACATGCAAGTACAGTACTGATTTCTTTTCCTTTGGATAAATACCCAGAAGTGGGATTGCTGGATTGTATGGTAGCTCTATTTTCAGTTTTTCAAGCAATCTCTATACTGTTTTCTGCAGTAGCTGTACTAACATACATTCCCACCAACAGTGTGTAGTTCCCTTTTCTCCATATTCTCGCCAGCATGTTTTTTGTCTTTTTAATAATAACCATTGTGGCTGGCCCAAGATGATATCTCATTGTGGTTTTGATTCATTTGCATTTATTTTATAAATCTTTGGCTATAGTTTAGATTTTAATTTTTTATTTTATTAATATTATTTTTTTGAGACTCAGTTTCACCCTTGTTGCCCAGGCTGGAGTGCAGTGGCGCCGTCTCGGCTCACTGCAATCTCTGCCTCCCGGGTTCAAGCAATTCTCCTGCCTCAGCCTTCCAAGTAGCTGGGATTACAGGTGCCCGCCACCATGCCCCGCTAAGTTTTGTATTTTTGGTAGAGACGGGGTTTCACCATGTTGGCTAGGCTGGTCTCGAACTCCTGACCTCAGGTGATCTACCTACCTCAGGTGATCTGCCTGCCTCAGCCTCCTAAAGTGCTGGGATTACAGGCATGAGCCATGGTGCCTGGCCAAGATTTTAATATTTTAAGTTGCCTTGATTTAGTCATGATTCTTGGAAACAGCATTTAGTTGGACCGTACATGAGAAACCTTGCCTTTTAGTAGGGGAATATACCACTTTCATATTTGTTTCACCTTATGCCATAGATTGAATTCTATTGCTTCCTTTTTTTCATGCTTTTGCATCTTTCCTTGTTTTCTTCTTTGGCTTACCATAAACTGCAGTGTCTTTCTACTTGGTTACTGGCAAATCCCCATCTCAGGTCTACAGATGGAAGGCATGTTGCTGTGCACAGCTCCCAAGTCCATTCCCATCACACCTGAGGCTCATCAGTTGAGAGACAGCGTTGATGGTACTACCGTGAGGGTAGCCTAGTGCAGCCGATGGGTTCCACTAGCAGAGGTGTTCCAGGGTCATTAATGGTGGCCTCTTTTCTCGAATAAGGATGATCATGAGAGCTGCTGTGCATTGTTTGCTTTCTCTGTGCCTAGCACTTTGCTAGGCATTTGAATGCATCATTTCATTGAATGCTTACAATAGCCCAGTGAATAAGCAGGCAGTGAGAGGTTGCCTAAGGTCACATAACTGGAAAGTAACAGAGCCAGGACTGGGCCCAGATGGCCTGGCTATAAGCCCTATGCTCTTGACGCTGCCCTCTCCTGATTCCCCACCCTATTCAGGTCATTACTTTCCTACACACCCTTGTGGTTATTACCACCTGTGTCCTCTGGCTATTTATGACTTGTGGGTGGCCCCCATCAGGCACTATGTGAAGGGGATAAATTATTGCTACTGTTTCTTGTGACATTCTCTATTGTGGGACCACAAAGCAGTGCAGTCTTGGGCTTCCAAGGGCATTGGTCAGCCTGTGCCAGCCCTCAGGCCTCTTGCCCCTCAGAATTTCTAGACAGATGCAGCCCCCCATGTCCTTGATCACCTCATCTCAGCTGCTGCTTCCTGGCAGGTGCTTCCCAAGAGGCTTCATAGAGGCCTCCATCCTCCTGCATTCTTCCTGCTTCTGACTCTAAGCGAGTCCAGCTGAACTGCTGTGGTCTTATCCCTTCAGCCTTATGATTATTTTCCTCTCCCTTTCAACCAGGTGGACTACATTTCTCATGTTGCATCTGACATATACAAGTCAGAGGGAAAGAAGAGGAGGTGACTGCCACCTGCTCTCTGTTCTTGGGATAGTGTATGAGGGTTTACCATGGGGTGCCATAGTTTGCTTAAAAAAGAATGAAGCAAGACCTTCTGAGGCAGCTGGGAGTTCCACCTGCATGCATGTCTGGTTGCCTTGGACATACCCTACCCAAATCCAGGCTGTGTATTCTTCTCGAAAACCCAACCTGTCCCAGGGACAGATTTGTTTATTTAAAGAGGAATAGTTATATAATTCCTGGAAAGTACAACATAGAAAAAAATATCTGAAACCATTTGTTTTTTCTCTGGCAAAGTCCTCACTATAGGTCTTTTCCCCCTTGGGGTGAGAGGAGGCTGTTTTCTGGGAGGAACTGTAGGTCAGTCCCTGATATTTCAAGCTGCTTTGTTACTTCTGTTGCTTGAGACCATGAATGCTGCTTCAGCAGTTATTTGCCTCTAATAGCAATTATGGGCTTTGTTTTTGTAACAATTCTTTTAACCCTCTGTGGAAGATTCTGTATGCTAACTGGGCTCGTGTGACTATTCACATATGTGTCTCTTTGTTCCATGTAAAGATGCCTTTGTGTAGTACTAGCCTTTGTTACTAACCACGTGGATGTGATTCTGACTCCTTTTAATGCAAATTGTAGAGCCAGTTGGCTGTACTTTGGTGTAGTGAGTTCCTGATGAAACATAATTTTAAAAATACTGAGGGAAAAATGTATTACATTTATAAAATAAGACTCTTTGAATCAAAAAGTTTCTTGCAGATTACTTAAAAGTGTGAAAACAGTGATGAGAAATAGTTCAATTATTTGCAGCTGATTTTATCTGATAGCAGCTCCTTGCAAATACCTGGTTAGATTGGAATGATAACAAAAGCAAGCAAAGAGCTTTGAAGAATGTCTACATCATTTGCTTATAAATAGCTGTATTGATTTAGGGGGTGTTTTGTTCTTGCTACTTATTTCCTTCAGGAAATAACTAAATTAGAAATGTGATGGATCTTAAATGGTTTAGAGCTGATTCTAAAAGTAACCATAGCCGTGTGGAAAATTATGATTTCTCAAGGAACAAAAATTAGGTATTCTAACACTTCTGGGTAGAGATTGCTTGAAAAACTAAAAATAGAGCTACCATACAATCCAGCAATCCAGAAAACATTTGGAGACATTCTTAGTAAATTTACCCAGACTTCTAACATGTGAAGTAAATTTCTAGAATGTAAGTTATTCCTTCAAACAAGCAAACCTTTCCATTTTTCAAAAAGTAGGACTTTATTTGCAAATATAAATTCTAAAATTTAATATCAATATAAATTCTAAAGTTTAAAATCAAGACAAATTTTTCCAAATATAAAATCAACAGGGCTGAACTGTTGGATATCTAAAAGGGCTTTCAAAAAGAAGTGATCGGCCGGGCGCGGTGGCTCACGCTTGTAATCCCAGCACTTTGGGAGGCCGAGGCGGGCGGATCACGAGGTCAGGAGATCGAGACCACGGTGAAACCCCGTCTCTACTAAAAATACAAAAAAAATTAGCCGGGCGTGGTGGCGGGCGCCTGTAGTCCCAGCTACTCAGAGAGGCTGAGGCAGGAGAATGGCGTGAACCCGGGAGGCGGAGCTTGCAGTGAGCCGAGATTGCGCCACTGCACTCCAGCCTGGGTGACAGAGCGAGACTCCGTCTCAAAAAAAAAAAAAGAAGTGATCATTGGTCAAAAAAAGTATTTACTCAGATGCCCCAAAGGCCCCCAGTCAGACACCGCCCTTGCCCTCATGGAGCTCACAGTCCAGTTGTGATCACCGGCACTGGACAAGAAACTGCAAGTGAGCTGAGCATTATGAAGGAAAAGGCAAAGGAGCAAACCAAGGGGGCCCCAGCTAGTCTGGGGGAACCAGGAAGGGCTTTTTGTGAGGGAAGTAGAGTCCTGAAGGATGAATAAGCTGGGTGAAGAGGTGGGAAGTGAGCATTTTACACAAAGATGACAGCTTGTGCATAACCCTAAAGTGAGGAAAAACATGTTTGTTAGAAAAACTGGCTAGAGAGTAGTGAATGAGGGGGAGGGTGTCATGTGGAGCAGCTGCAGTGGAAGGGAGGGGAAGATTGCTTAGGGCCTAGACATGGGAGTCGGGAGGCAGTTGAGAGCCCAGGCTCTGACCAACCTAGAAGCAGTAGGGAGACATGAAAGCATTTTAAGCAAGGGCATGCTAGGTTGGATTTGCATTGAACACACATCACCTTGGCTGCAGCAAGTGGCTTTGAGGAGGTCAGGCTGGAGGAGTGAAGGTCAGTTAGGGGATCCTGTAGAAGCCTGTGATGAGTCACTGTATTTCAGAAATTTCCAGGGAGGGGGAAGGTGCTTTAAAAGCAGTTCATTTTAGAGCAAAGCCTTGGAGAGACCTAAAACAGTTGTCAGTGAGTATATCCCTTATACCTGATGATGACACATAGCATGTCCTTGTACTCTGGTTTTGAGAATCCATTTGTGCACTTCAGCTGTGGGCCCCCTTAAAGCAGAGAGGAAAGAGCAAGCAAGGGTGGGATCAAGCCAAGGATGCGGCAGAGCTGCTGCTTCCCTGAACAGGGATATGAGTGGTGGCTGTTGCCCCCTTGATGGGGGCCGCCACCCTAGGACCAAGGTGCAGTAGTTCCCTTGTCAGGATTAGCAATAATGTTAACTGGCTGTCCCCAGGTTGGCCAGCTTTTAATGCCCAACTGAAAAAATTCCATTCCACATGCAGGAAATCCAGCCTTTTTTTCATTTCCCCTCCCCACGTTTCCAAGGTTCCCCAAGGAACACTCATTTGTTCCACAGATCCATCCTGGTTGTTGCTTGGTGCCTCAGCCAGCTGCCTGGCCCCAAAATTCTGAGCCCTCCCGCTGGTCCCCTCCTGCCTTTCCTAGTTGGACCTGTGTGGAACCAGGCTCCTTCCTTAGCTGGAAAAGGAGGTATCTGTCAGTCCACAAAGCAAAGCTTAAGGCTGGATTCTGGTCTGCCTGCCCATGGAGCCATAGGCCATGTTCCTTTTTCTATTCTTCCCTGATGGCCATATGCTACAGGGGCCAACTTGCTGCCCTCCCCACCCCCAGCCCAGGAAGCCTTTGAACAAATCTCCCTTTCCCTAAATCTAGGCATTCAACCCTCTCTGGGATCCAGCAAGCAAGGAAAAGCTTCCCTCGATCTCAGGCTCACACATACTTCTCAGTCAACAGAATGATCTCAAAGACACTATCCCATCCAAAATGAAACTATTTCCATGATTTTGAAGAGTGGTTAGCTACATTTTGTTTCAAATCTCTTTTTTGCAGTCTCCGGATTTGTTATCTTAAAATTCACATTTTTTCTGGGACTCCGTAGTCTTTCTCATTTCTTACAAAAGGCCAGTGGATGTTATTAAAACCCCCATTTTATGAATGAAGAAAAAAACATAGCTTGACTTATGACTTACCCAACATCATATCCAAGGCGGATACCAAGTTTAACTGAAGATCTCATGCTTACTGCTGGGGTTCCACCCAGCCTTAACTTACGCATCCTCCTTTTAATATCTCCGTCTCCATGGAAATAAACAGTGGAAGGAAAACATGTGGGGGTCAAGAAAGGAGCACTAGGTGGAAAGGCTTGTTTCCCGAATGCTTTGCTATCCAGAGTGGGAGAACCTTGTCCCATTTGTCCCTTCTGGGGCAAAGGGAGAATCTGCAGTCAGCTTTTCTCTGGGTCAAGAAGTTGTGTCTGACCCTGCAAAACGAGGTATAAGCATAAGCCCATTTTGTGCAAGAAAAAGTGTTTTCATGGTAGGAATCTTTATACTCATTAGGATGACTATTCCTCTTTGACTTCCTTTAGTTTTTTGGATTTCGAATTAGAAACTAACACTAATTACAAAAACTCATGTTTACTGGTTTACTATGTGATTGCACTGCATTATCTCATTTAATCCTCCCAACACTCCTTCCTCTGAGGGAGGCATTATTTTTATCTTATTTGCTAGCTGCAAAATATGAACAAGATTCACATTAAAGTTTACACACTAGTAAATGGTGAGATCAGTGCTTGTATCCAGGTCTGACTCCAGTACCCCAACCGCTAACCTCAAAATATGCCATATGTTCCCCAGAACAGGCCTTTAACCTCTGGGAAAAACCACAGCTGAGAAGGAAAGTACTTCTAGGGACTCTTCCTGTGTGGAACAAGAAGACTTCCTGGTGGGAGGTCCTGGAGAAGCACATTGATTCATGGGTGGGGACAGAGTGGATTGAGTAGACACTGGTCTTCTACTGACACACTCTTATTGTCCTCTTGTACCTGGGCTGGCCCAAATAAAGAAAAGGATTGGGACAAAGGAAAGACTGGGGAGCTTCTGCATCCTCAGGACTAACCTGGAGCCATTGGGATGTCTCATTTAGTAGACAGCTCTTCAGATGGCCCCCGATGATTTCTGTTCCCTAGTGTTTGCATCCTTGTATAATCTCTTCCCCTTGAGTGTAGGCAGAACATAGTGATTTGCTTCTAACAAATATGACAGAAATAATGGGATGTCCCTTCCAAGATTAGATCATTAAAGACTATCCCTTTTATGTTGAGTGCTTGCCCTTTCTACTCTCTTTTGGATCATTCATCCTGGAGGAATCCAGCTGCCCTGTGTTTGACAGTCTTGTGAAGAGGCCCGTGTGGCATGGGATTGAGACCTGCCAACAACCATGTGATGGAGTTTGGAAGAAGATTCTGCTTAAAAGGCGAGTCTTCAGATGAGACTGCAACCTCAGCCAACAGCTTGACTGAAGTCTCATCAGAGACCTTAAGCCAGAGACACCCAGCTAAGACATGCCCAAATTCCCAATCCACAGAAACTACTAGATAATAAATGTTTATTGTAAGAGGCTAGGTTTTAGAATAATTTGTCACACAGCAATGGATAACGAGCACATTGCACAACCTTTATCACTGCACAATTATTACTTTGTTGACCAATCTGTATTGGGACAAAATCAACTGTAAAACTCAACACATAAAGGACTATAACATTGGCCTCTAGGGCAGCAGGACGTGCTGGACCCCTCTGGAAAGCTAGTTTTGAGGTGGGGGGATTCAATAGGCTAGAGAGAGTGATTGCTGCTTTGAGAAATGATGAGTTCTTGCAGTTCTGTAAGAAAGATGGGTGCCTGGGGATGACTGATTAGGGTCTGAGAGGGCCTGGAAGGTTACCCTTAGGAAGCCTGTTGTTCCCTGATGGAGTGTACAGTGGACTCCTGAGTACTCAAGGGTACTCAAAGGATATATCCTTTTTTGTGACCATCCAGAAAGGCATTTGGTGCCCACTCATTCTTTTAAAAACTTAAATATTACAAAAGTAACACATTGCTTGTTATAAAAATTATTCTCACTGAAAGAAGTTTATAAAGTAAAAAGTGAATGTGCCATTCTTCTCCCACTTTCTAGAGGCAGCCAGTGTTTGCAGTGGGTGTGTGTTCTTCCAGACATTCTTATCCACAAATACAAAAGGACGTGCCTGTGGAGGGGCACATATGATATTGTGCTTTTTAACCAAAATGGGAACATTTTATATGTGTTGTTTTGCACATATAAACTGTCATAGATATTGTACAGTGGCAGCAAATCTAGAACTCCCCTGTTCTTTCTGGTAGCTCTTTGGCACCCACAGATGTATGGGCAACATGTTGGATATCTGCTGGATGAGTGCTGATTTGCCTAGCTGTGTCCCAACTGATAAATATTTAGACTGTTTCTAGTTTTTCCCTTTTACATATACAAGTTAAATATCCCTAATCTGAAAATCCAAAATCTAAAACATTTTGAAAATCAACATGACACTCAAAGAAAAGCCTCATTGGAATATTTTGGATTTCAGATTTTCAGATTAGGTTCACTCAACAGGTAAGTATAGTGCAAATATTCCAAAATCTGAAAAAGTCTGAAATCTGGAACATTTCTGGTCCCAAGCATTTTGGATAAGCCACGCTCAGCCTGTAGTGCAGTGGGGAGCATCCTTATCTGTGTGTCTCTACCGTCCTGTTAGAGTACTTCTGAAACTGAGTGCTGGAAGTGGAATTGCTGGGGCAAAAACTCTTTGCAACTTTACAGTGTCTACTGCTGGAATGCCCTCTGAAATGCTTGCAGTTATATTTCTGCAAACAGGATATGAGTATGCCTATTTTTTCCACTCTCACCAACACTAGATATTATCCACCATGTTTTATTTATGCTAAAATTATAGGCACAAGATGGCATTTTTTTTTAAAATATACATTTCTCTGCCCACCAATTCTCTTGGGCTCTAAGTTAGGTAGCCAGGCCTTCAGGCCTTCCACCCAACTGATCAGCCACCCTCTGCCCTTGTCTCTGCTTCCTGAGTATCTATCTTTATTCCCTCTCCCCGTGTCCCCAGCACAGGCCTGCACTGCCCTGATTGATGAGGAAAGGCTGCCTTGCTGTTTGGTTCCTGTGGAGAGGAGGCTGACCTAAATCCATCCCCTGCACACTTGCCTGGGCATTGGTCAACATTCCAGGCTTGGAGAAGGCTGTGTGCTTCTTTTAATCCTTTTCCCTTGTTGAGATGACTAGGGCGTAGGCCTCTGTCATCATATGGCCCCAGAAGGGAATTCTAATTCCACTCCCTCCACATTAACTATCCTTCTAGGCTCTGGGCCATTCCCAGCTCTGCTGAGGCTCAGGGCAAATGTGGCCTGTCTTTCCTCGTCCAAGGAGCCCTCTCCTGGTACTGTGAGATGGCCTTCAGCTTCAGGATGTGCTGCAGCAGTGGGGAAGGGAACATTCCTTGACCAGCCCGTGGAGCTGGATTTATTAATATCATGACCATCAGCAAGCACAGCATGGGACAGGCAGATGGCCCACCCACCTAGGAGGTGCTGCATGTGGCAGCGCTGTGGGAATGCTGCGCAGATGGGAGAGATTGTCTGCATCTGGGCTCCCAATGTGGGCTGAGCTGGCCCAGGATGGCCATTCAGGAGAGACAGGGATACTTGAATGTCTCAGGGATTGAAACGTCATGTCCACAGAGGCAGAATCCCAGACTAGGGCTGGTTCACGCCTGCCTCTGAGGTCTGAGAGACCTGTAAGCAAGCGCCAGGCCTGGAGGCATAGATATGGGAGATGAGCCACCACTACTGGAACCCAGTTACCAGATAATGAGGACCAGGGCTTGAACCAGGTAGATTTGTTCATCTGGTGACTGCCAGAGCATCCACAAGTAGGATGTTTGGAGTAGCAAAGCAGGAGGGCTGATGAGTCTGTAAGCTGTAGGACAGATGGCAAGAAGAAGAGGAGCTGCAGCCTGGCAAGGGATTGGTAGCCCAAGGAGCTGCGAAACATTCTCCAGCACTGCCCCTTGTTACTCCGTGTCCATTGTTTGAGATAAATTAGGCAGACAGCTATGGACTGGCTTCCTGACATCTAGGGACCTTCTGATATCAAGCTGCTGCTGCTGCATAGGCAGGCTGGCTGGCCACCTGACATATCCACTGCTGTGGGCAGAAGGCTCCATATCACCGTGATTCTCAGATGTATTACTGAGTAATATGGGGTGACATAGGAGCTGTAGTGTGATCTCACTTCCTCCCTGGGTATAGTGATCGATGCTGTAGAGGTAGGAGCTCAGAAATTAGACTGACTCAGTTCACATTCTGAGTGTCAGACTGCATGCACCTGGGCAGCTCATTTACCTCTTTGATGTAAGTTTTCTATTATGTTGAAGAGAGAGTAATTATAGAATCCACCTTGTAGAGTTGTTGTGAGAATTTAAAGAGCCATGCATACTGCCTGGCACATGGAAGGCACCCTATAGATGATGGCTAGTATTAGTGCTTTCCACATGAAAATACATCTAAGAAGACCCTATCAATGAGAACCCTGTTGCCCCCTGTATCTCTATTGAGAAACACAGCATACCCAGGAAGGGCAGCGTACCCAGGAAGAGGCGCATCTGGGCACAGCCAGGTGTCATGTTAGTTAGCCACCTGGCCTTAGAAGGGTTGGATGTGATTTCTGGGATAGTGCAGGGGTCAGCAGCAGGAGAGGTTGGGGAATAGGATCCCATCTGATGAGTAATGTCTGGCTGGCAAAATATGGTCCTGGAGAGGATGGGGACCAATAACATCTGGAGTGTAGTCTAGACACCTTTTTGGATAGAGACCCAGCCTGTGACCCCTCCTTCTCTGGGAACCTACTTCCCCTGCTTCTCCCTTGGCAGTGCACGCCAGCAGCAGTGTTCCCCCACCTAGCTCTGCTCCACGGTCAGAGCCCATAGAGTTGGGGTGGATACCCAGCCTGAATTGGGCCAGTTGGATCCTCTGTCTGGGAGCCAGCATTGGAACATAGATGTGCTGGCACTCAGATCAGGAGGATGTGAACTGAAAAATGCCGTCTGGTGCCATGTGCCAGGACAGCTGCAGAGAATAGTCCACAGATGGATGCTTGATGAGAAGCAGAGAAGGAGACCCTGCAGGAAAGGGGAAAGGAAAGAGCAAGGGAGAGGAGCTGAGAAAGTTGCTGCCTTGCATCTTGAAGGCTTTCCAGGCAATTTCTGGTTCCTGGCCCTTGTGAGGCCCAGCTGTGTCCCTGCCCGTGGACTTGGGGAGATACCTCATGTCCTTATGTAACCAGCTTATTAAATGAGCTGGACTCAATCAGGTGTAAGAAGAAACCAACTCATTTTTTCCCCAGTGTCCTTTTGAGCCTACTCTATGGACTTTTCTTTTCCCAGTCAAAGCTGAGAACTTAGCAGGTCCTTTGGTCTTTCAGGTGCTACCCATGAAACAGCCCAATCCATTCTAACAATTCTTCATTCCAGATAGTCCACCATAGTAATTGCAAGTCTGGACTCCTAAAGCTGACCAGCTGTGGAGATCTGGAGTGGGGGAAGACAGATGGTCAGCTTGTTTGTTTGTTTGTTTTGAGACAGGGTCTCATTTTTTTTTTGTTTTTTTGCCCAGGCCTGGAGTGTGGTGGCATGATCTTGGCTCTCTGCAGCCTCTGCCTGCTGGGCTCAAGTGAGCCTCCCACCTCAGCTTCCCAAGTAGCTAGGACCACAGGTACATACCATCATGCCGAGCTGATTTTTTTAGTTAATTAATTAATTAATTTTGGTAGAGACGGAGTTCTCACCATGTTGCCTAGGCTGGTTTCAAACTCCTGGGCTGAAGCAGTCCTCCTACCTCGACCTCCCAAAGTTCTGGGAGGTGTGAGCCACAGCACCTGGCTGACACACAGTCCCCTTCTTCACTGGATCCTGGCCAGTCCCACTGCCTCCCCAACCTGTTCACTGAAGTTTCTGGCCGGTGGAAACAGGGGAGGAAGAAGGGAGAGAGAACAGCCCATCTTTCATAGCTGTTGGTAACTCAGAGCTTGTGCCCTGTGGGTCTGCTAGATGCTTATGCAAGCAACCCAGCGCTGTCTTTCACCCTCTTGGCAGCTGCTGCTTCAGAATTTCCCTCCTGGCACCTCTGACTCAGCTGCTCCTTTGGTGGAGTAATGTATAGCTCCCTCCCTGGCTCCTGTACTTCCTGCCCTGTCCCCACCCCCACCATCCAGGCAGCCCTCTGGTCCTAGGAAGCCTGAATTTGTGCCTCAGTGGGCTGGCCTTGTGCTGTCAACGTGGGCCACTCTTCCCACTGCTCTTTGTGCCCCTGGCCTGAGTCAGACAGGAGTGCTTATGCCATCCCATGCCAGGCTGTGGGAATGGTCCCTTGAAGTCCCTCTCACTTGACTGAAGGTGGATGAAAACACCCACCTTCCTTGTGGTGGTGGAGACACGTAAAGGACAGTTCATTCTCCCCTCCCCAGGACCTTCTTTCTATACTTCTCACACAGCGTCAGGGAAGCCATCAGCTAATGCCGGAGAGCCAGTGCGGGGCCATGCCCTTTGCAGGGATGATCTTGCAGCTTTTATCTTGTCCTTAGCCTTTGAAGTCTCAGATAAAACTGAAGCAGAAAGAGCACCTTTTAAACATGTTGTTACACTTAAAAGCTTCCCTTTTTGGCTTAATCTAGTCATGTGGGTTTCTCTTACTATAACCAGAGTCTTGACAAGTCTGTGTGAAACAGATGAGGGGGTCTTGGGAGATCAGAGAGGACACCTTGAACCTCCTAAGGGTGTCTGTGGACTGTGAGCATGGTACACTCCCATTACCATTGTTTTCAGTAATGTGAAGGTTTCTGTTTCAGTCTTGCTCAAATCAGCAAGATTACGGGGAGGGGGTCTTTTTCAGTGTCACTTGCTCAGAAAAGTCACTGTCTTCTGGCCCTGTTTACACAAGCCCAGCAGGTGGGTGCCCCTTGTCCCCCAAGAGACCAAGGTATTGGCTAAAACTGGGATGCAGGGGTTTGGCTGGGGCAGGAGAAAGTCTGGGCTTCATTGACTTCCTTCTGGGTCTGCAAATGCAGTGCAGCCACCATGGAGAACTTAGTAATAGTAGGACTCCTGTGATTGTAGGCCTTAAAAGGTCACCGATGGAATAGGAGAGGATGGTCTGGTTGGCAAGTCCCCAGGATGCTGACTGGCTGTCTTTGCTGGCAGGTAGAGCCATTCACTGGGTACCCAGGCTAGGGTGCTTGGACAGAGCCCTCCTGCCCCATGCTCTTCTTCCATGCCACCAGCTTAGTGAACTGACCCCTACCTTTCATTTTCTCCACATCTCTGATGAGCTTATTCCTTCCTCTCCTTCTATATAGCCTGGGTGTGGTTTGATTAAGATTCAGGCTTGGGTATTGAGATGGGATTTGGGAGAAATAGCTAGTGTCATGACCTGCTTTCATTTGAATCCTAACTAGTTTAGAAAAAGGATGGTTCTACAGTGTCCAGCATGGCTTTCCAGAGCTCTCTGTTTGGGGTTTTAGAGCCAAGACTAGTGACCAGTAAGGTTGGGCCTTGTTTTCCTTTGCTCTTGTTCCCTATGTCCCACACACTCCACTCCAGATGTGTGTGGAGGGGTGACTATAGTCTGGGCCAAGATTAAGATATTTTCCTCAAATAGCATTCCGATTCCACTGTGATCCCAACAACTGACTAGGGGCTTAGGAGAAGGGAGTTGAGAACTCTTACTTGATGCCTGACACCCAGCACCTTCTGGATTAATTGCTCCTGGGGTATTCTTACCAGCAGTCTGACTTCAAGCCTCATTTCCACCTCTTTTGTAAAGTGAGAATAATGATCCCTCCTTCACAGAGCTTCTATGAAGGTGATGTAAAACACACATGCACGCGTGCACACACACACGCCTGTTTCTAAGCACATGGTAGGCTTCAGTGCGTATCAGTGCATCTCTCTCTAACTGCAGCTTTACTAGAAAAAGCTATCATATGGTTATGTCACTTGGTCATTAGGTAGAAGGATTGCTGGGGCCCAGGGTATAAGTGCATTTACAATTTTGATGTATACACTGGCAAGTTACTCTTCAACAATATGGAGTCAATTTATACGTCCATCCATAGTGCACACATCTGTCCATTCCCTTGTCAACATGGAGATTGGCATTTTTTTCATCTTTGCCAATCTGACAGGCAACACATCATGGTTTATCCTTCACTTATAGCACCTCTCTGATTACTACTGAGGTTGACATCTTGTTTACTGGCCATTTGTGAGTCTTCTCATGTGTACGTGTACTTTGCCAAGTTTTCTGTTACAGGATTTGCATCTTTCTTAATTTGAAAGAGGTTTTAGCATAGCACGAATATTCTGTATTTGCTATATATGTTTCAAATATGTTTCTCTTGTTCGATATTTGCCTTTTAATCTTGGTCATGTTTTATTTTTTGTTTTGTTTTTTGGAAAGCAGAAAATTTGAGTTCTGAAAAAAGTTGTATCTTTTAGTCTTTTCCTTTAGGTTTTGGGGTCTCCTGTCATGCCTAGAATCACTTCCCAACCTACAGATTTGTTTTACAAGGAGACAGTTCTAGCGGCTAGGGTGGAAATTGGACTGGAATGAGGGAGATGGAGACTCCTAGTCTGGAGCCTGGTGCAGTAGTTGAAGGGAGAGGAGATGAGATCCTATGCTAAGGCAGGCAAGACGGCTTGGTGTGGAGGGATGGATTGTTCTTGGCAGGGGAAGGGAGAGGTCCTTGTTTTTGATCTGAGCAATTGAGTACCTGGTGCCATTTGGTGAAAAGGGACCAGACCTGGAAGAAAGGTATGTCAGGTGTCAAGTGCACCGCCCGTGAGGTGCTTGGAGGACATCTGGGGGAGACATCCAGGACACAGCTGGATGTGAGGAAGTGGAGCTCCAGAGAGCCATCTTGGCCTGAAGTACTACTGTGGTACTTCTGAGGGTATAGGTGGTACCCAGAGATAGGGTGAGTGTGATTTAAATGATTCTGGTGTGTGTCCTGGTGCCGAATCTCTTCCTGGTTTTACTTAAAGAGGCTCTGATATGGGAGGCCCCAGGAAGGCATTCTAAAACAGTAACACAGAGTGTAGATACATCCAAATAGCACTGATGGCTTTTATTGCAGATTGGTGTCATTACAAGGATAATCTGGGAATATATTTTTTAAAAAACCCTCCCTTTTATATACACAAAACATGCTACATGGTACACTTTGTGAGAAATGCTGAGGTAATAGGCACACACCCAGACATGGACAGTACCAAACATCCAACATCTCACACAGCCTGGCCCACGTGCCCACTGGGAAGGGTCTCACCTTCTTGACTCATCCGTTGCCCCTTCTTGGCAATAGTCCCGGGAGTGCTGAGGCTGACACTTCGTGGCCAACAGGACTCAGAAAGCGACCATGCTGCAGTGCATCAACCAAGCGGTCCGGTGACCCCTGATTATTCAACTCCTGAGAAGTGGCCCGTTTTCATTTTTGTGGCACTTGTTCTCCAGGGAAGTGTAGTTTGGAGATGAGATGCGGACTCTAGTCAGCCTGAGAGCGTGGAACCTCTGGTCTGTAGCCATCTGGGGGCTCTGATGATCTGATTACTTCTGTTCAACCGATTATCTCCTGGCCAGATAGGTTATTATTTGTGTGAAGACTAAAATGACCTGTAGGCTAAAGTATGAATGGAAGTACAAAACTGCGAGTACATTATCTATACGGCCGGTGGAGCTTTTGGCCTGGCCTTCCCTTCCCAACCAGAAACCTGGAGCCTGGAGTGTTTCCTACTCAGAAGCTGAGGAATCTCGCCTGGAAAGAAGGGGCTGTGCGACAGAAAAGGCAAGGAGTAGGTAGGCAAGGAGTACAGCAGAGTACAGTACAAGGAAAGGGGGCCTTGAACTGCAGTGAGTGGCCAGGGACTGACACACAGAAGGCACTTAATGAATGGTGTCAAATGAAGGGATAAGTGGGTGATGGATGGTGAAAAGTCCTGAGAATGGGGAAAAGTATGAAAATGGTGGGGGAGGGATTTTGAAATTTGATTAGGTGCCAAAAGGGGTTCTTAAGAAGCTGGGAACCTCTATGTGAGAGATTAGCATTGTAGACATCCTGGAAGAATCCAGGCACACAGATGCCAAGGGTGATCCTTTCAGTTGAGACCACACAGTCTGTGATCTACCCTTAGACTCAAGTAATACAACACTAATGAAATGCTTTTCTCCTAAGAGCAAAGCTGCTGGTGACAGCTTCAACATCTGAGAACTGAATATATGTGTATTTAGGTATCTAAGGCAAACCTATATATGGATCTAGATATATCACATGTGATGTATATCTAAATGCATATATATGTGGTATACATATACGTGCACAAGGGAGGCTCATACACATGTATATTATGAAGGTATTTTGCAGTTGTGTTTTTATTGTAGAGACTTAATTTATTTAAAGAAAGAGTTGTCTGTAGTCCTGTCCTGTCCTGGAGACATGAGGGGCTGTCTGGTGTGAAGGAAAGTAGGAGGGACAGAAAACACCATATCGATTCAGTTCCATCATCTGCTGCAGTGACTTTGGAAAACAGAATCCAGCATCCTGGTCCTCCTAGCCTCAGGATGAACTGGTGAGGAGTTGTTCTTTGTGCTGTGGCCAGTGTGACCAGGGTGGGCTCCTGGCAATGGCCATGAGAGGTCAGGAGGGGGAGCTGGCTTAGTGGAAGGTGTTGGGGTTCGGTCGGATCATCATCACCACTTTCTTGAGTGAGTAAGAGCCTCCTCGGAACTCAGCCCAGTAGACTCCGTCCTGGTAGCGGCTCCGATAATGGCCCCCGCGGTACCAGACCCCGTTGAGGTTGGAGTGGGCACAGGCGTTATACCACCAGCCTCCCTTCTGGTAGTGGGCACAGTTTCCTGCAAGAGAGAATGCAGTGAGAGGGTGTCTGGGAAGAGGCCATTCTACCTGCGTCCATAGTGCTCAGGGCTTTCAGCAAAGCCCTCTCTGGGAGGCATCTGGAGCAAGAACGCTTGAGAGGTGGACCCGTCTCCATGGGTGGTGAGAGGCCATGCTTCAGGCCTGCCTTTGAGGCTCAGCTTTATAACTAACTAGCTGTGTGATCTCAGACAAGTGACTTAACCTCTCCCAGCCACTGTATCCTCATCTGTAAAATGAGAATAAAAATGACGCCTGCCGCACAGGATGGCTCTGAGGATTGAATGAGGATGCGTACTTGACACTTAGCCCAGGGCTGGGTGCAAAGGAGGCCCCAGGGGAACTCCACACCTTGTGTTCTGATAGGAAATGGAGATGGCCTGAGGTGGGCAGGGAGGGAGAAAAGCTTTTTCTTAGGAATTTTTAGAGTTGAAACTGTTGGATCAGGAGTTTTTAAAGAATGACAGAGAAAGTGTTTAAGAAGAAATGCTCCTCCAGTCCTCCCCGGCTTGTATTTCATCCAAACAATTTTTTGTATTACTTCACAAAGGAAAGGTATTTCCATAAAACTTTTGGCATTATCACTTCATGCTGAATTTTGCTGCCAAGGACAAGCAGTTCAGAACAACAGTAAAAACTGTGGGAAGGTGCGCACGGGCATGCAGGGGCAGTGCACTCTGTGGCAGGAGGACAGGGGACCACTATCTGCCACCATTGCTCTTAGTGAAGGGGGGTCCCCACTTTCCTGACTAGGCCTGGCAAAGGGACCCCGTACTCAGGGGAGGGGCTGCTCCAGTCAGGATTGTGGGTTGGAGGGCCCAACAGAGCAGGTGGCCGAGGCCGTGGGATGAGGTGAGGAGGTCACACTCAGTCTGAGGCAGAAAGCAAGAGGGGGGGTGCAGTCCAGGTTTTCCCAGAGTTTTTCTGGGGGTCCTTCTGGGCCATGATTCCAGGCCACAGGGACCGAGTGGCAGTGTTGGACTGGTGTAGCAGGGAGATCCTTGGGCACGCCATAACCAGCCTCCTCTTTGCCAGCGGAGGTCCCACACACCTCCAGGGACAAGGAACTTGCCAGCTACTGATTTTGCTGCTGGCTAGATCTGAGTTTGGATCATAGAATACACTTGCCACTCCTTAAGGAGGTAGCCCTCCAGAAAGGCTGTAGCAGCCCCTGTGTCCCAGGGTCTGACCAGCTCTGAAGGTTATCCTCCTGCCCTGCTCTTCTAGAAGCCTCAGCAGCCCCTACTGCTTCAGAACGAGGGCCTGCTCCTCTTCCAGGGCCCCTTCGGGCTGGGCCAGTTCAGTGTCAGTGGGTGGACAGAGGTGTCTGTGTGACACAGGGATGGGCAGGTCATGTCCCTCCTGTCTCCTGGTGTTGGGAGAATTACCCTTCAGAATGTGGCTGCCATGGGTACCTGGCATGAGGATCCCTTCCACCTTACTATGTAGGTTTCAGGGCCTGCCTGAAGTGCAGGACAGTCTTGAGAGCTCGCTTCTCAAGTGGGAGGGAGTAGCCTTCTGACCAAGACCACATAGGAAATGGAGGCAGGAGGGGACTGGGTTTGCCCTTGAGAGCAGACAGCCTGAGCCTGGAGGCGGCATCGGCCCTCAGGTGGTGCCAGCCTCAGGGAGGAGCGTGGCAGACCGAGAGGCCTTCATCTCAAGAAACTGGGTGTTGGCCCTGGGGAGGCATTAACTGTGTGGGAGTCTGATATCTGGACTCAGGGCCAGACCATATCTATGTTTCCTCTAATTTTCTGGTTTTTTTCTCTTGTTTTTTGTTTAATAAAGACTCTTAGTAAAGACCTAGGTTTGAAGCATGTGATCTTAGACAAATCACTTTTTCTCTCCTATCTGCTTTCCTCTCAATAGCTTCCTCTCAGCACTGCACTAGCATTACATGCAGTAACAGTGACCATGAAGAAAGCCACTTTGTATGGAGCCCTCACTGTGTGCCAAATCCTAGACAAAGCACTTTAGGTACATTCTCTCTACCCTTCTCCCTACCCTGCAATGTAGTTCTTGTCCTTACTTCCAGATGCAGAAACTGAGACCCAGGGAGATTTAGCAGCATGACTAAGGACACGTGGCTGGTAGGAGGTGGGGCCAGCACTGGAGCCCAGGTGTGTGGCCCAGAGCCTACGCAGTTGGTTAGCTCTATACCAGGTGTCTTGGACATAAGTGGTGAGGACACAGCCCAACACATGTCTTTCTGCATTGGCCCCAGTTGGCCCTGGTATGTGTGATTTGTATACCTCTTTATGTCTCCCCCCACCCCATTTTTTTTTTAATTTGTAAACGCCACTCTGACCCAGCTTTGTGAAGGGGACCTGTGGGCAGGAGAAGGGACCCTCACGGGGTGGTAACAGGGTCAGGCAGCTTGGCCCAGCTGCTTCTCGCCCTGGGATCTTCCCGTTTCTAAGCCCTGGAGTCAGGGGCTCTGGCTCTAGTTGACCTCTTTTCTCTACTGTGCACCTGGGTTTGACTCCACTTTTCCTACCTGTGTAGACATCGTGGTCTCTGTCCAGGGTGGTGAACTGCTTGCCATTGTGCCATGTAAAGGAGTCACCCGCATTGCCATGGTAGCGCCCCAGCCGCAGCTTATAATACTCGCTCTCAGGTTCCAGGCGGAAACTGGCATATTCTGCAAAGACTTTGCGGCCAGACCAGTCCTCCATGGTCACCAGGAGTTTGTAGTTGCCTTGGTTCGTCAGCCAGTAAATGTTCTCCAGGCCCAGCCAGTATTCGCCATCAATGTTCCCAAACCCTTGCTGGGGAAAACCCAGGAGAGTGTTAATGTGGAGCCTGCAGCACCTGCAGCCAGCAGGCTTGGCTGTCAGACACTCAGCCTTGGATAGAGGGGCCTGGGAAACAAGCAGAGCATGAAGCAGACCTGGTTCAGACCCCTACTCCACCACTTAATCTCTCTATGACTCACACATTATTCAAAAATATGTAGAGTGCCTACCCTGTGCCAGGCATCATGTGAACCCCAGATTCCTTGTTCTTACGTCAGGGAGGCTACGTTACCTTCCCCACAGGGTTGCTGCAGGAACACGTGTGCTGTGGCAGGTGGAGGGCCTGGCACTCAGTAAGCATGCAGCAGGCATTCCTCAGACAAGTCTCTGACCCTCACTGAGCTTCACCTCCTCCTCTGGAGATGAGCTGTGTGTGAGGGTCACGTGTAAGCTCTAATGCACCAGACGGGTGTGAGCTGTGATGCATGTGTCCCATCCACCGGGGCTCCCCTCTAGGTCTAAAACCCAGTGGTTTTGTGGTTATTGTTTTTTTTTTTGCATGTGGTTTTGGGGTCAGCAGCTGAGTGATGGCCACTAAAGTCTTGGGAATCTGTGATTCATTAATATAATAATTATTATTATTTAGTATTGAGCGCTTGTGATGTGCTGGCACTGTTTTAAGAACTTTACATAGGTTGTTTTATTAATCCTCATGTCAACTCTAAGAACTAAGTGCTATCATTATCCTCCCTAGTATGGATGAAATGAGGCCCAGAGAGGCTCAGGGCCTCAGAATGCCTGAGGGTGAACCAGGATTTGAACCAAGAACCCAGTCTTAATCATTGCACTGTATTGCCTCTAAGAAAGGAGGAAAGAGTCTCCTCCTCCTAATGTAGGTGGAAGAGGAGAAGAAAGCAGAGACACAGGCTGGTCAGGAGGTGGGGTGGGGGGCAACCAGGACAGGAGACTCAAGAAGGGGCATGGCAGAGCCATGTGTGCAAGGCATCATGGCTTCAGGTAGTTTGTGAGCTTCAGTGTCAGAGGCCTCAGCTGCAGTCACTACTGGGCCAATTCCTGGCTTTGCAACCCTGAGCAAATTACTCCACACTTTCACCTGTAAGCTGGGTCCATAACAGAACCTCCGTCAGGGGGTTGATATGAGATTAAACAAAATAACGCACGAAAGCCCTTAGCATGGCGCTGGCATAGGTTGGGCACTCAGCAAACCGAGCCACTCTTGCCTTCCTTAGTGCCACCTCTGTTTAGAGGGGGAAGAACGATGTATGACTGAGTCCTGGCAACTTTCCCTGCTACACAGATGAGCATTTCAACTCCCCGGGAACCAGGGAGCCCAGAGGATGAGCCTGGAATTAGGACTTGAGCATTGCCACAATTCCCTACCAGGACTCTTTGGGGGATTCTCCCAGGGACTGGGAGCCTCTTGGGACTTGCACCTTCTGGGCTTTGAGAGCAGGTCTTTCCTCATGGAAACCCCAGTTGGGAGTGAAATGCTCCCCACCCCTGGGCCCCCATACCAGCGTTTCTAAACTCTCACCCTGTCCCGTGGGGCTGTGGTGGTCTGGTCTACTAACTCTTGTCCTGCAGCAGTTTCTAGCAGCAGGCAGAGGAGGCGCTGGTCCTCACTACCCCTGGTGGGTTTGCAAAATGGCCCTGTCTGCATCCTTCTTGCCTCAGGTATGTGTGTTGTTGGGGCCGCACAGGCCTGGACTTGGTCAGCCTGTACCTCTGAGTGGGCTCTTCTACTGGTCGCTCAGGCCTCTCTTGGGGTGGGCCAGTCACCTTGTGGGCGGCACAGACAGCCCCTGCCGGGACTCACCTTGTACGTCTCCCAGTTCCTGAAGAAGTTAACAGAGCCATCCAGGCGTCTCTGGATGACGGTCCAGCCCCCGGGGTCGTGTCTCTGGTCGCACCACACCTGCATGAGGCGGTTGGTGTTCTCTGGCTTCACCAGGTAGATGGAGCTGGTGTCGTGGCCATCCTCCAGGGCCTGCAGGCAGTCTCTCCATGGGCCTGGGGACACAGACATACACATACATCACAGACCTGCCTGTCACCAGGCCATACCCCCAGCTGCACCCCAAATAGGCACAACCTCTGGTGAGGCTCCACCCGGGAGCCACAGGCCCGCAGTCTAGGTAACCAATTTTTGTTTTGTGAGTTTGATAAATAATTATAAAGGCAAGAGCCTCAGACTGGGGGTCAGGATGCCCACACTCCAAGCTCACTTTCTTCTCTCACCCGCCTCATAGTGTGACTTTTGGCAGACTTTTTCACTTCTCCCAGCCCTCAGTTTCTTCCAGTTGTAGAAGGGAGATCAGATTTCCCTCATACAGGGTTGTCAGGAGTTGCTGGAGTGATCTTTTTCAAGTTCATTATATTAGGAAAAAGAGATGTGGACCTACTAAACGTGGCAACATCGGTCAGTGCCTGCAGGCTCTGATGGCTTTGCTTCTGCAAGGAAACTCGGTTCCACTGGATTACTGTTTCTGGGGGCCAAGTGCAATTGGCCCCCTTCAATTCTGACTCCACATCTGCCCTTCCAGTGACAGTGCATCATGATGACTGCTGCAGCTTTTACTAAATGAACTTCCACAGTCAGGGGGGCCTAGGCCATGCCCAGAATTTGGCCATGTAGCCAGAGACTTTGGGATATTTCTGCAATTCATTCACTGCTCTTCAAGTGTGTTTTTAGGGGGCCAGGTTCCCTTTCAGCTCAATCTGTGTGTTTTCCAAAGGAAGCTCAGTGAGGGCCAGATGCTTGGCACTCACGCATTCTGAGGTCTTCCTTGCAGGCTCATAAACTTAAAGGATGATGTCTAGGATACAGCCCAATCCATGGCTGTCTTCTGAAACTGAGACCAGAGGGTTCTGTGATTCTTTGTAACTCCACTGAGCTTGGGCAGCCCAGTCAGAAGGAATGGGTGTTATACCACAGGTCTTTCAGCCCTCACCACCCCTGCCCATCAACTCTGCCCTCCCCAGGCAGTTTCTTATGCTCCACTATTGGTCACATCAGCAAGAAGGTACAAACTTGAGTCACCAAGGGTCTGGACAGGCTGGGGCCTTTCTCACTGATCTGAGGAAGCTTTAGAAGGTCAAGGCCTAGCCATTCACATGAAAATGGCTGAAAGAAAGAAAATCACATTTTGCTTCAGTCTCTTCAAAATATTCCCCATAGGGCCGGGCACGGTGGCTCACACCTATAATCCCAGCACTTTGGGAGGCTGAGGCAGGCAGATCACAAGGTCAGAAGATCGAGACAATCCTGGCTAATATGGTGAAACCCCATCTCTACTACAAATACAAAAAATTAGCCAGGTGTGGTGGCATGCACCTGTGGTCCCAGCTACCTGGGAGGCTGAGGCAGGAGAATCACTTGAATCGAGGAGGTGGAGGTTGCAGTGAGCTGAGATGGCTCCACTGCACTCCAGCCTGGGCGACAGAGCAAGACTCCGTCTCAAAAAAAAAAAAAAAAAAAAAAAATCCCCACAATGAGACTGGTTAAGGACAAAAGTGCTAAGAAAGTACCATTGTATGTTTTCTATCAATTTGTATGTTTATTCAACAACTGTGTATTGAGTCCCAGCCTCTGCAGATGCGGTGCTGGGCACCGGAAGCTCAGGGCAGGGTGGGGCCGCTCTGATGCCCTGCGAGGGAGGAGATGACCTCCTACCTCCTCCCCACTCGAATTCCTGTAGAATCCTGTCCTTTCTCTTTCTGTGTGAGTTGAAGGGAGGTGCCCATCAGTGACAGGTATACTCAGCTTTTCTGGTACAGGTCACACTTCTCAGATTCCTTCCTAGCTGGTGTTTGGGCTCAACTAGTTCACAGGTAATGGTTATAAACCAGAAAGATTTAGGTTTCTGGTCTCCGTTAGACATCTCAGGTGGGCTCTTCCTGAGGAAGAAGCCTTGTGTTTGAGCATTCATCCACCTAGAACCTGATGGGAAGGCAGGGGCTGTCTTGCTCATTCCTTGCTTCCCACTGCCCAGTATCGCCCCTAGAAGAAAGATTGGTTTGGGTGCCGACAGTGAACTCAGGGGCTTCTCCCTTCATCTTCCGGGGAGGAAGAATCTTCTCACCCATTTACCTTTTTGCCAGACCTCTTCTTCAAGGGATGGGGCAGGACCCAATGCTCCCCACCCCCTGGGTAGCAGATGGGGTACAGGCAGCTGCTTCCTTTGCCAGTGCCACTTCCTGCCTTTCCCCCACCACCCCCTCAGTATCCTTCCTGGGGAAGGGGAGGCCAGACCTCCAGAAAGAGCATTTGTGAAGGAGAAAAAGGTTTTGGTTGTGTTCGGCTGAAGCCCCAGGGACAGAGGCAGAGAATGGGAGTCTGTCCCCAACAGCTGGAGCAGAGCGCCGGTGGGCGTGGGAGGCCTCCCAGCTCCTTACCAAGTCAGCAGCACAGGAGAGGCTGTTTGATGTGAATGCTGGTGACGGAAGATCCGGCAGAAGCCTGCAAAATAACGCCCACTGAGAGCGAGCAGCCCAGCCTCTTACTGCACAGCTGCCAGGACTGCTACAGAATTGTCAGAGGTAAAAGCTGCCTTTGAAGGAGGCGCCACGTAGGAAGAGGCTGTGGAGGCTGCTGGGAGAGTGGCAGTTGGCCTTGTGGCTCCAGCTAGGGCTGCCTTTGTGGGCGCCATCAGTGATCTCAGTTTTACCTTTGGCATTTCCACCAAGGGCTCTTTTTAAAGGCAAGTGTTTTTAAATGTTTTGGGGCTACTAGTCCCTTTAAGAATTTGGGGATGGTTCTAGATCCTTTATTCAGAAAAATGAACAGACTCACACAATTCTGTAGACAGTTTCAGAAGGTAATGGATTCCCAAAGTCCCAGGTTATACACTCCATGTTCTAAGAGTCATGACTGAAGTAATAATAATAATAGCTAGTGTGTACTGAGCATTTCCTATGGTCCTAGCCACGTATTTCCACAGCTGACCCTCCTGACACTCCTGTGAGGTAGGAAAGCAGACCCTGTGGTCATTAGAGGATCCCCTCAAGGTTACCTGGTGGGTAAAGGACACAGCAGGTATATGCACCCAGGGGGTGTCTCAGAGTTCACACACTAAAGTACTCTTCTTTTCCCCCAACCAGAGCGAACTCAAGAATGAGGGACCGAGGCTGACTTAACTCTGTGTCCTTAGAACTAATGTTAATCTTTGCCAGTCAGCCAGCGAAAAAATAAAACATAAAAATTTATAGTCCTTTGTCAAGGTGTAAAACTTTTAAAAATCTTTAATGATTTTTTTCTTCCATATTTACCTTTTGGTGTTCTTTGCCCATTTTTCAACTATTGTAGTGTTTGTTATGACGTAGAAGTTTTTCTTTTTTTTAAAATGGCAAACATGGTAATTCTTTTAAGGCTTTCTAGAATAATGGAGTAGGTATCAAATTGTATAGAAGTGTTTAGTATTTCCTGCTGTTACAAAAAATGTGCATATGTGTCTGTACACGGAATTTCAAATGACAATCAGACCCCATTAGCTTTCATCAAAAACACATATCAAACACAATTTCCGTCAGAACCCTTAGTAGACCTCTATGAAATCTCCTGCATTCAAACACATTTCCTTTTCACACACCAGTGGCAAAGGTCAGAAACATCAATAATGGATGAAAATTAGTCAGAAAAAGAGTTAACATTGAAAAATTGTCAACAGTAAAATTATGTGGCTCCCTTAAAATAGCAGAGACAAAACATGCTACTTTGATGAGAAATCCACAACTGTGACGTATAAATAATACTGTGAAAAATCTATAACTGTTCCATATATATAATGCCCTCGTAGGGGGCCAGGCAAGGGTTTGGCCTTGATGGATGAAGACCTGGCTGAGGAAGCGAGGGCTGGAGGAAGACTCCACACTTGGAGTCAGGAGCCCTCGGCTCCAATCTCGATGGCCTCACCTATGCACAGTGTGACTTTGGGCAGGGTCCTCATTGAGCCTCAATTGCTTCTTCTGTGAAATGGGGAAGAGACCATAGCTATTCTGAGGATATCAGGAACCCAAGAGCGGCCAGCATGGGAGCCAGCTGGGGCAGGTGCTCTGTGAAGATTATCCCTTTCTGTTTCGTTTGATAGATGAAAGCTGACATTTTTGAAGTTGTTCACCACCCCCTCCCCCCGACTAATTCCTCCTCCACACATGTTGCTATATTTGCTTTTCAATACAAGACTAAATGTAAGATATTTACCAGTAGATGTTTTCCATATATTTTTAAGTCAGAATTTCAGTGAAGAAGGCCACAAAGATATATTGACATGAAGAATGGAAATCTTTTTTGTCAATGAAACTGAGTTTTCAACGTGCAGTGGGCAAAGCACTCCCTTTGGACCAGTGCAGAGTACCTAGCGGTGTTTAACTTGGCGCCCCTTCTGAGAGGGCAGCTCTGCCCAGAGCATCAGGCCAACACTAACTCGGCAGCACCTGGGCTCAGAGTGGAGCGAGTGCCCCGACCTCATCTCTATAAAGACCACATTTACATTCTTGGCGGAGCTGTGGCCAAATGTTCCACGTGAAGAGAAATGCAGCCCCGTGGCTGAGCCGAGTCTGTGTGGTTCCCTGGAGAAGCAACAAGAATGGGTAGGCACACAGGGTCTGGGGTCAGGAGGCCCCCAGAGGAGGGACATCAGCAAGTGGGGGAGTACCAAGTACACAGGTCTCAGCCTGGACCCCACTGCCACATCCTGGTAAGTGTTGGAGGTGATCAGCTTTGGGGGCTTCCTTCCTCCTCTCTGGGGTTCTTTTTTTTTTTTTTTTTTTTGAGACGGAGTCTCGCTCTGTCGCCCAGGCTGGAGTGCAGTGGCGCAATCTCAGCTCACTGCAAGCTCCGCCTCCCGGGTTCACGCCATTCTCCTGCCTCAGCCTCTCTGAGTAGCTGGGACTACAGGCGCCCGCCACCAGGCCTGGCTAATTTTTTGTATTTTTAGTAGAGACGGAGTTTCACCGTGGTCTCGATCTCCTGACCTCGTGATCCGCCCGCCTTGGCCTCCCAAAGTGCTGGGATTACAAGCGTGAGCCACCGCGCCCGGCCCTCTCTGGGGTTCTTGACAGGGATTAGGCACACAAGGACCATGGCCTCCCAGGAAACCAGGACCCACTTGATTGATGGCTGATACAGTGCTTGCTACTCGCAACACAGGGCCTTTCTGGTCAAGCTGAGTTAGAACCGGCACCTAGGCCAGGCAAGCATAACTTCCTATTTCCAATTCTCTCTCTGTGGGTCTGGGGCAGACCAGTGTCAGCCTGATTTACCGGTCCAGGCCCTAGTGGAGAAATGGGCTCACAAGCTGCATCAGCTCTCAGTGCAGTGCCCCTCCTACTAGGAAAACATGGCTCTGTGAATATCTGACCTTGAGGCTGGGAGCTAAGCAGTGAGGCCTCCGTGGGCAAGAGGGATGCCTCTTCTCTCTGACGTGCCTGAGGTGTGGGGGGAGGAGCAGAGTCCTTCCTGCCCACAGTGGGACTGGACTCCATGGCTGGCCAGCAGCCTGACAGTCCTTTTTATCCCCTGAGTCCGGCTCCAGGTGTCAGAATTTGACCACCTTAGGCCACTCAGAGGACCCTGTGGCCTGTGGGAAATGTTCTGGGGGGCTCTTAGTTCTGGGAAGTCGCTCCTGTGAATATTTTAGTCCATACGCAGGCACTAGGGAGAGGCTTCTGTGATATCACTAAGATGCAGTCTGCTTTTCATGAGAACTGTATGCTGTTTTCAGTTACTCTCACTGATGGTCTGTCTCCAAAAAGTCTTCTCACCACTCCCTGAAACATTTTTCCAACAGGAGAAATGACTAACTGTTGAAATTGGATCTGCAATTTCCTACCCAAATTAATGCATCTGAGTGCCACGGCACGTGGCGTGCTTAGGTGAGAGTCCCACCCAGGCCAGCATCAGGACTCACTGGGCACCCCATGAGGGCAGGATAACAGACACACAGGGTCGGGGGATGGGGTGTGAGGGGTGGCTACAGTGAGGAGCAGTTGTATGGGGGTCTTCGAATGTCATTTATCCAGAGGCTTGGCAAAATAAGATTTTGGTTATGGATGTATATATATTCTATGTCAATCACTGCTTTTCAGCGAACCAGAGTACAAAACAATAACCTAAACACAGGAATAGCTTGTATGGTCCCAAAGGCATTTCAGTTCCTGCAGAACCTCAGAGTTGACATCACACATATCATTTCTGATCATTCCAGGGAAAAGGTCCAAATGCTTGTGCCTGCTTTCAGGCCGCTTTAGTCCTCAAACGATGGGCATGGTGCCTGGGGACAAGGAGTGTTTCAGGAGTTGATGAAAATGTTTGAGGCCTAAAAAAACTTACTGGTTCTAAAATATGAAAAGAAAACTGCAAAATCAAAATTTATTGTATGTAATTAAATTACTACAAAGTGTGACATCTTGTCAAGTTCATTAATTGTTAAATTTTGTCTTCATGAAAATGTTATTACTTTTGAAAACAATTTGTAGGTTAGATTCTTTTCACTTCCCAAGAATTCCTGAACGTGCTTGATGTTTACTGAGAAATGAGATCCAACCATAAATTAATTGAGTTACTCTTAGCCAAATAATTTTAAAAGCAAAAGTATTCCAGTAAATTCAAAATTGTTCCAGTAAAAATTATATTAAATGTGTGAGGTAGGTCATTTCAATGCATGTGATACAGCCTGAGGCCTCTCAAGTAAGAGCTCTTAGGGCCCAGAAAGGGCTTATAAAGGTCTTGTTTCTGCTCGTTTGACCTCGGGAGAAACAGACATTGTAGCGCTGCTTTCCAGAGGCCACTGTCCAAAGCATTACGTCACTCTTAGGTTTCCACCAGTGCCATTGGGCAGGAGGAGAAACGGGCTTTAAAGACATTTTTAAAAAGAGTTTAGAAGGGGCTTTGGTGGTCTCACTGTGTGCAGAGGTGAGCAGCTCACCTTGGCTCCCTGGGGGCAGTGGCCAGTTGCACCCAAGGCTTCCTGGGTGAGGGAGGTCTCTGATGTAGAGGTGGGCAGTGCCCCAGGGTTCCACAGGCACACTAATGAGAGTTACCATGGCTCTGTCAGAGACTGTGGCGCTGTCCTGCAGGCATGTCGTGGAAGAACTTATCAGACCCATGACTACAATCCACAGATACTGGACAGGTAGCAGTCCCATAGTTGGCCAGCATATTAACCCTTTCCAAGGAAGGGATCAGCTTCATTGGTTTCTTCTTTAAGAACCTATGTCGGCTTTCACGGGTGACCTTTTAATCTTCCAAATGCTCATGAACCCTTCGTGTACTCTTTTCTATAATTTTACTGGGGTTTGACCACAAGCCAGTTGTATGTGATTTCTGGTATACATTCTTTTTCTTTTTCTGAAAGCAGGACATTTGTCTGGCACCAAGCCTTGTCTTCATGTTTTCTTGACTATCACTGGCGGTAGTTCTGAGAGCACCACAAGGCCCTTACCTTCCTCATCACCTCCTTCAGGAAGCTTTCCCCAACCCCAGGAAAGCTACTTAATCCTTTTCAGGGTTCCCAAAATGCTTTGTATATTTATCTCTGCTGGAATAAAATAAGAATGGTGATGATCATGTATCTAGAGCCTTTCACCTGTCATGTGCTTTGCGCACTGTTTCATTTCATCCTCATAAGCCCCTGCACCTGCGAGAAAGCCAAGGCTCAAGAGGATCACACGGCTGGAAAGTGGACGATCTGGGATTAGAACTCAGGTCCACCTTCTGTGCTGCAGTTATCACACCACATTAGGATTGTTGGGGATCTGTGTCCCCATAAGACTGTGGGCTCCTTTCAGGCAGGAGCCCTTGCAGGCTCACTCCATGAGTCCCTCAACGCTCTGTGTGCCTCCCTCCATCATTCAATCCTCCATCCTTCACCCTCCATCCTTCACAATCCTGAGCTGCATTCCCTTTGCTACCTTCATTCTGTGCTTTCCAGCCGAGAACCAATAATAATAAATCCATCTGGAAACAGAGACCCCACAACAGATGATAATCCACATCCAGACCAAAGCCTGGCAAAGGGAACCTGCTTTGTGGGAAAGTCTGGACAGTTTGCAGTAGTCTCTCTGCACATTATGTCTGGGATGGTGCCAGATGAGTGGATTTTTTGTTCATTTGGACCCTACTCTAGACATACCATCTAAGATACTTAATTTCAACATTTAGGAGCTATTGTATTTATAATTTAAACAAATTCTCTTAGCAAGATTTTTCTCTGTGCGTATAGTAGTTTTGACTTACTGTATTCAAAAATATCAGGGAAAAGTAACTTTTTTAAAACAAAGGATCACATAAATACTCCAGGCCCTGTAGCTCCATAGCCTCATCTTGAGATATAAGATGAGGACCATCAGGCTTATTTTCAGCATAATCTTTGACCAGATTCATGCCAGGGAGAGCTGAAGTTGAGGCAGTGGTGATGCGGGGATAGTAGGAAAGATCATCTCCAGTGTTCCCATCAAGAGGTCTCTGCTGCCTGCATCCTTCACTGATGTGGGTATAAACCACTGGAAGTATATACTTCATTACTTTTACAGGACTAAACCTAGTCCATTTTCTGCTGCTATAACAGAATAGCACAGACTGGGTAATTTATAAAGAAAGGAAGTTTATTTGGCTCACAGTTATGGAGGCTGAGAAGTCCAGGAGCATGGTGCCAGCATTTGTATGAGGCTAATTTAATACTACTTTATTTATTTTTTTTGTGGGGGTGAAGGCGGGGGGGAACAGCATCTTAGGATTAATACTATACAAGTTCACCACAACAATCCATTTGTATGACCAACTAGCTGGCCACAGATGCCTGATCTGTAGGGTTTTCTAGATTTCTTTCGGTTTGCCAAGTACCAATCTTGGGATTTTCAGGCATCAAGATCCCAGATCACGAGATTTTTTTAACAGTAACAAGTTGATAGTTTATCTCCTATGACTGTAAATACCCTGAGCATTTAGCCAAGTGTCATCTCTGGAAAACTGCCTGAGGAATGGAGGGGTAGCTTTCCATCACACTCAAAAGGCTCTTTGTGATCAGTTCCCCAAGGTACCAGAAGAGGAGGAAGAGAAAGCAAAGCAATAAGGGAGCTGGCCCTCCTGGAACCATCATCCAGGTGGGCCATCTTCCTAGAGTAGATTTTGTTTAGGAAGAAGCTAGCAAAGAATGCTCTTTGGGAAATCACTGGATTATGTAGTTTGTACTGAATTTGGAATCTTATTTTGCTTAACAAAACCTTTTAGAATAAAAGAAAATATTGTACAGTGGAAACAGCACACGCTCTGGAGGCAGGAGACCTGGGTGGGCTTTTCCCTCAGCCTCTGTGGCCTTGAAGGCTGAGTCAGGATGGGCAGTCACCCTCACCCGCCACCATCACCACACACACCCTGTGCGTCTCCACCTCTCTACAGTGCTTGAGCCTGGACGCCCAGCCTGCTGGAGCTGACCCAGCCACACATGGGTTGACACCTTTTCACCTGGTTGCTTGCTTGACCTCCAGAAAGAATGAGAGCTACAACATCATATGTTTCTCTGTTTTAAAACATACCATTGTGCTGGGGAACCACAATCGTGTACATATTTCCTACCTTATAGGGTAGAATAAAATACAGGTGGAAAATCCATCTAGGAAAACACTCTTGTTCAAGTTGTCCATGCCATCCTGGCCATAGCCCAATAGACCATCTGTTGTGAGAGGGTGGCTTCCACGTGTGCACTGTTGTCAGTGAAGCAATGTAGGGGCCTCCTAATGTGGTCCCAAGGGGAGGTCATGTCTACTGACATTTATACAGTCAGGGCTAACATTTAAAGAAATCAGAACTTCACACTTAGTATATGTTGAAAGACTCAGCTATACATTGAAATGCTGAGTAGAAGGAACCCCAGAGGATATGTCCAGATTTGATAAAAATTAGACTTCAGTTGGGACCATTTGCTGGGAGTCGGGTGCACATTGTGCTTTCTACTGGAGAGCTTGGCTGGTTCCTGCTAGGCCTGGGGAGGGGGAGCATGATGTTGGTGGGTTGGTAGCGACAGTATTTTGTGTTATTGGAACCATGAGCATTCTAATAACAAATCTACCACCTCTGTTCCCAGAGCTCATTTTAAGGAACTGTTTGGAACATGGCATCAGGAAGTAGAGGTAGAAGATCAGGAAGGAGAGATAGAAGATCAGGAAGTAGAGATAGAAGGTCAGGAAGTAGAGATACAATGTCAGGTCCCTGTGGCAGCTGGGGCCAAGTCAAGCATTCGTGGGGTGATTTTTACACCAGTTCCCCTCCAGCCTTCCTGTGGAAGTGTGCAATATCCAGAGTAGTTAAGACATACTTTGGTTTGAGCCTTGGCCGGGCCACTTACTAGCTATGTTCCCTTGCCTAAGTTACTTGACCTCTATGAACCTCAATATCCTGCATGTTAGAAGTCCCAGGATCGATCTCTGCTCTGCCACCAACAGGCTCTGCTACAGGAAGGCCATGCTAGGGGATCTGAGAGGCTCCTAACAGTTCCAGTATTTCATGGTTTTATGGCCCCTCCTTCTTCACTCATTGAGAAATAAACTGAACTGGTTGTATTCTCTTAGGAGAGAAAACAGCTAAAAGTGCTCACTCCTTTTGGTCTGTAAAGATTAGTTTCTGACAAAGCCCATCTGTGGCAGCTGCTGCTGGCACTGTCCTTTCCTCCCTGATGAGTCTCTGGGATGGGCACTGTGTAGGAGGGCTGGCAAATGTGTGACTCTGCCTTGGGTGGGCTGAGAAACAGTACCAGGCCTCCCAGAACCCAGGTGCCTGCTCTATCCTTTGCCTCTTAGAGAATGACCCCTGTAGCCTTCCTCTTTAATAGCAGCAGCAGGATATGTGGGGCAGAGGACCACAGACAGGGCCATTTGGCCCAGGCCTCATCACAGAATCATCCTAACCAAAATGCCTTTGGGTCTGGCCAGACCTGAGAGACACAGGACAAAGCCCAGGTGAAGAGCCAGGGAAGCCAGGAGCTGCCTGTGCCTCCTCACTCAGGCTATCAGCAGTCCATCCTGGCCTGGGGCCACCCTGTTACTGTCTCAGTAAGGCTGGGAACAGGCTTGTGAGTACAGCTTCAGATAAGCAGCCATGGCTCCCTTAGTCCCCTGGGGAAGGGCGTGCCGTGGGCAGACGAAGAAAAGAGCACATGGCTCTGAGGTTGCTGAGTGAAAGATTTGGAAGCTGCCAAGGCTCGGGTGCAAAGGTGTTTAATTGCAAAGGTATTTCTGGCTGAGTGATGTCCCTAAGAACAAAGGATCTGTTGGGTAAGAGCACAGAATAGTGTTTTGTCTTCTAGGATCAGAACCTGCCCCAAGCTCTCTGAACAGACCTGATAAGAATGTTCTCTGCTGATTGGATGCCCTGACTGTTCTGTGCAGAGAGACCATCTGTTTTTTCCTCCCAGTTCAGTCCTCAACACCAGGAGAGGGCAGGGCCCTCCCCCAGCTGCTCTCTTCCTGGGCTCTGTCTACCCATTCATCTTCCACAGCTAGGCACTCAATCCCAGCTGGCAGCGCCTTGTGTGGGAGCTCAGTGGTGAGATGGGTCACAAGAAATCTACTAGTAATGAGCAAGTACCAACATTTGGGGATCCTTACGTAACAAAAAAGGATAAATTCTAATGCATTCCAGTTATCTCTGTGATGAAATCACTGCCATTCCCTCCCATGACGGCGTGCTTTCTTAAGTGGGAGACAAAGGTGGGCGAGTGCAGGACCCTTGGATACACACAGCCCACACTGGATTGTGAACACAAAGAAGCAGGAGATTGAACCATTTGAGGTGCCAGGAGTAGAACTGTGCCCCTGGGCCCTTGCACAGATTCATCTCCATCAGGGATCCACTAGTCACTTGGGTTCCCAGCTCCCAGGTCTGCCTGGTAAAAATCTTATGAATCCTTCAAGATGCAACAAAGAAGTGCCACCTCTATCTAACCTCTCCCTTCCCTCTAGGCAGAATTAGTCATGCCACCTTACTGTCCGCCAGGGCACTTAGCAAACCAGGGTATCACCACAGTGATCAGACAGCCCAGTTTTCACTGCATTCCTGATTTTAGAAATTTTGGCCTCGACGGATACTCCCTCCCAGAGAAATCCATTGTCAGATCTGATGTGCTGATGTTAGGGACTAGAAATCATGGGCATTGGACAGATCCCAGATGCATTCATGCACCTGCCATCTACCCCAGACTGAGTTCCTGGAGGTCAGGGACCACAGTTGTCACCTGCTCCCTCAAGTCTAGTGCTGCAACCAGCATACAGTAGGGGCTCAGCAAATGTTGGCTGTACTACACGACATAATGTTTCATGCTTGATTGTATTGTATCCACAGCATAACACTGTGAGGTTATGACGCTTGTCCCCATTTTACAGAGGAGAAAATTGAGGCTCAGGAGAGTTAAATAACTACCTCATGAGCGAACAGCTAACCAAGGGGTAGAGCATGGATGCAAACCCAGGTCTTTATTCCTATACTATGTATCTGCCAGCTTAGTTCAAGCCCAGGAATGTCCTGAAATGTTTTGAGTTAGAAACCAGAGACACTTAGGCCAGAGAAGATCTGTTGAGTAACCATTGAGTCCAGCCTGTCTCCAGTCAGGGTTATAACAACATTCAGCTGAGCCTTTGTTTGGTGCCCAAGGGCACGTTTTACCCTCTTGGTATTCTATCAAGACAAATTAACACACCCTGCCCTCTCTTTCAGAGCTTCTGATTTAAAGCAGACACGTGTACAGATGGAACACCAGAGCTAAAAAAGGGACTGTTTATTTCAGTCTCCTTGTTTTAAGATGAAAAGACCTAGATCAAAGGAGGCTTGTAGTTTACCGTGGACCCAGCGTTGTGCTAAACATGTTTTTTGCAGTATTTCATTTCCTAAAGTGACAGGCACTATTTTAATCTATCCTCAATTAACAGATGAGGAAACCGAGCCTCAGGGGGACAAAATGACTTGCCTAATGTCCCAGAGCTAATCAGTGGAGGAACCTGGATTTAAATCCAAGCCAGCCTACTCCAAAGCGCCTGCTCTCAATCCTGCACCCAGGCCAGGTCTTTCCTTTGAGGTGCTGCAGCGGATGCTCACCTTGCATTTAGCTCACCTCACCCGCCCTATCTGAAAACAATGCTGCCCTTGTCCTCTGCACTGGCCACCCCCCTGCACTCAGGTTCAGCCCCTCTTTGGAATTAGCAAGAAGCTGCTATTCCCAGTACTGGTGGTTATTTTTAAAAGTGTGAAATAAGTGTAAAGCAGGATATTTTCAGTAAAAATCTCTCCCTGCTTATACAATGAAGTGGTACCGAAAGTACTGACTTGGAGTAGATACATGGTTCGTTTTTGCAGAGATGAATATAGTTCTCATATGGCAGCCCACTGGGAAGGCTCAGGTGTTCTGGATGAACAAGGGGCTGAGCTTCAGGGGACTGGATGTGTGCTGACATTCTGACAGGGGAGCCTCTGGCCTGCTTCTTCCAGAAATGATGATTCCTAGAGTCCTAGAGCATAGAGAAGTCAGCCAGAGATTTAAAGTGAAAAGATCTGAATGCAAATCTTGCCTGAACATCCTAAGCCTATTAGCAAGTTACTCATCCTGTCTGCAAGGAGCTCCAGGAGTTAATTATGTAACATACATGGAAATGTCCAGTGCCAGTATCTTGGTTAAGCTTTAAAGCCTGCCAGCAATCCCATTCCTCCCCCATAACGGTATTCTGAGAATTGCTATATTTTAAGATGAAACGTATATGTAAGAGCATATGGAAGCATCATTGAAAATTCTAGACAGCAGCAGACTCTAGGAAGTGTGTGGGCTTTAGGAAGGACTCCTTCCCATGCCCAGCCCCTACAATGTGTTTATCATATTCTTAATGTGGGTAATACTTTCTTTTCTTTTGGCCCATTGTTTATTTGGTGAGCATTTACAGAAGGCCAACCGTGTGCCAGGCACAATGCATGAGCTGCAGGAGAGTCATTCTCTTCTGTCTGCCAATACACGGGATCTCATGCAGAGCCTAGAAAACTACAGGCCTTGGGTTCTTTCCTGTCAGAAACCAGAGAGTGTTTGCCCTCTTCTGAAACTCCATTTCTTGGTAATACCTTTGAGGATCCATCTAAGGAATGTGGTCCCCCTCCCCTCACCCCACTGGCTCCAGCAGCTCAGCCCAAGGGATTTCTGGGGGATTGTGCACGTCTTTGGCCCGGCTTCACCTGGCCGTGGCTTTTCCCCCGTTTGTGGACACAGCCAAGGGAAGCCTGGTGCCTGGCTCTGAGACCCACATGGAACACGATCCCAGAAGGACTTACCCGACGGCTTGTCTGTGGAAGATGGGAGGCTGGTGAGAGTGGGCATAGTGGGCAGAGGGGGTGGCAGCACCTTCAGGTTCTGATCACTCTGGATCTCGTTGGTAGAGATCTGGTTGATGATGCGGTTGTAGGTGGGTGGCTGGTAGACCCGGGGAGGGGCAGCGGGGGGTGGCTGGGGGACGGGCCTGGCCGCGGGCACCCTCTGGCAGTGCTCCTCAAGCTGTGCAATGATCTCCGATTGGTTGTGGGCCAGTGTGGCCAGGTGCTGGTACTTGTGCTCCAGGTCCTTGTACTTGCTGGCCAGCTGCAGCATGTCGGCTGTCTGGTTCAGGATCCTGTTCTCCAGCTGGGAGAGCTCCAACGCGTTGTCCCGCTTGCGGATGATCTCGTGCAGGAGCTGCATGTAGAGCTGCGTGACCCGCGAGTTCATGTTGCGGCTCTCCTTGCGCAGCAGCTTCACCTCGCTCACAATGCCGCCATCCACCTCCACCAGCTGCTGCAGTGTCTCGATCTGCCGCTTCTGCTTGAGCAGCTCATTGTTGAGCAGCTCTAGCTCCTGCTTATGCACTCGGTTCTCCAGAAGCACCTCAGGCTCCTTGGAGTTGACGCAGATGGCACCTGTGACCCGCTGCTGGGGCACAATGAAGGTGTAGGTGCACTTGTCCTGGGACTCGCCCGCCCGCTTGTACCTGTTGAGGTAAATGAACTCTCTTGGCGAGCCTTCCTCAGTGCCCTCAAAACCATCCTCCTGTCCTGCAGCAGCTCCCATGGCAGCCAGCAGTCCGAGCCACCAGCATGTCACGCACAGTGGCCTCATGGTCCTTGCAAAATGGTGGTTATTCTTTGTGAATAGAATCTATGAAAGCCTGAAAGTAAACAGAGGGGAGAATCAGTGACGGTCCCACCACTGTCAGTGCCCTGTGCCGTCAGTGATCCCAGCCTTCTCGCCAAGCAGGCAGAGCTTTCCAAAAACTCAGCTTCAGGATGCTGGGTTACATTCTCTTGGAGTCAGAGAACAGGCAGCCATTCTGGAAGCAAGAGGAGACAGGCAGGCCCCAGCAGAGGTAGAAGGGAAGAGGGAGGGTCTCAGGGCATCTGAAGGCAGGAGGCCATAGCCCTGCTACTCCCAGAGCCAGCTCCAATGCCTGCAGCCCCCTTGCTGAACTCCTGGCCTAGAGCCTGAGAGCCATATCCAGGCAGCTTCAAGCTGGGGAGCAGAGGCAGAGGGAGGGTTTTTCTGGTCTCCCTCCTCTGCTACCTTTGGCTTCTCAGACTGTTGAGTCTCCCTATTCTATACTTTCACACCCCCTGAACTTTCCCCCTTGTAATACCTATCACCGCTGTGCTGAGTAGCAGTTCTGTTTGATCTTCTCTGTTGGATTCTAACTCCATGAGGGCACGTCCTGTGTCTGATTCAACCCTGTATTCCCAGGATATTGCACTTTGGGCAAATATTTGATAAACGAATGAATCGTTAGACATGTTATGGAATACATTCAGTTTTAGTGGACAGCGTCAGTGGAAGGATGTGTCCAGTTACGTGGCTCTGGTCACTGTGTTAGCTAAGCTACAGAGCCAAAACAGGAACAAACAACCGAGCTCTTCTGAATCCAAATATTTGCAATAGCCAGTGACAGCACAGTCCTGACCACTGCAACGTGATTAAGTTAGAAGGGAGCAGAACACAGAATGTGTCTCCAGATTTGCTTCACTTCTATTCTTGGACCATTCATCCCTTCACCAGATGTTCATTGAACACCTGTGATGTGCTGGACAGCCTGCTAGCGGCTAGGGATACAGCTACCAACAGGATGGAGCCAGCCCCTGCCCTCATGGGGCTTTCACGTCATTATGCCATTCCCAAATGCCGGAAAGCACAACTATCACATGCTGTAAAGGGGTATTACAGGGAATTGACCTAATCGGAGGGTCAGGAATGCTTCCCTGAGAAAGTGCCCTTTACACTGACCCTTGAGGAATGAGTAGGAGTTAAATGGGCCAAGAGGGAGGGGAGGACATGTGCTAGATCCCTTCTCTTGCCCACTTGAGGGCCTTGCTCCAGCAGTCCTCACCATCTCCCCAACATCATGATGATTTTCCTATAATCATACGGTTTTTTCTGTCAACTTAAAACCCTCTCTTGACCTCACATCCCCTCTGCAGCTCTTGTTGCATTTCACTGCTCCCCTTTTTAGCAACGCCTCCAAAGAGTTGCCTGCACTCACCGTTTCCAGAAAGTTCCTCTCTTCCTGGTCTCTCTTGAGCCCACCCTCATCAGGCTTTGCCCCCTCCCCTTCATTTTAGGTTGCTCTAGACAGGATCCCCTGTCTGTTTGCCAGATGGAAGGGCTGGTTCTTGATCCTCATTAATATTTTCCCTCTCACACTGTGGGATACAGTTGGGCTCCCTTCTTGACCTTCCTTTCCAGAACGCCACCCTGCCTCCTGTCTTGCCGGCTGTTCCTCCTCAGAGCCTGTGCTGGTTCATCCTCATATTCCTATCCTTTCTCTTACTGTTGAGGGGGACCCAAAACTCAGTCCTCAGAATTTTCTTTACCTTAGTGATCTCATCCAGAGGTCACGTTGGTGATCACCCTCAAGTACTGATTACATCCGCATTTATTTCTGGAACTCTCCCCAGAACTCTAGACTCATACATACAGCTGCTTTTCGGACATTTCCACTTGACTATCTGCTAGGTATCTCAACTCGTCCAGAAATGAACTCATTTTTCCCCATATCTCCAACCCAACCTGTTCATCCCAGTTTTTCCTGTGTTCGTAAATGTCCACTCTAGTTGCTCAGACCAAAAGCCTTGAAGTCATCCTAGACGCATTTCTTTCTTTCATACCCCACATCTAATTCACCACCAAATTACGATGCCAGAAATATTCTCAGAGTCCTGTGTCTCCCCACCTCCCTGCCACCACCCTGGTGCAACCCACCTGTGCCATTTACCTGGACTATTGCAGTAATTTCCTAACTAGCCTCCCTGCCCCAGCCTTGCCCATCCTACCTTCTGTCCTCAACTTGGCAGCCAGAGTGGTCCTTTTTAAAAAGTCAAACGGGGTCACTCTTCTATTCAAAACCCCCCAGTGGCTTACCATCTTGGAGGAAAAGCTAGTGGGTCTCCAAGACACTCTATGATCTGGCCCCCACTTCCTCCCTGGTCTCGTCTCTGACCCCTCTCCCCTTCGATCATCTCCTCCAACCACCTGGTTGGCCTTTTGGTTGTCCCTCAAGTGTTCTAAGCACACTCAGGACTCAGGGCCGTTATACTTGCTGGTCCCTGCCCTCTTCTTCATTGTTTGTTCCCTCACCTCTTTCAGTTTTTGCTGAAATATCACCTTCTCAGTTAGACCCTCCCTGCTGATTTAAGATTGTGACCTCACCACCTTCCCCTTCCAGTGTCCTTATCACCATAAGATACACTCTGTCTCCTCCCCATTCCCTTGAATGCAAGCTGCATGAGGGTAGGGGGGTGTTTGTGTTGGTCACCACTCCATGTGCAGTGCCTACCGCGTGGCCTGAAATACATAGGAGCTCAATAAATATTTGTTGTTGGAATGACAAGACACACCTGCCAACAGCTGCTGAGCAGCTGGGAATGCTGGAAAGAGGGATAGATTGGGGCAGGGATCCCATGGACAAGTGACTGCCTGAGGAGGTCAGAGCTGCGCAGAGGAGGGCCTGTGTATGTATTTATTAATAACATCCATTGACCAAGGTCCACTATATACCTGACCCTGGACTAAACATTTTGCAAGTGTTTTCCACCTTCCCGTATTCTCATAATCTCCTTTTAAGGTGGATGCTGTTGCTGTTTACATTTTACAGATGAGGAAACTGAGACTCAGTGAGGCTGAGTGACTTGCCCCAAATCAGAAAGCTAGAAGGTGGCAGAACCAGGGCTCGACCCTGGTCTGTTGGATTTGAATCTGCTAACTCTTAAAAACGACACAGGCATATATTTAATCTGGTTTTTACTAGTAAAAGGGTATCAGCATCACTACTTTTCTGATTTCACATTAATCGATGCTAAAATAACAAGCATGACACAGGACCTAAAGATTTTGTCCTCCCTGAACCCTTTTGGGGGTTTCTCCAGTGAGGAGGACCCTGGGTCTGGGCTCCACCTTGTACCAGCCATTGAGCGGTTACAAAAGAGACCCTGTGCTCCCTGGGGCCTTGCTGAGCTGTTTTCCACTTAAATGACAAAGCCCAAGCATGCATGATTCCTATGGCCTGCTCAGGCCTCTCTGAGGCCAGGCAGAGAAAGGTGTGCGGGAGCCTCTGGTTTGGGCTCTGCTAGGAGGTGGGGCTGCAGTGACGTCAATGGAAACCCAACTGAGTTTGGAAGTGTTTGCCTGGTTTCCAGCGGTGCTTTGGCTGCCCCTGTGCTAGTGGCCACACCCACCCCAGAACAATGGGGAGGAGCCGCCCCCGACCCTGGGCTAGGGCAGGCCTGCTGGGCCACCGCCTTCTTCAGGCTGTTCACCTGAGGCAGTGGGTGACAAACACCTCTCTGTGCCTATGTGGGCTCAGGGCTCCATGGTGGCCAAGAAACTGCCAGAGGCCCAGGAGGGAACCTGGCTGCAAGACAAGGTTGGTTTCCAAGCCTTCCTGTACCTCCAGATTTGAGAGGGCTGCACTGTTTATGGTTGAGTTCTGTCCTCTCCCAAACATGGGCTCTCATGGCTCCCCGGCAGAGTTCTTGCCGTTGCACTTGAGACCTCAAAGGCTGAGTCTTTTCTGTGAAATGGGGTGATCCAACCCACCTTGCACACTGGGTTGAGCAGCATGGAAGCACATCAGAAGCGGGAGATTGGAATAATGTGTTAGCAATACGATAGCAAGAACAAAGCTGAAACAAACAACAACAGTGAGGATGCTGGGCGTGGGCCAGGCAGCGTGCCAAGCACTCACACCATCTCCTCGACTAATGCTTGCACAGGGCTTTAGGGCTTCCAGGCCCTTCATATCAACGTTCTCTCATTTAATCATTCCAACACTCAGAGTGACTTACTAGTGTTATGCCCATTTCTAGGCTGAGGAAACTGAAGCTCAAAAAGGTGTGGGAGTAGCTGACTTTGAGGTCATGTTGCTAGCAGTGGGACCTCTTGAAACTATATTGATTCTGAGTCCTACTGTTATACCTCTGTGGGGCCTAGGCTTAGTGGGGTGACTCGGAACTGATTGGGTTACAGGAAGGAAGGGAAGGAACAGGGCACTGTGCTGGGCGCCTGACATACATTGTCCCAGGTAATCCGGTGGGTTGTTATTCACTCCTGTTTTATCAACGGAGACATTGCAACCCAGACAGGCTCAGTGATTTGCCCAGGAACACACAGCAGATAGCCAAAGCTGACTGAGACTAGGACTTGGGTCAGCCTGACCAAGGGCCATGCTCCTTGGGCTTCTCTTTGAGCCTCAGAGTCATTTATTTTCCTTGGAGTCCAAGACTCCAACCCCAATTCCTCCCCTCCCCCCAGCAGTTTTTTGCCAGTTTGGCGGCTCTTAATGGGCAGTAATAAGTTTGTTTACTTTTGCTCTCTTGATATTTATTCAACTAATTGTATCTCAAGAGAAATAACACTCCCCGCCCCCATCCCGGCATTCCAGCCATCTTAGGACTGCAGAAGACCTCAACTCCAATCAAAGTGATGCTCCTCACTTTTTTCCTGCGTCCAACAAAGAAAAGCAAATCCAACTGTTTTCCTTGGCTTCAGAATTAAAATAAAAACGATTCTTAAAATTGCTTTTCCACATTGTATTGTGAGGAGTTTCCATCACGCACGGGTTTTCCCTCCCCACAAGTGAGGCTGGTGTGACTGTGCCACGTGACAGCCTTTGTACACTGGGAGGCAGCCTCTCCAGGGCTTGGGTCCCACCCAGTCTCTGGTGGGCTGCCTCTGAATGTCCCTGCTTGGCCTGATGTGGTGGGGCCACACATCATGTGTCCGCATCCCTCTCACCACTGTGGTGCTACAGCCCAAGCAAGAGGCCGCTTTGTGGGCAGAGCTGTCATTTTTATAAGATGGAGCTGTATGTTCTGCCCTGTAGCAGAAGCTGCCAGCCTAGGATCCTCTTTTGAGTTCACCCCAAAGGTTAGAAATGAGAAAAGTTCCAGTAATAAAAAGAATAATAACAACTAATTGTCACTATGGCTCAAGCACTTTATATACATTATCTCACTTAATCCTTCCAACAGCCCTTGGAAGGCAGCCTGTTGAGGGCCGCCATGTATGGTGGCCCCACTTGTGCACTATACAACTCTGGGGGACACAACTCACATTCATAGTCTTTATGTTTTTTATATTTATATTGCAGCAGTTTTCTAATGCCCACAAAGATGCTTTTAAGGCTGACAGCAAAGCTGACATTTATCCCTATTTGCAGTTGAGGAAACTATTGAGATTTGAGGATGGCGAGTCATTCGCCCAAATCACAAATTACTAAGTAGTAGAGCCACTAATACACCCCAAAATAACCCCCAAAGATACCATACTGTGAATAAAGAGAAACCAAAATGCCAAAGTGACTGGAAGCCCAAAAGAGATTGTTCTCTGACCCTCTAGGCAGAAGGACGACAGGAGTGCTCTTGCCGTCCTTAGGCCTGCAGATCCCAGGGAAGCCTCCAAATTAAATCCGGATCTCAGGAGTTGTTTCATCATCAGTCCAGGTTGTAGGCCTGCCTGGAGGACTTACAGAACCACCCCCTCACCATTCGTCCTCTGGTCAGCACTGCCCATTGGTCTGTGATCACAAATGAAGGCCAATTATGGGTCCACGCCAGAAGAGGCATCCCAGCACTGCAGGAGGCCTGAGAAGCGAGCCTCTGCCAAGGCAGTCGGGGAATCTGGAAATGCCAGCTGGCCCCTGACATTGGGGTTCTGGGAAGCTAGAAGCCTGAGCTGTGTTTGAGTGAGTCTGGTGGACCTGAGCATGAATCAAGTTTGTGAAACTATCATCAGGACAGAAGACAGATGAAAACATCAACATTAGCTAGCAGGTGTTCCTACCAAAGCTGTTGAAATGTATGGTGTACTAGTAGGGAAGTATCCAAACCAATTGGTAATCCAAGATGTGGGAAGGATCTAGACGAAGGGAAAAGGCCCAGCTGATCACGTGACCAGTAGTATTACTAATAATGGCTGTCGTTTGTTGTGAGCTTGGGTGCCCAGCTGTACTCTATCTCATTGGCTCTTAATAGCTCTATGAGTAGGGGACCATACATCTTGGTTGGCCCCAGTCGAGGTCTGTTGTCTTATGTAATTATTATTATTTTGAGATGGAGTTTCGTCCTTGTCACCCAGGCTGGAGTGCAATGGCACCATCTCAGCTCACTGCAACCTCTGCCTCCCAGTTTCAAGCAGTTCTCCTGCCTCAACCTCCTGAGCAGCTAGGATTACAGGTGCCTGTCACCACACCTGGCTGATTTTTGTATTTTTAGTAGAGACGGGGTTTCACCATGCTGGCCGGGCTGGTCACGGTCTTATGTAATTATTAATAGCACCCACTTTTCACTCTCAATATTATCCTGACTGAGCAACAAACTATATGGTCCCATTACCTAAGAGAAAGGTATTATATCTGCATTTGGCAGTAGAGGAAACCCAAGTCTAGAAAGGTTAGGTCGCTTGTTCAAGGTCACTTGGAAGTAAATATCACAACTGGGATTTAGCTGTCAACTGCTAGGTCCAAACCCTGACTGGCATCAAGATTGTCTCTTCAACCAGTATGAATAAAAGGTGCTTGTTTGTTTAATGGCTGAGATGCAGCTTGCATGTTACTCACTGTTGACTGAATAAGTAGAAATAGCTTTCAGGTTAGCACAAGGGTGTGTTTTGTTGGATGTTGGAAAGAGCTGCTTGATCATGCAAGTGGTAAGACCCCAAAATGGGCATCTGGGATGAGCAGTGACACCCTCACCTTGGAGAACCTGGTGAAAGGACTGTGCATCGTTTGTCCTGGATGATTCACCATCAGCCTGAAGGCCAGGGAGGGCATATCCAGATCTCCAACTGCCCTCCCCTCCCAGCTGAGGATGCTATGAATCATTCCCCACCAGAAGGCACCCGGGGAGTCTGGAGCCATTTCCCAAACGCTTCTAGTTCAGCTCTCATAAGACCATTGAATGAACCATTTATCCATCCAGCCAGCCCTCCATCACCCACCCATTTAGACTTCCAATCCAGCTAGCCATTGTGCATTGCTACTACCTGGTCATGGGTGATGGGAGCCATGAGTCAGAGAAGCAGGATAAGAAAGATTTTCCTGAAGGAGTAGCATTGGGGGTTCGAATCTGCCTGATGCTTTGGGCTGTTGTGCTACTGCCATTGGTGAGTTGCTGGCTCCAGAAGAGTTCATGGAGGAGGTGGGTTGTGGTCACACCATGAGATCATAGGGTAGAGGGGGATGTGGTTAGGGAGTGGGGGAGCTGGTTGCCTTTGCCAGGGGGACAAGGACACTGCTGTTACTTTTTCACAGTGCATTATTTGGGAACCATTTTGAGATTCCCCCAAAGTCTGTGCACTGAGCCCTCTGTGCCAGGAGCCTCGGCCAACAGAGCAGAGGCGGGGAAGAGTCTGCAGAAGCCATTTCAGAGTCCAGCTTCTGAGTTGGCTGCTGCATTTCCGGCAGCGCCTAGTGTGCTCTGGAACCCTACAACTGGGAAAGCCCTAGACAAGAGGGAGAAGTCAAGGGCTGGGTGGACAGCACTGCCCCAGGGTGGCTTTCTTGGGAAGTCCAGGCCTTGCCTGGAGCTGCTTTTCTGGGCCAGGCTGAGAAGTTGGCATCAGGGCCACCTTGGCTGTTTGGATGGACTTGTTCCTCAAACACTGGGACAACCAATTTTTGTGTCTGCCTCACTGATCCCGGTAGCTCTTTGAGGCAGTGGCTGTGACTATCCCCATTTCACAGATGAGCAAACAAAGGGTAAGGGATGAAGCCACTTGCCCAGGGGCATGGTGCTACCAAGTGGTGGAGCTGGGCCCAGAAACAGATTTGTCTACCCCAGGGCCAGGTTTCTTACCCCCACAATCCTAATTGGCCTCCCTGCCTTTGGGTGCCCTCTTCCCTGGAGCCTACACTGCATGCAACTCCAGGGCTGTCTGTCTGACACCCACATCTGATCATGTCAGCGTCCTGCTTAAAAACAGACCTTGTGTTGTCATGCCTCCCTGCCTTTGCATGTGCTGTGCTTCCTGCCTCCAGTACCTTCCCCCACTGTCCTGGCTGATGCCTGCCTGTCTTCCTAAGTTGACCTCACCCTGAAGCCATCCGTTCAGTGAGGTCCTCCCTCCCTCCTTCAGCTCACAAGTGCAGCTGTGGCTGCTTCCAACCCAACACCCAAGACTCAGATTGCAGTCATCTGGTTATCTCCCTCCTGACTACAGCTTCTTTAAAAAGCAGGGCCAGGGCAGATTCCTCCTCTGAATACTGAGTATCCAGGATGGCACCTAGGTTACTAAATAGGAATTCAAGAACTTCATTCATGTAACGTATTTCCCAATAAGTTCTCCTCTTCCAGCCACTGTGCCAGGGGCTGGAGGTAGAACAGGAACAAGGTGGGTGAGGTTCTTACCCTCAAGGGGTCAACGGTAGTAGGTGAGACAGAGACTAGGCATTTGCAATGCAAAGAGATCCATGCCCAGATAGGGAAACTTGGGGGGCTGTGGGGCACCTGACCTAGCCTCAGAAAAGCCCTTGGCTGGACAACAGAGAGAGGAATGGTGTGGCACCCTGGGGTAGAGAAGCTTGCTTGCTTGAGAGCCTGGGTCTGAGGCTTGCTTCATTGATTCATTCATTCCACAGATATCTTTCCTGCCTGGCCCTGAGTGGGTATTAGAGATTCGGCAGTAACTGAGACAGACACAGCCTTTCTCTCATGGAGGTTGGAGTGGGACCACCTCAGGCAGGACTTTAAGGATTCTTGGAGCTGGGCAGGTCCTCAGGCATCTCTTGAAGATAAGAACAGAGTCCATTCTGGGCTTTTCCTTGGTGGTCTTGGTACTGCCTGTCTGGACGACTAGGCAGCAGGGGGTTGCTGAGGCTCTGGGGCTGCTGGCCCCAGACAGGCTGATTTCAGCAGAGAATGGACTGACACAATAGCTCAGATGTGAGAGGCCTGGCTCCCCATACCCAACATTTTATTTTTTATTTTTGAGATGGAGTCTTGCTCTATCACCAGACTGGAGTGCAGTGGCGCGATCTCGGCTCACTGCAACCTCCGCCTCCCGGGTTCAAGCGATTCTCCTGCCACACCCAACATTTTAACATTCCTGGGACCAAAATGTGGCTCCCGATTGATGTGTACATGTAACAGGGCATCATAACGTTGTAACCCCCAACACTGTTATGAACTCAGTCATATGGCTTACAGTCCATGTGAAAGAACACAGTTTTGTCATAGAAACTAACCCCAGAATGAGGCTTCTGACGTGACCTGTGTATCACCACAAACTCCAAGCTGCCTGTGGCTGAATAACTCTTCTATTTGGGGTGTTTTAGATAAATTCACAAAAAAGAAACGCTATTCAATGAATTGATTATTTCTTGAGATTTCCACAGTGTGGTTGTCCAGGATGGCAGCAGGCTGGGGTGGAACCAGCACAGGTCTGGGTTTCAATCTTTGCTTTTTGGCCCATGAGTGGAGAGACCGTGGGAGAGGTGCTGCACCCTGACCCCCAGTTTCCACTTCTGTAAGACGGGGACAGCACCACCCACCTTGAGGACCCTCTTAGCTCCTTGTGCCACCTCTTTACAGCTTTCACACAGTTGTGTGTTCGTGTGATTATTTACCGTCTGCCCAGTCCTGCTGGGCTGTGGGCTCTGTGAAGCAGAGCCCCTCCCCCATCTGCCTGCTGTCAGTTGAGACCATTCCAGATTAAATGGGCTGTGATTCAGAGAGGCCAGTTGCTGAATGTACCTGCTTTGGCAGGGCTGCTGTCTGTTATGTTTGTTCTATTGTAGCTACCCATTGCCATCTCCCTGATGTTTTCTCAGAAATTGCTCGTGTGTGGCCCATTGTGGGTGATGAGGACCTCAGCTCTGATTCTTCAGTCCTAAAGGAGCATCCAAGTACGGATGTAGAAAGCACATCAATATTATCTCAGTCACATGGACCAGTGTTTCCCTGAGGCTCTGCCCCCACTGAGCTGGGGACAGAGTTTCCTGGTGCTAATGTGGTGAGACAGTATCTCAGAGCACCCAGGCACGTGGAACAAGTCAGCCAACCTGGTTTCAAAGCTCAGTTCCTCTTGTCACTGACCATATTACCACATAACAGGTACCCTCATAACTGTGCTGAGGCTCATCTCTAAGAGTAACAGTCATGCCTATTTTGCCTCAGAAGTAGGCTTCCATGAAGAGCAAGGGATGCGCTAAAGTCGAGTAAGTCCGTGATTTTCAGAGGGGTTGGTGCAGCATTTGATAGGACAGCAACCAAAGCAGATGTGGCTACTGACGACACTGGGCAGGGACCCAGTGACAGTCAGGATAAGAGAAGTTGAGGCGTCTAAACAAGGCACTGAAGTGAGAGGAAGTCAGGGGCTTTGGAGCTAGACAGAGCTGGGTTCCAGTCCCACATAATCACATAACTGTTACTTTGGGCAAGTTAACCTCTCGAGCCTGAGTTTTCCCATCTGTAAAATGGGATGCTAAAACTAGAACCTACCTTCTGGGGGTTGTGGTGAGGATGAAATGACATAATGTATATGCCTTACTTAGCCCAGTGGGTACTTCCTAAATCACCGGGGGATGGAGGACCAGATGGAGGAACAGCTTATTTGCTCTGCCCGTGAGCTTCAGCAATAAGATGTAGTCCCCTGCTGGACCATGTGCATTACACGTTTTTGTCTGTTCCACCCAGACTGCCTCATTAGTAGTAAGTAGTCCCATTTTTTTTGCCAAGCTCATGAAGTAAGTCAGAGCCTCTGCTCATCCTGAGCTGCCCAGAGAAGACAGTGAGCCACCATGGTTCCAGGCTGGAGGAGGGAAACCTGTGGCTTCAGTAGCCCCAGAGGCCTTGTGCTAGAGAAGCAAATACTTGACGTCGCCTTTTCAAAATGCTTCCAAGCGCGCAGGGAGCCCACTGGAACCTCGGGGCCACAGGACAGAAGCTCCTCTCCTGGGCTAAGATGTATCAGTGTTGTCTGGTGTAAGATCCACCAGACATGGCCACCCATAGTGCCAGACTTGGTGATGGCCATTCCTTGCCTCTTCCTCTGCTCCTCCGGGGCAGACCTGACTATGGATCCTCCTGATTTTGTGAGCTTCCCACAGCACTAAGGTAGCTGCATTTTCTTATCCACTATGGTTCTGCTGGGGAGATCGATAGGCAGACAGGCAGTGTCCATGTGGGAAGCAGGATGCCCTTCCTCCTGTAAGGTTGGTATTAGATCCTTTTGTTAATATGTCTGCACGTTTTCTTAGTATGGACTTCTAGGATGCGGGCACACTGCAGGTGGCCCCAAACCCAAACCCCAGACATAAAGCCCCCCCTTCTCAGGCTCCTGGAAAGCACTCCAGTGTGGGCAGTGGTAGTAGCCACAGTATTATCTCTGTCTTGTGGGATTTTCTGAAAACCTTAGCAGGATATGTCCAGAACAGGGAAAGAATTTGGGTCTCTGGCCGGGTGCAGTGGCTCATGCCTGCAATCCCAGCACTTTGGGAGGCCGAGGTGGGTGGATCACGAGGTCAGGAGATCAAGACCATCCTGGCTAACATGGTGAAACCCTGTCTCTACTAAAAATACACACACAAAAAAAAAATTAGCTGGGTGTGGTGGCGGGCACCCGTAGCCTCAGCTACTCGGGAGGCTGAGGCAGGAGAATGGCGTGGACCTGGGAGGCGGAGTTTGCAGTGAGCCGAGATTGTGCCACTGCACTGCATTCCAGCCTGGGTGACAGAGGGAGACTCCGTCTCAAAAAAAAAAAAAAAAGAATTTGTGTCTCTGCTCTTCCCTTCCCTCTGTGCCAGTCCTGATTGCTGTGATTTGTAACCATCAGTGACCAAGGTTTGCTCAGGGTTTGCTGTACACCAGGCACTAAGCCAGGGCCTTCCTAGGCATTGGCGCCTAGCTTTCTCCTAGAAAGCAGTAGGGTGTGGTTGAGTGGCTCCAGAGCCACACCACTGGGTTCAAGTCCTGGTCCTGGCACTTACTAGCCATGTAGCCATGGGCACATTACTTTACCTCAGTTTCCTCACCTATAAAACGGGGATGAATAATAATGCCTGTGCTATAGGATGGTCATGAGGATTCTACAAGTTGAGTCTGGCATAGAGTAAGTGCAATATAAGTGTTAGCTGTTACTCTCTGGCCGTTGTTACCACCTGGGCACTATTATCCCATTTCACAGATAAGAAAACTGAGGTTTAGAAAGGCTGTGTTCTGCCAGAGCCATTGGCTAGTAGGTAGAAGAGTTGGGATTTGAAGCCAACTCATGAGGACTGCCCTACTCTGCCTCCATTTGGAAAAATACATGTGGGGAGCATTTGGCCGGCTTCGGAAGTGGTATTCTCAACTTTCCCCAGAGACTGGGGTGAAAGGAGATCCTTTTCCAAGTAACTGAACTGGCCTCTGGGAGCTCTCATAATCCTACAGCAGAGGCAAGAGCTGACCCATGACACACATATCACAGAAGGAGAAGAGAAGGATCAGTGGAGAATTTGTTTAGAAATGTTATCTAATACTGAGTGCTTTCAGGCGACTTGGTATGTGGAGCCCCTGCTGTCCCCTCGCGGGGGTACCAGGGAAGCCGCATCCTCCCTGTATCTTGGCCACATCCACTCAGTTGGAGACCCAGGGTACCATCCAGTGCAGCAGCCCCTGGATGATGCGTCTGTTCCCGTGCTGGGTGCTTCTGCTCTCCTCGCCAGCTGGAGGGTGTGAGCAGAGGCAGCCCAGCTCCTGTAACTCTCTGAGCAGGGGCTCCCAGCACCTCAGCACAGCGCTTGCCATTGCCTCACATTGTCCCGGCCTGGGGGCATAGGAATCCAAAGCTTTAAAGTGACTACCCAAGTTCTTGGGCCACCCCTGCCTTCTGCAGCTCTTCAGTCCGCTGCCCTCTAAGCACACACCTACACACACGCACACTCCCAGCTGCCCTGCCATGCCGGGAGCTGCCGGCCGGCACCCCAAAGGCTCTTTGTCCAAAAGAGGAGAGTGAGGCTTACTCATGAAGTCCTCAAGATGCCAGCCCATGATCATGTGCCCCCAAACACCACCAAGTGTCCACAGGTTCTGCCCCGGACATGCCTTGTTTGGCTCCAAGTGATAGCAGGGAGCGACCCTCTGAGACTCGGCTGCACACACCCCCAGCTGGAGGGTCAGGGTTCTGGAAGCCCTAGCCACGGGGCCAGCGGCTGCCTCTCGCCCCTGCCTCTCATGGCCGCAGAGCTGGCCCCTTACCTCTTCCCTCCTGCTTGGCTCCGGGGCGGCTCCTCACATGCTTCACTCTGGCCGTCAGCGGGGCAGCCTGTCCGTGGCCTCTGGAGGGGTTCCTGAGTTGCAGGCCGGTGGCTGCCAAGCAGCCCTGCCTCACTGGGCTCCACCGGCTCTGCCTCCACAGAGGGCTCCAGCAGAGGCTGGGGCCAGGGCTGGCCAGGGGTCCTGTGGGGCTGCTCACAACCCGCTTTCCCTCACAGTAGCGTCAGCCGCTGCCTCAGTGCCACGCTCGGCAGGTCCGGGGCTTGGGGTCCATCCTCAGGCCGTCTGCAGCAGCCTCATTTGAACTCCCAACTCCTTTGTGGAGCCTTTACATGCCGCCAGAGGAAACTGTGAGCACAGCCTGACCCTGGTTGGCTGCAGGCGCTTCTCTCCACCCACCAGTGCAAGAGGATCCCCCAGGCCCCAGAAAGGCTCCGGGCCTCCCCTCAGCCCCAGACAGAGGCGGGCCGCCCGGTGATGTCACACGAGCTCCGGCCCCAGCTGGCCTGGCCCCTCCCGCCCAGCCCGCTTGGGCGGCCTCGGCAGGCCCCCTCCTTCCTTGGCACGGGCAGCCTGGCCAGCTCTGCTCCCTGGCCCGCCCTCTCTCCAAAGCTCAGGCAGCTCCTGCATGCTGCGAGGCGGAGCGCTTCCCCTTTGACTCAGGGAATGGGTTTAGATCCGCTCCAGCTGTGCGTGCAGCCCCGTGCGAGCAGCAGGCAGCGGGTCCTCCCCCTGGATGCCTCGTTGGGCACTGCCCCACTGAGCCCCAGGCTGGCGGGCGGGGCAGCTCAGCCCAGAGCGCCTCTCCCCATCAGCGGCCCTTCGTGGAGGCCTCATTCTCATCTCTAAACCCTGGGGAAGGGAGTCCAAGGCTGTCCACACAGAAGCTGTGGCATCGGAGCTGCTCGAAGTTAGCAGGAGGCAGTGGCTTAGGACGGTGGAAATACCACAGGCTGAGGGTGGAGGCAGCACTGGAGGAAAGCTCTGTGACTTCACACCTGAGTGGCTTCGATTAATTCACTTCACCTCTTCTGGGCATCCCTTCCATGCATCAGTAAATGAGCTAATTAATACTAGTAATCTACCTGCAACAGCTGCAGCGAGGACTCTGTGAGGTCACATGGGAAGGAGCTTGGCACAGTGTCAAGGACACCTCCTTGAACTGAGCTTAGGACTCTGGAGATGGGTGGATCAAGGGTCTCCTGCTCCCAGAACCTCTGCTTTGTGATCCTCTTTAGCCTATGTTTTCATCAAAATGTGACCTCCTATTGGGCTCTTCTAGGAACAAACACTGGAACTCCATCAGAGTCCTCAGCATGGAGCCAGCCGCATAGGTGGAGCTCTGTGAATGTTGATAGAATCAGAAAGGAGAGGATGGCACTGGACTGCACAATGCAAGCATCGTCCAGACGTGTCAGCACTGGCAGCCTGGGAGAAGGTGCAGTCAGTGCAGGAGGACAGGCCTGCTGCCGGGCACCCTGCGGGGATACAGAGAGTAGGAGGATGGCAGGTACCAGGAAGGGAGCCCCAGGGTACAAGTTTGCCCCTCTGCTTGGACAAGAACATGTGAAATATTGGTGGTATCTTTGCTTTTTTAAAAAGGTTTTAGTGATGATGGTGGTGATGATGTTTGGGAACAAATTGGGAGAAAAACTTTAATGGGACTCTCCCTGCCCCTAGGCATCCTCCCTACCACCAGGCACCCCTCTCAACCCTGTGGCAGATTCCTCTTTCAGAGATGGCCCAAGCAATCTCTTCCAGTCCCCAAGGAGACCCTGACACTTCACCCATGGAGCAGTGAGGTCCCTGCTCCTCGCCTTGAACCCGAGAGGGTTTGTGACTTGCCTGTGACCAGAGGATTGTGGTGGAAGTGGCACCACCTGACTTCTGAGGCTGGGAGAGGAAAGGCAGCGCAGTCTCTGCCCTGTTCACCAGGACACTCTCTTTTGAAGCCCCGAGCCAAGCTGGAGCCTAAGATGTCCAGCTAGAGGCCACACACAGTGTAGGTCCCAGCTGACAGGAGCATCACCCGCAGACACATGAGCAAGGAAAGATGCCTGTAGATGATCCCAGCCCTTAGCCACAGAGTCACCCCAGATGCTGCATCACTATCAGCTGTAGAGTCTTCCTGTTGAGGCTCCACACACTGGGGAGCAGAGATAGCCATTCCACTGTTTCATCTCCACATTCCTGACCCACAGGCCCCAGTGATACATGGTGGTTTTAGGCTGCTAAATTTTGGTGGTGATTTGTTACACAGCATTAGTAACTGGGATAGACTCGGGCAAGAGCAGTTGGAGGGAGCCCTTTAGAGGAGCTGAGAGAAGTACATTGTGACTGAGGAGAGAAGATGGGGTCTTGTTAGAGAGGTGGGACTTTATTCCAAAGACAGTAAGGGCCACTGAAAGGTTTTGAGTAAGACAGTGTTGAGACTTGGTTTTATTTTTTAAAGGCTACATTAGTTATTGAGTGGAGACTGGATTAATGTGAGCTACAGACAAAGTGTCCTAGGACTTTCCCACCCTCTGGTAACAGGTCCAGTACAAGCCCCTTGGTTACTAAAAGAAAGTTGTTTTCACGATTCAAAGTTCTTAGGATCCTCTCAGTGGAGGAGGAGCACCAGGGTGTCTTGCCCCATCCATCTTTGCACACCTCCTGCCCCACTGGTGGCATTGGGCAGTCAAAATTGGTGGCATTTGGCACTGTGGAGCTCGGGAGTCAGATTCTAGTTCTACCATTTAGTTGCTCTGACCCTCACTTTCCTCATCTGTAAAATGGGGATGATATGAGGATCTCCCTCACAGGGCTGTGGGCTGTTGTGAAAATGAAGTAAGATGTGATACGTTAAGTGTAACACACACTGTCTAGTACAAGACTCAACAAAAAGCTCTTGTAGTTTCTGTTGCTTCCTTCACTGGCCTGTGAGTACCCTGAGGCAGGGGTGTGTGCAGGCCATGTAGAGCCCTCCTTTTGTGTAGCCCAGTACAGAGGAGTGAATAAACGAACTGCTGGCTGGAGGAGGATGAAGAGCCATGGCTCAAAGTCTAAGGGACCTATGCTCAAATCACAACTCTGTCACTAATCTCGGGCAACTTTCTTATTCTCTCTGAAACTCTGTTTCCTCACTCGTAAAAAGGGGATGCTACTACTCCCAGGGTTACTGTGAGGATTGAGTAAGATGATGGGGCTTAAGCATTCCGCCCTGCGCCTGGCTGCAGCATTTAGCGGTTGCTCAGGAAATTCCTGCTGTTGCTTCTGCTCCTGCCCTCAGACTTCTCCCCAATCCTACCCTGATCCTCTCCAGCATGCTTCTAACTTGGTGACTCCTGGATCTCAGTGTCCCCTGACCTCCTTGAGCACCGTTCCCACATTTCCACTTGTCTGTCAGACAGAAGCATCATGTGACTAAAGCATTTGAGGAGACATGAATCTTCCTTTCCTTTTTATAGTTTTTATCAGGATGAAAAATGCATGACATTTACGTGGTGGTAGAATACAAAGATTCTTCATGTAAATGACACAATTCGTAAGAATGATTTCATGTCTTACCACCTTCCTGACAGTTACAGGTTTTTTTCTGTCTATTGGGAGACTGTGTATATATGAGGAGTGGTGGGTCAGGGGATGCAGGTATACTGTTTCCTAGAGGGGTGTACTTGGGAGGGGGCAGTTTTGCTGTATCTTGCATTCTCAGAGTGCCACCAGTATTTGAAGCTTCACACATCCCAAACTGACTCTTTCCCGTACCCCACCCCACCCCTACCCCCAACTCCCTGCTACCTTCAGTACTTTTTAAATGTCTTTCCATTGTCTTCTGACCAACATTGTTTCTGATGAGAAGTCAACTGCCTTCCTTATTGTTGTTCCTGTATACATAATGGATCTTTTATTTTCTGGCTTCTTGTAAGATTTTCTCTTTATCTTTGATTTTTCAGCAGTTTGACCATGATATGACTAAGTGTGGTTTTCTTTGCATTTATTCCATGTGGGTTCACTGAGCTTCTTGGACCTATATGTTTTTACTAAATTTAGGGATATGGGGAGAATTTTTAGCCCATTATTTCTTTGAATATTTTTTATGCTCAATTATCTCTCCCCTCTCCTTCTAGAACTCCATTTACACACTTCTTCTTCCACAGGTCACTGAAGCTTCATTTGTCTATCTTGTCTCACGCTTCAGTTTGGATCACTTCTCCTTCCTGTCTTCGCATTTGCTAACCTTTTATCTGCAGCATCTAATCTGCTGTTAATTTCATCTAAAGTATTTTATGTCATACTATAATGTTTGGTTCTAGAATTTTCACTTGGTTTATTTTTATAATTCCCATTTCTCTTCTGGGATTCCATATCCACTGATTCATTCTATCTTTCATGTTCTCAAAATCCTGTACATATTTATAATAGCCATTTAAAAATCCTTGCCTACTAATTCCAACGTCTGGCTCATTAGTGAGTCTGATTTTACTGCTTTTTTTTTCTTGATTATGGGTCATATTGTCCTGCTTCTTCACATGTTTATAATTTTTTATTGCATACTGGACATTGTGAGTGATACATGAAAGACTCTGTATTTTCTTGTCTTGCTCTAAAGAATGTTGAGTTGTGTTCTAGCAGGCAGTTAAATTACTTTGCCTTCTGTTGTGCTCCTTGGAGTCTCTCTACTTGTATACAGTTTAGGAGTTAGCTAAGGATTTGAGGGGAATTGGTGTAGTAATTTTGGGGCTTCCTCTTCTGTAATTCTGTCTTTTCTGGCATTTCCCCACTCACTTTCTACCCTCAAAGTCCAACCTCTTTCCCATCTTCCCACACAGTAAGACTACTGCTTTCTGTTTCAGATTCATTCTTCTGTGTGTCACCATGAACTGGGAAATGCTCTAGTGTGCTTTCCTTCTCCAGTGATTTCAAGCAGGTCTTTTTTTATTTTTTTTGGTCCTGAGTTTGTAGTTGTTATTGACCAGAGTAGTTGTTCAAAACAGTCCACTCCTCCATTTCAGGGAACTGGAACCCCATATCCCAATTGAATTTGTTTTCTCACCCACACCTTCTGTACCCCTGCTTCTGTTGGTGCTCTGCCATAAACCTAGTTGGTTGGTCATCCTTCATCCAGTTGTCTGTCCTCCCTGCTTCTGATCATGGTCTGTTGGGAAATGTCAACCCCAAGATCCCAGGTTGGTACATCTCCGTGTACCACCTGAGCACTAGAAGATGAAAGAGATGTACTGTCCTCACAAGCCCTGTTGGAGCACCTTATGTAGCTACTTGTGATGTGCTAGACATTGAGCTCAACATTTATAGGTATCACTTCATTTTAAAACCATATGAGTGAAATATTACTATTCTATTTTACCAACAAAAAGATTGAGACTTAGCAAAGTGAAGTTCCTTGTATCAGGCCACACAGCTAGGAAATAATGGGACTGTGATTAAAATCTGCATCAAAGCTAGGAGGAACAGAATTGTCCTGAAAAAAAAAATTGTGCTTGTTTTTATTATTATTATACTTTAAGTTCTGGGGTATATGTGCACAACGTGCAGGTTTTTTACATAGTTATACATGTGCCGTGTTGGTTTGCTGCACCTGTCAACTCGTCATTTACATTAGGTATTTCTCCTAATGCTATCCCTCCCCCAGCCCCCCACCCCGCTCCCTGTGTCCACGTGTTCTCATTGTTCAACTCCCACTTATGAGTGAGAACATGCAGTGTTTGGTTTTCTCTTCTTGTGTTACTTTGCTGAGAATGATGGTTTTCAGTTTCATCCATGTCCCTGCAAAGGACATGAACTCATCCCTTTTTATGGCTGCATAGTATTCCATGGTGTGTATGTGCCACATTTTCTTTATCCAGTCTATCATTGATGGGCATTTGGGTTGCATCCAAGACTTTGCTATTGTGAACAGTGCTGAAAGTTGCTCTTGTTTAATACCAGCATGCTGCTTCTTGTTTTAAGGTCTCTGACCAATCAAGATGCTTCTCACCATCAGTGGTGTATCATAGTCTAATTGGCAGCACTTTTTCATTCCTACTAGAATGTGACGCTTTTACAGTTGATGACTTGTCAGATTCAAGGAAGTGTGGCAGTTTTAGTCATCAAGGCCCCAGTGAGGTTGGCCTGTGGCCGAGGAGCCAAAAGGCAGAGCCCCTCCTCTCCTGGTCAGCTGGCCTTGGAAAGGTCTGGGGGAGTGTCCAAGCATCAAGAAGCCTGTGGAACTGCCAGAAGCCTCCATCGGTCCAGATTTAATAAAACAGCTGCCACTAGACTGAGTGCGAGCCAGCTGGTCCCCTCCTGTCTTGAAGGCACGTGGTCAGGTCCTGTGACTCTCTGCACCATGCCGGGTGGGGGAACCACATGTTCCCTGGCTCTGGTGAGGAGAAGTTAGGAGACTTGGACTTGTGGGACGATTCTAAGGTAGTGCTACTGTCCAGTGTCACAAAGCATATCCAGGCACCATGGAAAGCCCTTTGAGGACACTGTGACTGTTAAATGCTGGCCAAACAAGTATATCCAAAAGTCATAACAGGATGCATGCTCGGGTACAAAGCAGCTTTGAGAGCCTGTTGTTAGCTCATGTGTGACTTCTCAACTCACTTGCCAGGGGACTGTGAGGACAACATCTCTCCTCAAGTGTGGATGTCACCTAACAGCCAACAGATATTCATATTAAGCTCCATCTGAGCACCAGAGTTGGGCTCTAGGTCAATTTGCCCAAAGACAATTTGTTGAGAATTTTAGCTGACTGGTTTTCATTTTGTCTCATAACAGTATTTTAAGGCGTGTCCAGCTCTCTCATACCATAGCTGGTGCATGGCCCCATCCCCTAGAGAAGAGACTGAGGACTGGCAAGAGTAGAGATTTAATTTTCATTTGCGGGTTTTCTTTGTTTCTTCATAGCGAAAAATTCATAGACGCTTTCCAAAGCTGTTTAAAATAATTCCCATCCAATATAAATTTTTAAAAAATATTGTCACTTCTGGAACATTGTCTGTGCCAGACAGGACCTATATCCCAAACAGGAGACAAGGTACTGAGGGCAGCTTTATAGTCAGTGGGGGAGGATTCCAACCCCCTTACACAGATACCTGCTGAAATTCCCATTCCAAAGAGCAGCAAAGCTGTTGCTGACCTTGTTTATCTTTCCTGGGACCCAAGGAGGCAGCTGATTAGATAAACGAGGGCTTCTGGCAAAAGACTGATAGAGTGAGCCTCCCAGGAATGAGAGCAGGGTGGTGTCACCCCAGACAGAGGTGCTGGTGCTGGACAACAGGGGCTTCTGGCAGAGAGCTTTCTGACTAGTAGGTCTGATGTTGGGGGTTTCAGGGGCACCCACATAGGCCCCACAGGGAGTAAAGGCAGCCAGTGCAGGAGGCTTGCTTCAGCCCTGCCAGCCTCCAGACTACCCCACCGCCCTCCCTCATCCCTCCCTGGGCTGGGCCGGGTAATCCTGGCTCTGAGGCCTGGAACCCTGGAGACCAGGGATCTGTTTTTCCTGTCTGCTCAATATTCTTCATCTGCTCCCAGGATCTGCTCTTTGGCACCCTGCCCTGTGCCCAGATGCCGGTTGACCTGTGGGGATTGCCTCTATGGGCTCTCTTACCTTCTGGATTTGGGTTAGGGCTGGCCTGTGGCAGGTGCCCACAGGAAATGAGAAGATAGGAAGCGAGTGAGGACACGTGTGTCACCAGCTCCCTCCCTGTTGGACCATAGGTGACTTGGTCGAGTGATAGGAGTCAGCTAGGCTTGGGTTTGAATTCCACCTCCACCACTTATTAGCCCTGTAACTTGTGAAATTTACCTATCCTTCCTGAGTCTCAGTTTTCTCATTTAAGAACTGGAGATAGTAATATCACCTTCCCAAGATGGCCGGGAGTAAAAAGTGAGACAATGTGAGTACAGATGTCCTAGTGCAATATTGGAGACACACAGCAGGTGCTCAATAAATGCTGGCTTTCTTCCTTTAGTAATTTGGAGCCTTGTTATCTTGGGTTTCTAATACACTTGGGTCCTCTGAAGGTCATCAGTCATTTCATATCTCTCCGGACAGCTTTCCTTTAAGTTGTCCCTTTTTGGTTTGCACATCTGTCACTGTCCCCAGAACCACTGCCATAGAGCCTCACTGCTAATAGTCCTTTAGTCAAAGAAGTATTTCTCTGCCTTTTCCTTTGCCTACAGCCTGTATATGAAGTCTGCTTAACCAAAGAAAAGAATCCTTTTAACATAGTAGAAAGCAAGCTTATGGAAAGACAGTGCATGTATTGACATCCAAAAATAATTCATAATATTCACCGAGCACTTATTGATCCTCGCAACAACCCTATGAGCTACGGTAGGTTCTTTTATTATTCCCCAGTTTTCAGATGAAGAAACTGAGGCTTAAGTTAACGGACTTGTCCAGGGTCACACAGTGGGCCAGTGTTGACCTTTGGCCAGTCTGGCACCCAGAAGCCTGCCCTTTCAACCTCTTCGTTATCTGCCTATGTGATGGAGAAGGCTCAGCTCTCCAGGCCCTGGGGACCACATCATTTTATACAGTTGAATTGGCTAGAAAGCTACAGGGTTATCTCTTTAAACATACAGTGTTTTAAAATTTGTATTCATTCTTGTTATGTTTCTGCACAGACCCACACATGCATATGTGCACTCGCCTCCATAAACTTGGCTAATTACACTGTTGGCCGCTCCTTGGTGACTCAGTCGTCTTGAATAGACTAGCTTGACTGTGGGCTGTGGGGGTTCAGGGCACTGTTGACAGAAGCCGTGTAAGCCCCAGGCAGCCGTGTTTGTTGTTGCTTTCCTAGCAGCCTCTCATCCCTCTCCTGATTTGTTGCTTCTCACCCAGCTGAGATTCCAGAAATCTGACAAGTTATTTGTAAATAAAAATAACTGGTCACTAAACTAGTCTAAAGGGCTCTCCTGTGAATAAAGTAACTGAGACTCACTGCCTGGACTTGATCACATCAATTTTGGGTACTCATGGGTCTTTGGGGCTTGCAAGACCTCTGTTCTAATGTAACAGCCAACAGCTGCCATCTGTTACACACTCACCACATGCCTGCACCGGGAGGCCTCCTGCATGGATTACGTCATTGAATTCTCAAAAACGGAGCCTCTCAGGAGAAGTTCTCTTCATCCATCTTCCATTTTAACTGATGAGGTAGCTCAGGCTCAGAGTGGTGAGGGAGTCTACATCTATGCAGCCAGTAAGCAGCAAAGTCGGGATTTAGACATGGGCCTGTTTGACCCAGAGTCCACACTCTTAACAGACTTCAGTCTCTACAGCTTCCCAGCAATGCGAGGTTGGGCAACTTAGGGAGGCCCCCGACCCTCATGTCTTCATCTGTAGGATCATCCTGTTTATGTCCAGAACTATTGTGAAGGTTCATGGAGGTGTGTGCTTGAGATATGCATAGCAGGCACCCAGTCAGTGGCGGGTCCTTGCACTCACCACTTCAGCCCAGGTCAGTGGTTCTCAAGCTTTTGCACTTCAAGATCAACGGTTAAACTTGTTAATTTCAATTGTCAAACTTGTTAAAAGTTTGCTGGGCCCCACCCCCAGTTTCTGATTCAGTAAATCTGGGGTGGGGCCCGGGAATTTGCTTTTCTAACAAGTTCACATGAGGCCCTTGCTGTGGGAACCACTCCTCGAGATAGAGGATTTTGCCATGAAGGAGAGTCAGGACTGGGCTAGCAGTGACCATAACCTGCATCTGAGAGCTGTTTCGTGAGTGCAGATCCTGGTTACGTATCATGCAGGAAAAATGCGGTTTGGCTTTTTTCAGGCATTTCCTGGGAGCTGGCTGTCTTGCCCTTTCACTCTTCTGAGTGTCATTGACCCTGGGAAAATATAGCGTTTAAGCCACATTGTGATGTCTGAACGTGAAACAAGCTTCATTCGACTGATTACATTAACACGTCCCTGATTTCCAGTTGCTTTCCTGAAACAGAAAAAATAAAAGGTACGTTAAGAAAAGGTAGTGAATCATCTTGCAGAAATTACTTCTGTGAATTATCTACCCCCACCACAACACAACACCTGAAGCACGGCTCAGACTAGGTATACTTCTGCTTCGCCTTGGAATTTTAGGTTTATTGACACGATGGTGTGATTAGTGTTCTTCCCTCCCCAGCACGCTGTAAGGGCGGAGCAGCCACCTCATTGCCTTTGGGTCTCCAGTGCCCAGCACAGTGCTTGACACATACCAAGGGGTGCTCAGTCAGCATTGCTGTCACACAAATGAGTGAAGGGTGCAGCGCCGGGTACTAGAGTCAGAGGGACCTGGGTTTGAACCTTGGGCCTGCCCTTCCCAGCTGAATGGCCCTGAGCAAGTAACTTAACATGGGCCTCATTTCTCCTTTTCTAAATTGGGGATTATAAAAATAATACCCATATTTCATAAGGTTGCCATGAGAATTAAATGACATAAAATATCCAAAGTGCCTGCCATATAGTAAGTACTTAATTTTTTCTTCATAATCATCATCAACATCATCATCCTCATCCTCACACTGCCAGGAAGGCCAGTGTACTGGTATAGACTGTGGGCTCTGGAACCAGACTTTTAGATCCAAATTCCAGCCCCACTGCATGCTAGCTGTGTGCCCTTACTCATGTCACTTCTCTATGCTCCAGTGTCCTCATCTGCAAAGCAGGGATGAAAAAGCACCTACTTCATAGAGTTCTCATGACCATTGAGGACATGTACATGTCAGGTGCTTAACTGTGTGGCTGGCACATGGTAAGCATTAACTCTCTCCCCACCACCTTCACAGAGGGGCAGGGAAGGAGCCTGTGGGGAGAGCAGTGTGGCCCCATGAGGAGGGAATGGGAGGAGGAGGCACCGTGCACCCTGGGGAGGCTGCCCTGCCCGGTGCCCTGGACCCTCAGCCCCAGCCCCCAGGGGGAGAGAAGGGCAGCCTAGCAGAGAGGGAAAGTGGATAAAGAAAGATCCTCAGGCTTCTGACACTGGAAACCCCCTCTTCCTGGCAGCCCTTGGAAGCGCAGCTCAGTCTTCACTGTGAGTTGACAGACTCAGCTGGTTTTGTTTACTCAGCAAGCTTGAGAGCATGCTGAGGTGGCGTCCCCCTCTGCAGAGCCGCCTTCGCCTGCAAATATCACCCCCTTTCTGCTACCTGCCAGCCAGGGCTGTGGGTGGGGTGGACCCAGTAGGGACAAGCTCCACCCTGCCACCCACTCACCCACCGGCCTGCCTTTGCCTTTCTTCCTCTGCCAGGCTCGCTCTGGGCAGCCCCAGGTTTGGCCCTCCTTCCCAGCATTGTCAGAGAAGCTTCCAACACCTCAAAATCCACCCTGGGGGGACCATCTCCATTTTCTTTAACGTGGAACCAAAACTATCCTGGTTTCTATGTGTGCAGAAACGTTTGGTAAACAGAATGCTTAAGCCGTGACTTGCTGGAAGGGGCAAATCCCAGCTGACACCCCAGACGCTCGGCCTATTTTGGGCCCGGTCTCTGTGGTCAGAGTGTTCATCTTTGGGCCTCCAGCACCCACTGTGGGTGTCAGATGCTCCTTTCTTGACTGAGTGTTGGCCCGGCCTAGTCCCCTGCCCCTGCCTCCCAGGCTGCTCCGGGTAATGCCCAGTATCTACTTAGTAAATGCTCTTGTCCTCGCTCCCCCCCGTGAATGCTGTGATTCAGCACACACAGAGAGGAGCTTCACGTAAGAAAGAAAATATTCACGGCCGTCATCCAGCTCCGGCAGGCGCCGGGAGACAGCTGCTGGCTCCTGCCTGGCCAGGATGGGATGGCTGCCCACCCTCCACACACAGGGGGGTCTCTCCTCCTTTGTTTTTTTAAAGACCCACAGTCTCTTTTGGTTGCTAGACTAAATGCAATTTAAATCTGTATTCCGAACACCTCTGATAAGCAGCAGATAAATAGAATCCTGGAATTCAGAGGACATCACCCATTCAACAAAATACGTGTTACAGGCCTGCTGTGTGCCTGGCACTATGCTAGGTTCCTCTGCAGAGCTGGGAGCAGCCTGGAGGACACTGAGCCAGTGGCTTGGATCCTTTCCCCACCTAAGACCCCTTTCATTACCTCTTCTTAGCTCTGGGTTTTGAAAAAATCTATCAGTAATAATAGCAGCCATGCCTACTGTGAAGTTGAGTATGATGTGAAGCTCTTTGTTAATTCATTTCTTCCTGTCCATCACGCCTCACCATGGGTATGATGATTCTAATCTCCACTATATAGATAAGGAAACCAAGCCCTAGAAAAGAGAAAAATCTTGCCAGGGTTACAGAGCAAGGTCTTGCTGCCTAAACTGACTCAGATCTTGATTTTGTTGTTGTTGTTGTTGTTGTTGTTTTTTACTGTTGCAATGTATACAGTCTCTGTGAAACATGCTGCTTATATTAAATAAAAATAAATGTCTTACCCTTTTATTTTTAAAAACTCATAGCTCACTGTTCAGAGATTCTGAACAGCTGAGAGTAATCATATAATGTCTGTCAGAATAAAACCAAAGTAATGGTTCCCTGCCCAACCCCCATGCTCAATTCCTTCTCCACCCCCTCTCCGGCCCAGTGAGTCCAAGATGGGCACTGTGGGGAAGAGAGAGGGTCCTAGACTTGCAGCAAGTGTAGTGCTGAGATGAGACAGGTGGGCCTGCTGCCTGGGGCACTTGAATGTGATGAGCTATAGACCTTCGGCCCACCAAGGAGCATGGAAGAAGAGGGGCCCTGTCCTTTCAGTCCTCTCTCCCTCTCTGGGGAGGGAGATTGACATGTAGCCCCTGGAGTTTGGGTCACATTGAACATAGAAACTGGTGCCTGTTTCTATTATAGAGATTTCTGAAAGCAGAAACCCATGGGGTCACGAGGCCTTGGAAGGACTTGAGTATCTGGGAAGAAGTGGGTTCCACCCTCTCATTCCTGTCTCTGTGGCCCTTGCAAGATGGGCCCACATGGAGCCAAGAAGTTACTGTGGGTCCATGTGAAGGGGCACAGAGGCTGGAGAGGGGCTGGAGCTGTGACTAGCCAGGGGGCTGCTGTACCAAGCAAGGGACACCCAGCCCAGAGAAGGGGCCAGGGACATGTGCCCCTGTGGCAGGGAAAGATTTGAGTGCCCTTTGGCAATGGAGGGGCCAGGGCAAGGCCAAAGACAACCTTAGGAGACCCAGATCACCACCTCTGTGGGGACCGGCTTGACAGGAGCCACCTACATCCGAAGGAACCAGACCAGGGGCCCTCCCCACCACGGATGGACAACCCCTGTGGGAGCAGATCTTGCTTGAGAGAGTGGGCCCCAGCCAGGCTGTGCTAGAGTCTGTGAAGGGGGTAGGGGAGGAAGTTTACAAAGGCAAAGGCAAGGGGACTTGGTAAAGAGCAGAACTCTATCCTACCTCCTCCCAGCTCCCAGAGCCGTAAATAACTGTGGGGAAGGGGCATGCAAGGAGAACAAAGATGAACTTTGAATTGCGTTTGAGTCAAGTTTTCAGATAAAGAGAACCAAGTGTTAAATCCTGAAATGAGACTATTCTAATAATGGAAAGTGACTGCAAAGTTACAGAATCTGGCCCAGATTTCATTTAGGGACTTGCTGCCCAAAATTGGAAAGGGGAGGCAACATAGCATAGTCGGGGAGTGGGTGTTGGAGAGAATGAAAGCATTTTGTGTTTATACCCCTGGTGGATCCAGATTCCTCAATAAAGTAGTAACGACCTCAGCCATCCAGTGACCCCAGGTTGTGAGTTTGTGGTCTGGCCACCTGAACCTCCACAAATGCCCGAAGGCCTAGGGTTACCCAAGGAGTCTCTGCACACTCTCTGAGAGAAGTGGCAGGAAGGGGCAGAAGCACCCCCTGAGCTCCAGCTGGCTGCAACCCAAAGGGGAACCCAAATGCATTAGACCTGCCGGCACTGCCAGCCAGGGAGGGGGAGGCCTATAGCAGCAGAGATGATTTGGTGAAGTGAGAGAGTGGGAAAGAAGAAAGCAGGAGCTGAGCCAGAGAGCCTTGTGAGCATTGCGGAGCACCCACCCTCTTCCCGGGACCCTGCTGGGGGCTCCCAGAGGCTTCTTCCTCCACCACTCACTCACTGCAGAAGGTGGAGTTTGCATGCCAGCTCCCTGCATGGGACTGTGTGCCTTGGGAGAGCTCTTCAGCCTCTCTGAGCCTCACTGTCCAAGTCTATGGAACAGCGATTAAAACAGTCTGCTCCTAGGGTTGTCATCAGGATACAGTGAGCAGAAGCACGTGGAGTCCTGAGCTCAGCCCTGGCCCCCAGAGGCATTCCACACTTGCAAGCTCTCCTCACTATCACCTCACCTTCATCATCTCCTCATTGTGATCACACAGGACCTGGTGCATACCTGGTTTTCTGGGTGGGATACCTTTGTCTTAGTGATTAAGGGTCAGGGATTAGATTCAGGTCTGCCTCACTCCAAACCCAAGCTCTTTTCTGCCTCTGACCACATGGAGTCAGTGGGCGCTAACACTGGTCTAGATTCTCATCACCACAGGCTCTGTTCTTGTCATCCTCCTGGGAGGGAGGAAGCAGGGACTCAAGACATGGGAACCAGTAGACTCCAGTGTAGAGGCAACCTCAGTGGTGGCAGGGAACAGATGGCCACAGGAATGACCCATGTCAGAGATTTTAACCTCAGCCTTGGGAGAGGGGTATATTTTTAACTACCCCACAATTAATAGGAATTGAGTTTGACAAAAAGTCGAAAGTATGCATGGGTGACTGAGATAATGGCCTGTTTGACAAGGTTGCCTAAGGGGATGGCTGTTCTTTTTGCCCATCTACCACCTGATTGTAGAGAAGAGCATGCGACCCAGCTACCCCAGCCACGGCCTCAGACTGGTGCCCCACCTGGGCACTAGGGAGATACATGGCGTGAGCAGAGCAGGTGTGGGCTCTGACCCTGCCGGACCTGCAGCCTGGTGGGGACATGTATTGAGCAAGCAGCGTGTAGAGGCTAAGGGGTTAGATGGATATGGCCATTTGACCTTGAACAAGTTGTTTGATATCTCTGAGCCCAGGTCCCTCGTCTGTAAATAGAAGATAATACGTGTTGAGCTCACAGGTAGCCCTCAGAGAATGGAAGCCACTAATATCAGTATGATTAGAGTCCTTCAGTTACAAAGTGACTGATTATCACAAAGGAGCGGCCAAGGGCCTATGAGAACCGCAAATGGGAGAGCTAATCCTGTCAGAAGGCAGGAGGGCTCGGCTCTGCAGGGATGCTGTAGGCCATGGCCGAAGAATGAGGAGGCCTCCCCGGGTAGCGAACATGTGTTCATTTCCACAGACTTATGCTCTATGTGGTGTAGCATTCCAATCTCTGGAATCAAAATGTTCTTGAATGTTAAAGCTGGAAGTTCCATCCCCCTCGTTTATCAGTGAGGAAACTAAGCCACAGAGAAAGGCAGCAATTTGTCCGTGGCTGCATTGTCAGTAAGGAAGAGCTGGGAAGAGAGGCCAGAACCCCAGGTCCTGCTCAGCCTGGTAAGTGCTTATTGAGCACTGTGGCCATCAAGCCACCAGTGAGAATGAGGAGTGCTCCAGGGTTCCCACAGTCTGGATGACAGAGGGCAAATGGGCTTCACTAACCGCAGTGACAGTGCAAGAGGCAGAACCCTGAACCATCCTGGGCACACACCACTCCAGGGAATAGGTGTTGGGCAAGCTCATAATTGCTATACATACTCTATAGAAGAAACTCCTGGAAAGAACAGGCCCTTGGTGCCAGTCATCAGCCCTGCAGAGCCACAGAATCCTGTGGAGGTCAGCCACGGAAGGGCAGAGAGTCTAGGTCCACATCTCCACACGCCCTGGCTAGTTGTGTGACCTCGGGTGTCCCCGAGTCTCAGTGCCCACATCTAGGAAGTGCCTGCCTCAGAGAGCTGCGTGAGGACTCCATGGAGCTCATTAATGCAGAAAAAGCCTGGTGTGACATCCATTAGGAGCTCAGCTCATGGTAGCCATTCTCACTAGTTTATTATTAATACACTAGGGTTACTGTTACTGGGGGGTAGATAGCTCTCTAATTAGCAGTAATTTTTAGTTCACACTGAATCAGAATTCTTCACATTTCTGTCCTGCTCCTGTCAGAGATGGGGATTCCTGGTTTGGGATTTACCTGATTCTTCTATCTCTCCTTGTAATTTACTGCCCTGTAATTTGGCCCCTGCACCTCAGCTCTGTCCTTAGAAGGGATGGAAGATGATCCTTCCTGGAAGCCAGGGACAGACCTCAGGGCCAACAGTGTGTTGTCTGGGCTCGCCCTGCCTCAGAGGAAGGTTTGGCCAGAAGGTGGGTCACGTAGTCCTGTGCTGACACACAGCAGACCTAGTGAGGTATGAGTTTTGACAAGCCACCCATGTTCCCATCTCCAGAAGCTGCTGACCTGCCATTCCTGGGTCACTCTGACTAGTGAGGCTTCAGGAAGTTGTAAGTGCCAGGTCCGAGGCAGACTCCCCAGGTCAGGCCACCCCATCTTCTCCTCTTCAGGAATGGGGCCTCTTGTTCAGCAGTGGCACAAACATTCATGAACCCAACCCACCTTGTGCCCAGCTATGCCGGCTGAGATGCCCATACAAACAGGACCAGTAGTGGAAGCTTGTCAGGAGATGGTGCCCAATGACCAGTGGCATGACCCAGCACTTGGAGCGTCTGCCTTGGGCTCTGAATAGCAGCTGGGGTGGGGGTGTCAGCATCAAGGGCAAGGGGAAGAGAAGCAGAACCTTCCTTTGCAGGGCCCTGGGCCAGTGGAGGTCCACTTTTGACAAGACAGGCCTGGGCCCTAATCCCAGTCACCACCAGTCAGGTGTGTGGTGTAGGTGGTATCCCTGTGCCTCGGCCTCCATGTAGGTAGAACAGCTGCTGAGAGGAGTCAGCGAGGTAACACAGTGTTTTCCCAGACCTCAGGCATCTCTGACCACCTTTGCCATTTCTATTAACTTTCTTGCTCAGTTTTTCTCTTGAAGTCTATTTTATTCATAGTCTGAGTTCAGGGGTTTGATGTGCCATAGTTTTTCTAATGCATGTTAAGAATAGATACAAATCCCTATTCCCGTGCCACCCACCCGTGCCACCCGCCATCCGCTCAGTGGCGTGTGTCCACCCTTTGGGAAACACGGAGATGACACGTTTTGATGGCTTGTCACTATGCTTGGCATCCAGGGAGTTGTCAACACTGGTCAGCTTTTGTATATTATTATTATTGTTGTCACCCTTATCACAGCAGTGAGACTGTGGGAGGAAAGAAAAAGGGAGCTTTGGCTGTCTTGTTAGGGCCAACTCCTTTTCTTTACCAAGGAGGCCAGTCCTTTTCCTTTTACCACTTTTCATCCTGCCTTGAGAGTTGACTTTGGGGCACCCTGGAAGGCAGTGCAACAGGTCAGTCTCTGGCTGACAGATCAGATGGACGTGCTGTGGCTGCCCATTCCCAGACCCCAGAGCCATCCAGGCACTTGTGTAAAATGGTAGCTCTGATTATTTGCAGACAAGAAGGGCCTGAACGGGATGTACCCAGGGGCCAACAGCCCCTGTCTACCCCCTTAGGTCTTCATGAAAAGCCTCTGGGGGCACCCAGCACTTAAAACAGTGTCTTGGTGCCCACCTGGGCTGGAATCCTTTCCACTTCCACTGAAGGATGAATCCCCTGGGGGTCTTCCACCAACAGAACATTCCACCAGGACCACATGGCAGCATGTGATCAGCTTGTACAGGTGTGTATGTTTATGCGGAGGACACATCTAAATCCTAAGAGCAGTTACTTCACAGTGATGGGATTACAGGCAGTTATACTTCTCATTATACCTTTCTATGTTCTCTAGAATGACCATAAATGCCCTTTTAATTGAAAAAAAAAAAAAAAAGTTTTAACCCCCCACCAAAAAAAATCTGGTAGAGACATTTAAGATACACAGAACAGCATGGGGCAGCCATGGAGTCCACGCTGGAAGAGACTTGGGCGAGAGTGGAACATGGAGATGACGGACAGCCTGGCCGTGCTGCAGAGGCAGGCCCTGGAGAGATGGAAGGGTGGAAATCCTGGCAGATCAATAAGGGGGCAGGGGCTGGCAGCTGAGGTCATTCATTTAGGAGTCAAGGTGCCTGCAGGGCTGAACAGCACGGAGTTGGGGGTAGGCAGCTGCTGAGAAAGACCAGGCACCAAAGGGAGTGGGAGAGGACCCAAGTGGGTAACGTGGAGAGGGCTGTCCAGGGAGTGGAGGGATGGCCTTTCTGCAGTGGTGGAGATTTCCTCCAGCAGCACTGGGCAGCTGGTGCAGCATCTGGGAAACTCCTTCTGAGACTGATGCAAAGATGGGGCTTTGCTGGGTAGTGCCAGGGAATGCCAGGGATTGTGGGTGTTCGTGAGATTGGGATTCAGGCAGTCAGCCATACAGTAAGATATAAACTCTGACTGAAAAAGAGGGAAGAAGTAAACTCAAGTTTGAGATTTTTGTGCCAAACTGAAATTCCTGCCTACTTAACTTTCAGATATTTTAAGTTTTAAAGGTCCTCCAGCCAACAGTAAAGCAAAGCTACCTCCCTCCCTAGCCATCTCGCTTTCCTTGCTCAGAAGCACCCTTGGGGGTTTCTAGCTCAGGCACAGTCCATGCCAACCAACAGCCTGACTGCTGCCAGAGAACCACGTATGATCTCAGGCCAGTGGGTCTCAGACTTTGGATTTCATGGGCAAGGGAAGCTTCAAAGTGAAACTTCAGAGATTCTCACGGGGTTGCCAATTTTTTTTAATGGCAAAAAAAAAAAAAAGAAAATATCCTTATCATTTCCTGGAGAAAGGAACATTTTAACACCTACAATGTAAGCAGGGCATAATCTCAGAATAAAGAATATTTTTTCCCAAGTAAGGACAACTGGCAGCCTTTTGCTAATATATTTTAAAAGTTTTTTTTAAGTGTCTTTCATTTTAAATATTTTAAATATAGAAAATTGAAATGTAAATTTTTATTGCATGTTTTACTTCATATGTAAATGAATCATTGATATGAATTTGTCATTTGGGGTTATGTATTCAATAAATTATTCAGTAATAGTATGTTTTCAAAAATCACATTATTGAATATGTAACCCCATTCCACTATAGTACTTGATGTTTTCCACAGTCCTTTGTAAAAATCCAGCCTTGCATAGGTCTGTTGATAATGACAGGAGCAACACCCTAAATGGTAGTTGCTTCATTTGGAACATTCTGGGAGAAAATACAAGTGGCAGGCTAGCAAAGGCTGTGGGCACTCCTGCCCTGCGGTCTGAGCCCTAGATGCCTCGTCACATCATAGAGAGCAGGAGATGCCTCTAAGAGGGCATTAGGGGATCCATCCTTACAGACCAGCCTCATATGCAGATGTATGGGAAGCCCTGGTCTCAGGTTGCAACAGTAGGAATAGAGTGTCTAAGAAAAGGGAGGTGATCATCCACTCTGCAGTGTGTTCATTGGTGAGTGCCACACTATGCTGTGAGTGGTCTGTGAGATGGGTCAAACTGCAGACAGCCTAGAATGCTAGGCTAAGTGATCCCACCTAATTGTTTGGATGAAGAGGACTCTGGAGGCAGTTGGAGGGGTGGGCATGATGGGCGCATCTGGAGGGAAGCAGAAGCCAGGGTGGCTAGCAGAGAAGCACCATGGAGTGTCCAAGCAGGTCAGGTTGAGTCAGCAGGTCCGTGACTCCCTCCACAGGAGGGCCTCCAAGCTCAGTTCTCTTGGGTTGCAAATAAGACCCTGGAATCACAGCAGGACCACAGACATTTTACTTGCTTCTGGCTCAGAGCACACAATGATCAGCCAATTAAATAACTGAAAAGAGGGTTGTATAGTTAATTGCCTGGCATTTTGAGAGGAAACCACTGTTCTTTGAGCTTGTTGACTCTTTATTTATATTTACATTATATACATTTGTGTGTGTATGTATGTATGTATGTGGTTATGTTGCTACTCTGATAATAAATCTGGACAGTAAATATCAATTATTAGAAGAAAGTTATATCTTAATGATTAATCAGCTCTTTTTTAAAATGTACAAACTATATAACAGTGCTGTAAAATTTTTTTATTTTTTTATTTTTATTTATTTTTTTTGAGACGGAGTTTCGCTCTTGTTGCCCAGGCTGGAGTGCAATGGCGTGATCTCGACTCACCGCAACCTCCGCCTCCCGGGTTCAAACAATTCTCCTGCCTCAGCCTCCCGAGTAGCTGAGATTACAGGCATGCGCCACTAATTATGCCCGGCTAATTTTGTGCTTTTAGTAGAGACGGGGTTTCTCCATGTTGAGGCTGGTCTCGAACTCCTGACCTCAGGTGATCCACCCGCCTCAGCCTCCCAAAGTGCTGGGATTACAGGCGTGAGCCACCGCGCCCGGCGAGTGCTGTAAAATTTTTTAAAGCACTTAAAATTCCACTGTTCCAGTACTTTGCGGTTCTGTATTTTTGTTAAGTAGTTATTTTAATTTCCTTAGCTATTTCCCTATTGTTTGATATTAGAATGGTTCCAAGTTTTTGTTTGTTTTCTTTTAACCACCGTAGATTTCCCTGCAATAAATACCCTGGTGTGTACAATGTTTTCCCTTCTTTTAGAATTATTTCCTCAGAATAAGTTCCTGGGAGAGCAACTGCTGAGTCAAAGGATACCAATATTATTCTGGCTTTGGAATCCCTGATACTTTCCCAAAGGGTTGAACCAGCTCACCCTGCTCCAGCAGTGTATGGGTTTCCTGATTTCACCACAACCCTGCTAGCTTTCACACTGGTCTTATTTTAAATTCAATGATAACTGGATTTTAGATGGCGGCTTTTATTTATTAATCTACACCTCTCAGTTCACTCCATTGCTCTGCCCAGAGCTCCTATACTTTTTCTCCGTAGCCCCATGCTGTGGTTTGATTGACGTCTGCTTACCCTCTAGATATGAAGCCCTAATGAAAGAATGATGATAGGGCCTAGACATTCCTCCTTGTTTATGTGGAAACTACCTCAACAGATTTTAAGAAAGGGCAGTTGAGAGATATTTAAACTATAAATAGACTTGGTGACACCTCTTATTTGGTCAAGGTGGTCCCAGTAATGAATGCAGACTCTGTGCTTCTGGGAGTATGTTTATGTCTCACTTGAATTCTAGAAGACATCAGAGTTAACATTAAGTCATGATGTATAATTTAAGAGAGAGATGAAAGAGTTCCCACTGAAAACAACCCTTCTTTCTAGGTGCTCCGTAATTACCAAGACAGAGGTCTCCATATAGGGGCAGGACTCCTCGTTGGAGAATGTCTGAAGAAAGCTGAAGGCAAGCCTCTTTGCTCTGCCCTTGCCCTCCCCTTCTGGGCACCTGGAGAGTTGGCCACAAGCACAGCAGAGGATGGATTAGACTGTGGGAGGGGCAGCCTGAGACTAGCCCCCAGATCCCCTCTTTGAGCCTCTGCTCGGAAGTCATTCTCTGTTGTTGGTGCTGAAGCCTGGAACCCTCAGCCTTGTTCCTTCCCTGCCACTTCCTTTTCTCCTCTCCACCCCATGTTCTGAAAGCTTAGCCCTGAGGCCTGAAAATGGAGCTGCTTCCCTGGCTCAGAGCCTTGGCTATCCCCCTCTAACAGTGCTTTTGACCCATCAGGTGACCGCTGGATCCCCACCCAGCATTAGCTCCTGGACCCGTAGTACCCCAGCAGTGGCCCTCATGGACGATTCGTGCAGGAACACAGGAAATCTGAGTTTCCCAGAGTGTGGGCATGCACTACTTTCGGTCCTCATGATTTTAGATGGCATTGTAGATAACTTTACTTTGATAGCTAAGTATTTATCTTAATGTTATTAACACATCAAACTTATGATTTCACTCAAAAAGTTAAGTAAAAAATCATATAGTGTGACCCAGCGATTGTACTCAGGGTATATACCCAAAAGAAGAAACACATGTTCAAACAAAAACTTGTACATGAATGTTCATAATGGCACTATTCACAATAGCCAAAGCATGGAAACAACTGAAATGTCCACCAACAGATGAATAGATAAACGAAAAGTAGTATATGCATACAGTGGAATACCATTCAGCCATAAAGGCAGTGAAGTACCGATCCATGCTACGACACTGATGAACCTTGAAAATGCTAAGTGAAAGAAGCCAGACACAAAAGGTCTCATATTGTATGATTCCATTTATATGAAATGTCCAGAATTAGTAAGTCCATAGAGACAGAAAGTACATTAGTGGTAGCCTAGGCTGGAAAGGGGGGAATGGGGAGTGATTGCTTAATGGTTGTAGCATTCCATTTTGAGGTGAAGAAAATGTTCCAGAACAAAATAGTGATGATAGTTACACAACAGCATGAATGTAATAAATGTCACTAATAGTAAATTTTATGGTGGGTGTATTTGGCCACAATAAAAAAAATATAGGTACTATGTTGGCAAAAATCATGAAGGTGATATGTGAGTAAGGCAAAAATAGCCTTACAGTATATAAAGCAAGATAAGAAATGGAGCTGCTGGGCCCTGACACTCCAGCTGGGTTGTATTTCATTGTTGAAATCCACTTTGCTGGAGGGAGGACCAGCTTGACTTTCAGTGTCTACAGGAGGACAGCTGCTCCATGCCTGGCACTGAGTTAAGCACTTCGTTGGTACTATCTCACTGTAGCCTCACAGTGGCCCTCCAAGGGAGGTGCTCTTATTCTCCTTGTTTTTTTAGAGGAGGAACTCCAGGCCACAGCGCTGGTCAGTGGCAGAGCCAGGTGGGCACGCCTACCCTCCAGGCCCTGTGACGACCTGCATCGTTTCACCCAGGGTTCCTCTGAGGTATCCTGGTTGGGTTGTCACCTACTGGTGATATCTGCTACCCTTATGTTTTCAAAAATGGGGCAGTTACTTCCCTAAACTCATTTATTGACTATTGGAGGACGTAGAATTCTTCCTCATGATGCCTTCTTTCCCAGGGTTAAGTAACTCCAAGGGACCAAGCCCTCCATCTTTCTGACTCAGCCCGGGGAGGGCTGCGTGGAGGCACAGCAAGCCTTTTGCTCCGATTCCGCCTTTACTCTGAGCAGCTCTTAGACTAGAGGTAGAACCCCAGAAGATGTGGAGCTCTCTGCAGATGCTTTTGAACTCTGATGCTATTCTAGGCAAAATAATTCCTATTCAATGAGATTTGAGGCCTAGCCCTGCCACTTACCAGGTCTGTGGCTTGAGACAAGCTTCCCAACCACTCTGACCTTTCGTTTCCTCATCTAGAAAATATATATAATGGCATTTATATAAATGGAAGACTGGATGTAGTCTTTGTTGTTCATATTATTCCATTTATTTAAGTAATTATTCATGCAGTTATTTGTTTACTGTTTGATGCCTCTGCTAGGCAGTAAGCTGCACAAAAGCAGGAACCATATTGGTTTTGTTTCCTGCAGTATCTGTGGCAGGGAGAACATGGTGGATTCTCGATACGTTATCTATTTTTTAAATTTCAAACTTTTATTTTAGGTATGGGGGTACATGTACATATTTGTTACATGGGAATATTGCATGATGCTGAGGTTTGGGGTATGAATCTCATCACCCAGGTAGGGAGCATGCCACCTAATAGGTAGTTTTTCAGCCGACATCCCTCCTCCCTCCCACCTCTAATAGTCCATGATGCCTGTTGTTCCTATATTTATGTCCATGTGTACCCTGCGTTTAGCTCCTGCTTATAAGTGAGAACATGCAATATTTGCTTTTCTGTTCCTGTGTGAATTTGCTTGGTATTACGGCCTCCAACTATATCCATGTTGCTTCAAAGGACGTGATTTCATTTTTATGGCTATGTAGTATTCCATGGTGTATATGTACATTTTCTTTATCCATTTTACCATCGATGGGCACCTGGGTTGATTCTACGGTTTTGCTATTGTGAATAGTGCAGTGATGAACATGTGAGTGCGTGTGTCTTTTTTTTTTTTTTTTTTTTTTTTGAGACAGCATCTCACTCTGTCATCTAGGCTGGAGTGCAGTGGTGCAATCTCAGCTTACTGCAACCTTGGCCTCCCAGATTCAAGTGATTCTTGTGCCTTAGCCTCCTGAGTAGCTGGGATGACAGACATCCACCACCATGCCTGGCTAATTTTTGCATTTTTAGTAGAGATGGGGTCTCACCATGATGGCCAGGCTGGTCTCAAACTCCTGACCTCAAGTGATCCTCCTGCCTAAGCCTCTCAAAGTGCTGAGATTACAGGCGTGAGCCACCACAGCCAGCTTGAATGTGTCTTTTTGATAGAAATGATTTATTTTCCTTTAGGCATATACCCAGTAATGGGATTGCGGGGTTGAATAGTAGCTCTATTTTAAGTTCTTTGAGAAATCTCCAGACTGCTTTCCACAGTGACTGCACCAATTTACATTCCCACCAACTGTGTATGTGTTCCCTTTTCTCTGCAGCCTGACCAGCATCTGTTGATTTTTTAACTTTTTAATAATAGCCATTCTGACTGGTGTGAAATGGCATCTTACTGTGGTTTTGAGTTGCATTTCTCTGATGATTAGTGATGCTGAGCAGCTTTTCATGTTTGTTGGCTGCTTGTATGTCTTCTTTTGAGAAGTGTGTTCATGTCTTTTGCCCATTTTTTAACGGGGTTATTTGATTTTTGCTTATTGATTTGCTTAGGTTTCTTATAGATTGGTTATTAGGTCTTTGTCAGATGCATGATTTGTGAATATCATCACCCATTATGTAGGTTGTCTGCTTACTCTGTTGATAGTTTATTTTGCTGTGCAGAAGCTCTTTAGTTTAATTAAGTCCCACTTGTCTATTTTTGTTTTTGTTGCATTTGCGTTTGGGGACTTAGCCAAAAATTCTTTGCCAAGGCTGACGTCAAGAAGAGTATTTCCTAGATTGTCTTTTAGGATTTTTAATAGTTTAAAGTCTTACATTTAAATATTTGATACATTTTGAGCTCATTTTTGTGTACAGTGAGAGGTGGGGGTCCAGCTTTAATCTTCTGCATATGGTTAGCCAGTTATCCCAGCAGCATTTATTGAGTAGGGAGTCCTTTTCTCATTGCTTGTTTTTGTCAGCCGTGTTGAAGATCAGATGGTTGTAGGTGTGCAGCTTTATTTCTGAGTTTTCTATTCCCTCGATACATATTTATTGGATAGAAGAATGAATTAATGCCTGAGAAACACTTAGCACGATGCTGGGCACTCAGTAAATGCTAACAGATGTTGGTCACTGGTGGTGGTGTTATCATTATCATTACTGTTGGTGTATTAAAGGCATTCACATGAAAACTCTGATTCTCAAAACAGCCTTGCAAGGTTGGAGTTATGCTCATCTTGCAAAAAATGGAAATTAAGATTCAAATAAAGTAAATATCTTAACTTGCCCAAGTCCTTGATAGAACTTACAGCAAAGTCTGTAACCTAACATTGCCCTAAACTCCTCCTCAGTAGATATAAAACCCTGAGTCCCTTCACATAGACCAGGAATTGGTAGCACTACTGATATATAATTATGCTTTTTTGGGCACACATGTCTTAGAAATAAAGCACATTTTGCGGGAGGCAGCACAGTACCTGTGGGTCTGATGTATGAGAAGCTGTGGTTGCCCAGAAGATAAGCAGAATTCCCAGGCTGCCATCCCTGCCCAGACTGCAGCTGGCCTCCCCAGCTGTGAGCCCCCAGCCTGGGATTCTCTCTGCACACCCAGGTGGGGGCCAGTTGGGCTGGATGTGGGGCTCCCATGGAAGAGAGGAAGGACACAGGCACTTCTTCAGTGCTTGGCCATTGTCAGGCCCATGAGGGGAGTAGGGAGCGTCTTGTTTTTCTCACTGTTGTATCCTGTGAGCCTAGCACAGAGCTTAACTGAGAAAGTGCTCAGCAGCTACTTGGTGAATAAACGAATGAATGACTGAATGAATGAACAAAGCTGCTGTGTGCCAGGCACCGTGTTGGTTTGTTTATATGACCTCATTTAATGCTCAGCCTGGACACATGAGGTGAGAGCACATGAGATGAGGCTCAGAAGGGTGAGGTTGTTTAACGAGGGTCACCCAGTGGGGTGGGTGTTCAAACCAGGTCTCCCTACCTCCTGTGCTACCCCGGAGAGTAGGGAGGGCTCCCAGGCCATGGAGAATCCCCTTCCCCAAACAAGAGAGCCCATTTCACCTCTGGCTGTGATAGAGGATCAGAGAGGAGGCAAGGGCAAGGGAATAAGTTGTTCTCAAGGCGGTTGCATACTTTTTCAGCCCTCGCTGTGGATGGAACAGAATGTGGGGCTGGAGGAGGGAGAACACGTTGGAGAGGAGTGGAAACTGAGGCCTGGGTCCTCGTTTCTCTGCAGTCTGGGCCTGCCATTTTCTACTAATGTTATCACCATCACCCTAACCTTTATTGAGCAATGACCTCATATATACCTCATTCTGTCTACACCTCCACATGAGGGAGGCACCGTTGTTACCCCTGTTTACAGAGGCCAAAACTGAGGACCAGAGGAACTGTTCTGGCTGAGGAACTGTCCTGAAGCCACAAGTCAATGGCAGCATCCCCCTGACCCACCGAGACCACCTGGCTCTAGAGCCCTACCCTGTCCAGGCTGGCCTGCAGAGGATCGCTTGGTCCTGGAGCAGCTGCTGCTATTGCAGAGTGTGGCACGCCTTCTGGTTCTGAGTTTAGTTCATCCACTAGTTGACACTGGTGTCTTATTGTTGTCTTCCAATGTTGGAGCTGAGAAATCTCAGAAGGCTTTGTTGTGAGGTCCATGATAGGGGTGGTGCGGACACCGGGATCTTACTAAAGGAAGCGTTTGGCTCTAGAGGCCTGAGCCCAGCAACATAGTGGAGCTGGGCACCATGAGCCTGTTCAGTGAGGTCTGATGGGCTGTGAATCAGACTTGTCTTCCTGAGCTCGTGGTAGTCCACTTGGAACTAAGTCCTGTTCTGGTCTGGAGATGTTTCCAGTCCCCAGCAGGACATCTGCCCCCTCTGAGGGCAAGGCCTGTGCACCTACCCTCCAGGACTGGATTAAGGATCACAGAAAGTGGGGACCACACAACTCAGCTCTCAGTGTGAACACAAAACAGAGGTTCATGGCTGACAGGTGGGCCCCTGGAGTCTACCCAGCCATGGCCAGGAGGTTGAAGGAGCAGGGTTTGTGGCCAGCCAGACCTGGATTCAAACCTCGTCTCCTCCAACTGTGGGCCAAGAGACCTTGGGAAACTCACCCTACCGTTCGGAGCCTCAGTTTCCCCACGTGGATGGAGAAGGTCATGATGCTTTCCTTGGAGTGCTTTTGGTAGATGAGCTGAGGAGATGGCTCAGGTCAGCCCATATGGCAGCACCCCTGCCCTGGCTCAGCAGCTTCACACATTCACATGCAGTCAAATAAGGCCAGGTTGGGAAGGGCAAGCTGAAGCCATGCCATGGATCAGGGCCCAGACTCAAGAGTCAGACCTGGGGTGCAGTGTCAGCTCTGCCACACACTAGCTGTATGATCTTGAACAAACAACTTAGCCTCTCTGAGCCTGCCTTTCCTCTTTTGTAAAATGAAGACTCCATGAAATTGTACAAGTGCTGCTCAGCCTAGAGCTTGTGACCATGGTCACCATTCCCAGCATTCTTTTGCCTGCAGGCTCCCATTCTCCCACCCCATGCTCTGAGGCAGCTCCCTTGACCCAGGAGCCTCATTTGAGCCCCACCTCTCCCAGTGCCCCTGTTTGTGGGCTCAGGGTCACCAGGGGCCAGATCACTGTCAGGAACCCTTACCGAAGGAGAGAAGCAGGCCTTTTCCCAGACCAGTACCCATTGCAGCCTTTGAAGAGAACACTTCAAATTACTCCTCTTTCACCATTGCTTTAGGCTTTCCAAGCTCCAAATGGGCCTTCTTACTGGTATCCCTAGGCTACTTTACCACCCCCCTCACCCCACCCACACAGCTGCACTAGGTGCAGCCTGTGCAGAGTGGGCATTTGTATGCCCTTCATGGCCAAGTATAAGCTCCTGCTTCCTGCGTTTGAGATGCTCATGCTCAAGGAGTTGGCATGAGGCATCCTCATCCCCATCTCAAACTGGACTCGACAGAGATGCCCTTTCCCGGGCTCTTACAACTGGATTACTAGGGCAGCCTCACTACCGAGCCCCAAAGAAAGGCGTTCATCCTTAGAGCTCACCAGATGGGATGCAACCGTGAAAGCCACCCACGTGCTTGCTTTCTGCCCCAGGGGTTTGGGTGGCATCTGCAGAAGGAGTTTGCGGGCTTCACAGACCGCTGATGAGGGAGTGTGGCTACAGTGGGTGTGATCCATTAAGGGTGAATTCAGGGCCGGGCACGGCGGCTCACACCTGTAATCCCAGCACTTTGGGAGACCGAGGCGGGCGGATCACGAGCTCAGGAAATCGAGACCATCCTGGCCAACATGGTGAAACCCCGTCTCTACTAAAATACAAAAAAAATTAGCCGGGTTTGGTGGCACATGCCTGTAGTCCCAGCTATTCAGGAGGCTAAGGCAGGGGAATCGCTTGAACCCGGGAGGCAGAGGTTGCAGCGAGCAGAGATCGCACCACTGTACTCCAGCCTGGCAACAGAGCAAGACTCCGTCTCAAAAAAAAAAAAAAAAAAAAAAAAAAAGAGTGAATTCAGAAGTTGACAGCTGCTGCCGCCGCCGATCTGTGATGGTGAAACAACCCCATAGATTTATATGGAAAAAAATGTGCGTTGACCAGAATTTTATGGCATCCAAAATCCTATCTCTTTGGGTCTTTATATCTAAGTACCATAATTACTAAGGGAAAATATCCTTCTTAAAAAAAATCAAAGCAATTGACATATCATCAGATGTCCACTAATATTTCATGGATAAACAGTCCTTCCTGCCTTCTAGAAGCTCCTCCTCCCACAGGGAAGCAGGTGGGAAGGCCAGCAGCTACCACACAGCATCATAGCTGGTCTGGTGGAGTGTATAATTCAATTACAGCAGAGGGAAAAGGGAAATAAAGAGGGTCAGGGGTCACTTTTATGGTTTTTTATTTTTTATTTTTTGCTTTTTGTGTTTTGCCTGAGTCTTTGCAGGAGTTTTTTGTTTTTATTTTTGTTTTTGATTCAAGTGTTTAGCCAGAATGTGTCTAGCATAGATTTCTTTCCTGGAACCTAATAAACTCAGAATGTATCTAGGCATAGATCTCTTTCCTGGAGCCTGATATACTCTTGAATTCTATCCCTAGATACTTTCTGGCTAACTACTTGAATTCAGGAAAACACCCTTCTCTGGGTCATCTCTCTGTTCTCAGGCCCCTGTATCCCCTTATGTTCTTTCTTCCCCTTCTTCCCTTTCTCTTTTCATTGGCACTGAGGGAGAGCTTGCCAACCTTGCCCACCACATCCATGATGCAAATCTCCGCAGTATCTGCCTCACTCCTTATTGTTTAATTTTTTTAATTTTTCTGCTATGTTTTTAGTATTCTTTTATTTTTTTTCGTATCTCATGCATCTCTCTTTCCATTGCGTCCACCTGCGGTTTCGTCTCTGATAGTTCTCTCTTATCACAGAAGCCTTGTCTTCTTGTACTGTATTCAGAAGTAAAGCTGTTTGAACTTTCTTCCAGATCCTGGAGTAGACTGTGTGGAGAGGTGTGGTCTCTCTTATCCCTCTACTTCTCCTACATGCAGTTCAAACCCATTCCTTGGAAGTATTCTTTCCTATGCTCCTTTTTGGATTTTCTTTCCCCTGAATGTACCCTTGAATGTAGTAAAATCTATTCAGCTTTGGGGTTTATTAATAGGCAAGGCATTTGGGCTTCCCTCCTGGCACACTCCAGTTCTTTTCTGGAAGTAGCAATCTATAAATGAATGTGAGAAGATGGTGGGCAAAGGGTGAGTCAGAGCATTCTAGAACCCCTCCGATCAGCTCCTACTGGGCAGTGAGTGTACTGGTCATTGGCCCAAATTTTCTGGTTTCCATAGCCTTGGATCACTGTGTCTTGGGAAAAGCCCCAGGAGATATGAATTATTTTGGTTTCAAGAGATAAGGTATAAATCTGTTCAATTTCTGTCCTGTATATCTGCCCTGTAGTATACTAAATTTCTTAGATCCTAGCACTAAGGCTGTCTGTACATAAGTCTTAGTTGGTAAGGAGGTTTTTAGTGGTAAGTCAGGGAAAGCTCTGTGAGGGGCTACCTAGTCTCTTCTGGAAGGTTTCCAGAAACTGGCCTGTACCCCCATCTCCTCCTAAAGCTTCAGGGATTTTTTTTCTCAAGTAACTTCATTGAGGGCCAACATTATCCAGATAATCTGCAACCCTTTCACATGCGTTATCTCCTTTCCTCTTCAGCCCTGTGAGAAGGTTACAGATACTATCTCTATCTCCCAGATAAAGAAAGCAAGATTCCAGGAGTTGAATAACTCACCCAGAATCACACTGAACAATAAGTGGCAATGCCAGGATTTGAACACAGATGCCTCAGGTTTTCGTAGTTTTCGTATCTTTCCTCCAGTGTATGTGTTGAGCTACATGTGAACATCACATATGACATAGTATATGTGAGTGTGGGTTCTGCAGTCAAACTATCTGGGCTGGAATCCTACCATTGTCACAGAGTGACCTTGGGCAGATTACTTAACATCTCTGGAGTTGAGGAGAGTAGCCGGGGCAGGGGGAGAGCAGTTGAATGAACTCTTTGAATGCTGAAGACATAGCTAACCCGCTTTTGTTTCACTCGTCTCTTGATTCCTTTGGGGTCTCTCATTGGCACTTGAGGATGATTCCCCCAAGTAAATATATGCTAGATGATTACTTTTTTTTTTTTTTTTTTAGCAGTTTCATGCCCTTAACTATTTGTGTAATTAATGCCTCTGTTGAATGTCCCTTTCCTGCCAGGCTGTATGCCTCATGGGTTCAGGGACTGTGCCTGTCTTGTTCTCCTGTATACCCCTGTGTCTAGAATGTGGGAGGCCCTCAATGAGTATTTGTGATGCTAAGGCCCTTTCATGATGGCGGCAGACATCACTGAGTGAGCTGGTCCCTAAGCACATCACCCTGTGCCCTTGCAGCTTCCTCTCCCCACAATGACCTGTCACCTTCCTTCAGGGTCCTTGCTTCTTCTAATTGGTCAGCAGACATGCTTTCCTGCCACTTCGGCCTCTGTTCCCTGCAGAGCATCCTCTGACGATGTAGCCAGAATGTTCTAATGAGGGGAGCATTGGCCACAAGGCCTGCTGGTGTAGCAGAAGGGGAAGTCAGAATTGAGTAAAACTGGTGCTGGAGAACCAGTGCACTAATTGGTGCAGAGCAGAAGGATGGGTCTCAAGGAGGTGACCGGGAGATCAGAGTCCAGAGGGTCAAGTTTCTTGGGTCCTTTTCCAAGGGAGTTGAGTCTCATGGGCAGAGGAGAGGCAATACAAGGAGAGTAGGTGTAGGTAGGCCTTCCAATCTGAAGCTGACCCCAGCCAGTGATGGCCCAGGCTCTCCCCTACCTTCCCATCCCACCCCACCACACAAGACCAGACTAACAAGAGCACTGGCTATTCCATCACCCACTGCTGGCAGAGCTGAGGGCTGAGTGCTTGGCCTGCCTTGGGTGAGATTGGCTCCCAAGCTTGGTGGGAATAGCGCTGCCTACAGACCCTGACCAGGGTGTTAGGGCTGCAAGGGCTAGCAGGGCTGCTGCTGGGCCAGCTGGATCTGACCAGGCCAAGTGCCTTGTGTCCACAGGGTGTCCTGGAGAAGGGTGTAGCCCACAGAGATGGCTCATGCCATGGAGTAGGAGGAGCCCCTGCCCACTGAAAGCCTAGGACCTCCCCATGGGGACTCACATCCTCTCATCTCCATTGAGAAAGGCAGGGAGAGATCAAAACACCTGAGCCTGAAAACCACAAATAAATTCACAATCAGATGCCTTCTTCCTTCCAGAGGGCCCAAGGAACCTCTCAGTATTTCATTTCAGCAAAATCAGTAAAGAATTTACTTTAAGGAAGTGAAAATCAGTTTCGATCTAGCTAACCCTCTGAAAATCTGTTGCTTGTTTTCCAGAGAATGCAGGGATTGGTAGTTGAGGTTTAGAATGTTGTCTTTTGTTACGCAGTTTCCATTGAGTAATGAATAAAGCTGACAGTTTTGCATCTGCCTCCATTATTATTTTTGTTATACTTAAAGACTAGGTACAGTGTGGTCACAGATACGCGAGTGCATTAGTGGAAATGGAAAATACTTTGGCGACTGAAGCGGCTGTCTGATCTCACTCTCTGGCCGGGATCCTGGTGGCCTCGGACGTTCGGGGAGCCTTTCTGTGCACAGTAGCAAATCTCTGAGCCAGGGTTGGAAAGACAAGCTCAAGAGTGTTTTCCTTGGCACATGGGCAGCCTCGGTTCTACCCAATATAGAGGCAGGTTTCTAAGGCTTTCACTGGGGGAATCATCTTGCATTTCCTTTTAGTGACGTTAGCTCCTCTGGAAGCACTTTATAGCACTCTGAGAAATATGAGTATTTAGCTTACAGATACCACAGTGTGGGGCTGTCCCTTAACAGAGTGGCTGTGGAGTGGGGTGCCTGGCAACCGCAGCCACCCTTCCACTGAGCAATAGAATTTCAGAGGCCAGGTTGAAGGGAGACGTGTATGTTCAAATAAAGATTCAACATGGGGTCCAGTCATTTCCCTAGCCATTTTCTGAGCCCCTGCTCTGCGCTAGGCTTGCTGCTGGGCCCTTGAGCATGCAGAGATGGATAAGGCACAGCCCTTGCCCTCAATAAATGCTGTAATTGAGGAAAGGACAGTGTGCTGCGAGCCCAGGAGGAGCCAGTTAGCAGCCAGGAAGGAGAAGGAGGCACAGAGGCAAGGGGAGGAAACCCCTCTGCTGAGGCTCAGAGGCATGAGACAGAGGGCACATCAGGGGCTGCATGGAGGGGCTGGCATAGTTGGGGCCATCACATGAGACGTGGAGGAAGAGGCTGGAAAGGTAGTGTGGGGCAGAGCCCAGAGACCTTGGATGCTGTGCTAAGGAGTTTTCACATTGCCTGTTGGGATGGAAAGCCACTGGGTATTTTTAAGTGGGTGAGGAGCACGGTCTAATAGGGTTTAAGAAAGATCACAGGGTATAGACTGGACTGGAAATGGAGAGACCAAAAGCAGGGAGATGAGTGAGGGGATAGGAAGCACTAACAGATTGGAGTCAATGTCTGTGGCCTTTAAATCTAAACTTAAAGACCAACCACGGTCTGAGAACACTCGGAAATTCTTGTCTTCACATATTGCTCTCCTTCTCCCTGCCAAAACAGTGTTTGCTTCTTTAATAGAAAGAAAGAGAAAGAAAGAAATACCTTGCTTTTTTTTTTACTTCTAAAACTGTAGTATATATTCATAGCTAAAGGTTAAAATAATATAAAATTGTATAAAGCAGAAAATAATCCTGCAGTTTCATACCCAAAGATGGCTATCGATAACAGATTGAGCAATGCGTTCTCTGTGTGATTTCTCTATTGATATAGGTATACCTGATGTTTTTCACTTAAAAACATGTCATGGATATCTTTCTGTGTCAGTTCTTAGAAATATATTTTATCCTTACAATAGCTGCATGATGTTCCACTACTTGGATATAAAATAATTTCTATAAACCATGCATTTTTTGTATAATTATAAATTACAAACAATGCTGCAATGAACATTTCTTATTAATGTTTGCCAATTTGTAGTAGTATTGCTGTAGAGTAAATTTCTAGAAGTGGAATTACTGGGTCCTAGAAAACACATTATTGAACATCCAAATTCTCCTCCCAAAAGTTTCTATCAATTTATGCTGTAGTCACTCTTGTATAATGTGACTTTTTCCACACACTCATCAACACTAAGTATTATCAATTTTTATGAACTTTTTCAGTATAAATGGGAAAAAATATCTTGTTTTAGTTTGTAATTCCTTGATTATTACTGAGTCTTGGGAATCATTCACATTTTTATTTACATTTATACTCTTCCACAAATTGCTCATCTTTTATAACATAATTTGCATTTATTGTAGGAGCTCTTTATATATTAGGACTATTGACTGTCTTATAAATTGCAAATATTTTTCCTACTCTGACATTTGTCTTTCAGCTTCATGTATGGTGTTTTATTTGATCATGCAGAAGTGTGTGGGTTTTAAGAAATGGACCCCAATATGTCAGTCTTTTTTTAATGGTTTTGGGTCTTATGTCACACTTAAGCCTTTGCGTACCTCAGCATTATAAAATTATTCTCCTGTATTTTATTCAAGTACTTGTATTATTTAGATTTCAACTCCCTAATTTATGTGTAATTTATTCTGTTTTAGAAATGAAGTAGAGATCCAGCTTTATATTTTTCCAAGTCAATCATCATTTGTCTCAATATCATTTATTGAAGGATTGTTCCTTTTCCTATTGATTGGAAATATACCTTCATCGTACACTAAATTTCTATATCTCTATGTATGTATTGCTGGCCTCCCTTTATTTGTCTAACTCTGTAGCAATACTATACTGCTTAATGACTGGGCCTTACAGCACATTTTATAACAAGCCCCTCTCTTCATTCTTCTTGTTAAAAATGTTTATTTCCATACATTTCCTCTTCCAAGTGAACTTTGGAATCATTTCAGATATGAAATGTGTATGTTAATTAGGCAATAATTGACATCCTTGCAATGTTGTGTCTTCCCATCTAAGAATATTATATATTTCCTTACTTATTTACATCATCTTTCAATCCTTCAGATATTTTTACTTCATTAGTTTTTACCTGAATTACCAAAGCGTTACATTCTCATTGCAACAACTCAGATACAAAGAGATGTAGATAAAAGGTTTGTATTCTTATGAATTGTGCCTTTATTTGGTAAAATGGATTCTTTGGAGAAGGATTAATAAGCCCAGGATATGTGTATACTTTATTTTAATAGATATTATATATGATTTTTCTACCAAATATGTTTTATTCATATAGATCTACACATGTCTAAGTTTATTCCCAGGTGTTTTATAGTTTTACTGTTATTGTAAATTACCCTTTTTTTTCCATTGTGTTTTCTAGCTGATGATTACTGTTATATAAGAATGACATTGATTTATGTATATTTATTTTGAAGTTAACTTTGTTATTCTAATAGTTTTTCAGTTGATTATCCTAAATTGTCTAATTATATCACTAATGTGATAACTCATCATATCACCTGCAAAAATGACACGTGATATGCATCTTTAATATTTATTCCACATTTGTTGTCTTGCTTTATCACATTGGCTAGTGCATTCAGCATAGTGTTAAATGATAGCAGTATGTCAGATATTCCTGATTTGTTCCTATTTAATAGGATTTCCGTATTAACATTGTTTTAATTTTCTAATATGTATCCTTTATCACATTAAGGAAGTCTATGTCTAGCTCAGTGCTTTATCGCCAGTGAGTTTTATTTGATAATGTTTTATTTGGAATCCCTGCATCTTGATTTATTAATGTGATTGGTCTCTGTTTTATGCCACCTCTGTCAGGTTTGGGTGTAATGGTTATGCTAGCATCATAAAATGAACTGCAGCTATTTCTGATTTTTCCTGTTCTGGAACAGTTTAAGTAATGTTAAGTTTTTCTTTTACGGTTTTATGCATGAGTTCCTTAAAATCATCTAGATATTGTATTTTAATTATATTAGGTTGGTGCAAAAGTAATTGCAGTTTTTGCGATTAAAAGTAATGGCAATTACTTTTGCACCAATCTAATAGTATCTTTCTCCGTTATTAATATTTTTCTCTTTATTAGTAAATTAAAGTTTTTTGCCTCTTCTTGAGAGAAGTTTGAGAAGATATATTTTCCTACTAAGCATTCATTTCATCTAGATTTTCAAATATGTTACCATAAAATTTACACATACCACTATTTTAACATCTCTTCCATATTTGAAATCATATCCCCTCTCTCATCCCTGATATTGTTCATCTGTGTTTTTTTCCTCAGTCGTACATACCAAAGGACTGTCCACTTCATTGATTTTCTCAAAGAACCAACTTTCAGTTTTATTTATCACTCTGCTAGACTGTTGATTTTTAAAAAATTCATTATTTATGTTCTTATATTTTAAATTGTTTTCTCGGTTTTTTTTTCTAGTTCTATATAATGAATACTAAGTTCACTTTTTAAATGTTTTTTAATTATTAATGTAAACATTTGAGGCTGTGGACTTTTCTCTCAGTAGTTACATGGCCTTGAATCATTGTGGATAATTTTGATATTTTAATTTTAACTTATTTTTTCATCTCAAAATTATTTGGTGTTTTTTCTTTCCCAAATAATTATTTTTAAAAATTTGTTTTTACCCCTGGGACAGAGAATGGGGTGGAATTGCTCCAGATGCTGCGAAGCCACATGGGTTATGAGTGTGAGAGGTATAATTTCCCCAAAAGGAAATCAAGGGCTGTTTCCAAAATAGGGAGTGGGTGTTAGGCAGAAAAAAGTGTCAGTTTCTTCTCTATTCCCAAATGTCATTGAAAGGTTAAATGAGCTAGTACATGTAATATACTCAGCACAGTGTCCAGCATGAAAAAAGGCCAATAACAGTAACCAGATGCATGCCCTCTCCTCATGCCCCTTCTTACTGCCAGTCAGAACCCCAGTGCACGCTGTGCCATCCATTGCACTCTGGGGGAACATTTGCAAACAGTGGATTACCTCTTTGTGCCTGTACATTACCAGGCAATCCCCAGGGCATGAGGGGATCTATAGTTGTGTCCTCATTTCACCTTGGGGAGCCAGGAGGTGATTTGGCTTCCCTGGACTTCAGGATTCTGTCCAGACAGCAGGACTTTGCCCACGTGCCTTTGTGATTCATGAGCCACAACCCCAAGTCATACACAAGGCCATGTGCTCATCCAGAAAGCATGGCCTCTGACCACCTGCCATGTGACTGCCTGCGCCTGCCCCCTTCTGCAGACCAAGGAAACTGTCTTAGTGACAGTAAGCTTCCAATAGCTTTCACGAAAGGAATACTCTCTAAATGAGGATTTTTTCTGAAGCCCTGTTTTGCTTGATGGATATTAATTAGCAGGTGCTAGTTAATACTCACAGTCTTCCCCATCTTCTCAGGGAGCCTGGGCTGCCTGCTGAGATCTCGTCATGCAGTAGATGAAAATGCTTTGTGCTCTCTTAAAGAGAGCACACATATCCTAATGAGCTGCTGCTCTGTTATTTCATTTGGAATTTATCAGGACAGTTTATGTGATCAAACCACACAAGTATAGTTCTGGATGCCAGCACTCTTCAATACTGAAGTTTGAAAGTGATCTTTTTAAGGCAAAGCAGGAGAACATGGAAAAAAGTCTTTCATCTCAAACTTTGAAAAAGGGAGAGGGAGAAAATGGAAAGTATAAGATGGAAATGTGGCACATTTTTATGCTGTAGAGGGTTTTTTTTTTCCCCTCAACACAGCAGAATTTTCCTTATTAAAAAGATAGCTGTATGAGAAAAACCAAAACCAGACTCGGGTTGGAAGTGAGACGGGGTGGCGATGGGAGAACAAGGGAGCAGTGAGTCTCTGGGCTTGTGGGAAGCCCTGGTGCCAGCCGCGGGCTTTGGCTTGGGGAGGCTATGAGCGCCCAGCTTCAAGCAGGCTCTGGGCCATCGAGCATGGGTGTCCCTCAGCTTCAGAGAAGGTGTCTGTTCAGAAGAGCACCTCCTTTGTCAGCCTGGCACTCCCTCCTTGGGGCCGGGTGTCCTGTGGACACCTCTGGTGGGGAGCCTGTATTCACTGTCAGGAAGCAGGTTTGGCCACCTGCCCCTTGTGTTGAGGCCAGCCCAGCTGCAGAGAGCTTCTGGAGCAGAACGAGCTGAGAGCTGCTCACTCTGGCCCTGGGGGTCTGCCTCACCACAGCGGTCTGGTTGGCACTCATGTGGCAGCTATAGCAGTGTCACCAGGCCCTGTGTGGGGCATGGAAGGAGGGAGCAGAGCCTAAGCATGGTCTGGGATCTGTCTCAGAGGAGGTCCAGTCTGCGGGTGGGCATGGCCATGGGGCAGATGCCAGCTGCCAGCAGTGTCCTGGGGATTGGGGGAAGACAGGCCACAGCAGGGATCCTCACACCCCCAACTCTCTGCCTGGAATCCTCATCCCTGTGCCAGCCAATGACTTCCAGCCCCCAGCCTCCAGCCCCTAGCACTGCTCTCTGTCCCAGATCTTTGGAGTCAGGCAGTCCTGAATTCAAATCCTAATTCTCTCACTTGCAAGCTATGTGATCTTGGCCAACTGAAACTAAGCTTCAGTTTCCTAATCTGTAAAATGGTGGGGAACAGGAGTGCCTTCTGTACAGGGTCACTGGTAAGGTGCCATGGTAAACACAATACCTACCTTCCCTAGAGTAGACAGTGGCTGTTACTGTCAGGGTTATTTCCCCCAACAGGTCTGCACCTCTCAGCCTTGCCTGGTCCCTGGCACTGTCCAGCCCCAAGGCAGCCAGGGCCAGTGGCTGATCCAATTACTGTCCATCTTCATAAGGCCAACATCACAGTGTCATCTGCTTTAGTAACTCTGTGTAAATAGGAATAGGAGCTGAGGTGTCCAGCTGTGCTGTCCCAGTCCAGGTGACAGCTCCAAGCACTGGTCCAACTGGGGGGTGGCCACCATGCAGTCGGCATCTGGGCGCCATCCATGGTTGTGGCAAACCCAGCTGGGCTCATTCCTCCCATGCTGCTGCTTCAAATAGGGCCAGCCATAAGGTCAGCTCAGCTTCTTACGCACTTAAGTGGTCCAGGCCCTGGACTGGGAGACTCATGTAAACCACTGTTATTACCCTTTTTCACAGTCAAGGAAACTGAGGCCCTGGGAGGTAAAAAGGCTTGCCTAAGGCCACCCAGCTGGTGAGCGGCAGAGCCAGGGTTCCGAGTCTCCTGGATCAGGGCCCTACGTTCTCTCACTTATACCACAGCTGCTTGTCATGTAGCAGAGCTGGAAGGACCCCCAGGACTGGGTGGGACACTGATGATGGGACCTGGGGGCTGACCAGACTGACCACAGTGGGCATGAGGGAGGTGGAGAGTAGCAGGTGGTAGATGGCACAGGGGAGGCAGCCACAGTAGATTCATGAGCCCTTTTGGAGAGTGTTGACCCCATAGGGGAAATCAGGCAGGGACAGCCATAGCCTGGGTTCACCTATGCCTCTATCTTGCCTCACTGGCTGCCATACACCAGAGAGTCTGGCTGGAGTAAAAGAAGAACTGCCCATAGGCAACCTGGACAGACCTGTGCTCAAATCCTGCTTCTGCCACTTCCCAGCTGTGTGGCCACAGACAAGCGGTGTAACCACTCTCAGCTTCAGTTTCTTCCCTTATAAAATCACAATGAAACCTCCCTGACAACAGCATTTTTCTTATGAATCGATAATCTGGGCAACTGACACACAGTATGTGCTCGGTAAGCATTAGCTCTCTTTATCATCACTTAACTGGTGGTGGCTCTCTCTTCAGCTACAAAACGAGGGTAACATGTGCTTCATAAGGTTATTTTATGAGTTAAATAAAATATGCCTTCTCTCATGCATTCCTTTGTCAGCCAGCATTTACCAAGCAGCTCCTGTGTGCTGGGTTCTGGATGCTGGAGATTGAGCTCCTGGAGCAAGACACACTTCCTGCCCTTGAGGCGTTAGGCCTGATGGGGAATCAGATTTGAAATACGCAAATGATGCAAACAAGTGTCTGAGTACAGTTGTGGGGAGTGCCAACTACATGTAGGGCTCGGCACTGTGCCTGACATGGTACAAGTGGAAGGTGGTTATTCTTATGATTTCATTATAGTTTAGGCTTATACATATCTCTGTTGTGGCCTAATACAGTACTGAAAAGATTTCTGTGGATTTGTGCAGTGTTAACTGTAGGAGACTTGCTGCTTGTGCTGTGGTTTTCGTTGTGGGAGTGAAAGGCTATTTATATGGAGGTTCTTTCTAGGCATTGCCTAGGCTCAAGGTCTCCCTACGTCATTGGAGCCAGGAGGCTTCCTTTTGAGGGGTGCTTTACCCAGTCCTCAGCAGGTATGGCCTTGGCTCACACTCCTGGGTCTTGAGGAGTAGGCAGGTGTGGGCATCTGCACGTTTTGTAGAGGGGAATTATGAACTCTGTGGGCCTCAGTTTGCAGAGCACCACTCAGGGATCCACCTCCAGGAACCCAAGAGGAGGCCCAGTGTCCGGCACCTGTCCTCACAGGGCAGCATAGGGTGCACCTTTCATGTTGAGGGTGTTACTTGAGAAAAGGCAACTCCCTCTGTGTTTCTGATGACCAGTGGGGGTGGGAACATGGGTGCAGCAGCCTGATAGACCTGGGTTCAAATTCCATCACCCTTACTGTGAGGCCTTGGGCAGGTTTCTTAATCTCTCTGAGCTTTAGTTTTCTCCTCCTACTTTCCAGGGTTGGTGGCAGGATCCCATGAGACAGGAGGGAAGTTTCTGTCTTGGATTTGATCCCCCGGGAGCAAGTTTCCTTTCCACCCATCCTACTCTCCAGTTTCTCTGCTCCTAGGCTGAGCTTTCACTCTGCCACTCTGAGCCAGCTGGGCCGAAGTCTGCACATTGCGTCTGGAATAAAGCTGCCCTATGTCCCACATCTCTTCACTCCCTGCCATGCACTAGAGGATGCTTTTTGTTGTGGGTGAAGCCGTAATAGCATTTTCAGGATTGCCATTGCTGACACTTCAGGGTGGTAACTGAGTTACATGTTTAAGAGGGGAGAAGAAAAACAAGGTGAAGAGAAAGAATAAATCTGTGGATTCAAACTCACCAAACTTGGAGTTTCTCTACAAGGGAAATTATTTCTAATTATTAAAATTTTGGAAACATGGTACCACCAGGAAGAAAGGAAGTGGTAATGGCTCCTGTGAGAAGCATTAGCATATGTTTCTGTGATTTAACAGTTTCCCGTAACAATGTGCATCTATTTTAAAAGCAGACGAATGACTCATGGTATCTAGCACCAGTGCTCCACTGTAACGACAGGAAGTGTGTACTCTGGAGGGGGCAGGCTTGGGTTCGACTCCTGTCTCTATCATTTACCAGCTGCATGACCTTGAGCAAGTTACACATCCTCTCTGAGTTTCCTTTTCCTTCTCTGTAAAATAGCTTGTTAGAAGGATAAATCAGATAATGAACATATAACTCTTAGTGCAGTGCTCATCTATCCATGCACAAACCCTCACAACTTTTATATAATTAACCAAGTTAATTCCAATGTTTGTAATAATTCTTAGTTGTTTAATAGTAAATTTTTAAGGCTATAAATTTCCCCCTGATTACCACTTTGGTCAGAACCCATAAGTTTTGATATGCAGTATTCTCCTTGTCATTGTCTTCGAATAGATTCTTCAAACAGATTTTTTATTTTTTCTTTGACCTAAGAGTTACATGAGTGTGTGTGTGCATGCGTGTGTGTTTTCAAATGGTTAGTTTTTTTTCTGTATTTACTGTTAAATCCTAGATGTAGTAAGGTCAATGAAAGTAGATAATACAGCATTTACTTTTTAGGACTTACTGAGGTTTTCTTTATATCACAATCAATTTTTGTACTCCATGGGTACCTGAAAAGAACTATATTTTCATTTATAGAAAACCAAGTTTGTTATTGTTATTATTGTTATTAGACAGAGTCCTGCTCTGTTGCCCAGGCTGGCAACAGATCGGTGGCCCGATCTTAGCTCACTGCAACCTCCACCTCCTGGGTTCAAGTGATTCTCCTATCTCAGCCTCCCAAGTAGCTGGGATTACAGGCGCCCACCACCACACCTGACTAATTTTGTGTTTTTGGTAGAGATGGGCTTTCACCATGTTAGCCAAGCTGGTTTTAAACTCCTGACCTCAGGTGATCCTGACCTCCCAAAGTGCTGAGATTATAGGCATGAGCCACCATGCCTAGCCTTTTTTTTTTTTTTTTTTTTTGAGACAGCCTCTTGCTCTGTCACCCAGGCTGGAGTGCAATGGCACAATCTCAGTTCACTGCAGCCTCCACCTCCTGGGCTCAAGCGATCCTCCTGCTTCAGCTTTCCAAATAGCTGGGACTACAGGTATGCAACACCATGGCCAGCTAATTTTTGTATTTTTTGTAGAGACGGAGTTTTGCCATGTTGCCCAGGCTGGTCCCGAGCTCCTAGGCTCAAGCAATCTGCTCACCCTGGCCTCCCAAAGTGGTAGGATTACAGGCATGAGCCACCATGCTCTTCCCCAAGCTTGTTAACGTTGTTACCGTAATACTATATCATTGCATTAATATATATATGTGTATATGTATATATATATGTGTATGATGTATACATTTATACTTATATAAATTCTGGAAAAGACATACCAAAGCCTCCCTCTATGCTTGTGTTTTTGTTGAACTCACTTTTCATTTCTAACTTTTTTATACTATGTATAATTTGATGTATTGTTTCTTTATGCATATAAATTTATAACCATTAGATCTTCTCGATCACCTGGGCTTTTTTTTTTTTAGAGCAAGTACTCTTCCTTGCTTTGCTTAATGTTTTCTGGGTTGAATTCTGCTTTATGTCACTTCTACTGCCCAACTCTGCCAGTGTGGTGGGCACAACAGCAGTGCTCCTGGAGGGCAGCTGAAAGGACATTCCATTCTTGGCCCATGCACATCTCCAGGTGTCTGAAGCTCGGCCCTGCAGCTAGTCAGCCAGCTGAGAGCTGTGTAGTGGCTGCATAGCCAGCGGCCCTTCCCCTTCCCCAGCCAGGCAGTTTGTCCTCAAATCCCCCCAGCTTATCACTGGCCTGCGATGGATCTTATTAAGATCCTTTTAGACATAGGTTTGATCTTCAAAAGCTGTGCAAACTACATATTACTATTTCTGTAACATAGCCGTATTTTTATTTCACATCTTTTTTTCTTATTAAGCACCATTGGCCAAATTCTCTAGCTTTAGTTCTTTGTACTGAGAGCTGTTGCTTTTTTAATTTTTTCTTTTGTTTCTTAGTTAATGTATGATGAGGTAGGGGTAGGGGAACAAATAGACAAATAGACAGACAGCTGGGCAAATAAAGAAGAAACTGAATTCAGCCCAAATGGGTGTTCTCCTGGACGTGGCACCTTAGACCTATTAAACTTCAGCAGTTGGTAAGAAACACAAGTATTCATCCCTTTCATGTCCCGTTATTTTCTAGTTGGATTACAGGTAAAAGCCTTATTGCTGGAGAGTATTTGAACTAGAAATGCTAAAATCTTGCCAGCATACATTTTGGTTGTTGCTCAGATGTTTGATTTATAGTTGGGCAGTGCTGTGTGAAAAAATCAGTAATCAGGATTGGAATTAAAGTCCAAATATTATCTCAGTTTTCCATAAGTCACCCTTTATATTTCTTAGCAGGTCAGTACTATTTTGTGCTATTTTGTTCTGGTTTGTGGTAAGCTCCTTCTGTCATGAAATATCTTCTTTAATTTTAGGAATCTATCTTCTGGATTTAATCTACATTGATTCTGCATATCCTGCCTCAGGCAGCATCATGGAAAACGAACAAAGATCCAATCAGATGAACAATATTCTTCGAATAATTGCTGATTTACAAGTTTCCTGCAGCTATGGTTAGTAGCCTTTTTGTTAGAATTGTGAAATCTTACCTCATTGAAATTTGGGTCTTATCAGTGAGAGAGCTCTAGAAACCAAAGAACTACAAAGTTCTTCATTTTAATATCTTGAGCATCAAACATGTACTAGATCCTTTTATACGTAGGTTTGATTTTCAAAAGCTGTGCAAACTAGGTGTTACTATTTCTGTATTACAGGTGAGGAAATTGAGGCTGAAAACAGTTTAGTCACTTGTCCACAATCACACGTCTAGTGAGTGGCAGAGCCCAGGTCTTTCTGGCTCCTGGGTCATTCATGCATGAAGAGCTTTCTGAGCAGCTCTCCTCCAAGCAGATTTGGGGATCAGGCTTCTTTGTTCTGTGACCCTGCCATCTCCCATGGCCTCAGAATCCTCCACTGGACTCTGCATCCAGCTGGCAGGTGCAGGATGAGAGAGAACCACACATGGGTGGGTTTTATGGGCCAGGCTTGCAAGCAGTGCAGGCCACTTTTGCTGACATGGACTAGGAAATATAATCTAACCGTGGGCCTAGGAGAAGGGAAATGATGTGGTGAGCGACTGGCCACACTCTGCTGCACATGGCCAGATCCACAGTGCGCCCATGATGGTGGGTGTGTAAGAGGGATGGAGAAAGTCATTGGAGATGATATCAGAATGCTGGATGGGCCATCCATTTGGGGATTGATTTCACCCGAGAAGATGGCAGACTTGGGGTGTGGAGCTTGACTGTGAGCCAGGTGCTGAAGTCTTCTGGGAATTAGCACTGATGAGCAGGCGGCCAGTCAGCAGAAGTCAGCTGTGAAGGGGGTGTGGCGCATGGGGGTGGGGCTCTAGGCACCTGCCTCTGGGGAGCAAGGTTTTCACAAGACGGCAGAGGAGTAAAAGTCTAGAAGCACCAACGGGGCATGGTAGGAAGGAACCCAGCCTCACCTGCTGTGCATAGGTTGTGAGAAAATCCACAGCCTCCATTTGGGAACGTCACAGGGAAGCCAGGGTGGGTTCACCAAAGCAAGAGCCCTGCTCACCAGCCCCTCCACAGCATCCCTAGGCAGGGTGGGGGTTCCCACACTTCAGGGCAGCTTTCCTCTGACAGGAGGGATAGGAGGCACCTGTATTCCCAGGGCAGATTTCTCCTGGCCCAGGCCTTCTCCAACACAAATACATTGATACTTGTTGTTCCGCTGGCCAGCAGAGCAACCAGACATGGGCTTCAGGGTCAGATAGACTCTGGTTCCTATTCCAGCTTTGTCTCTTGAAAAGTCACTTTCTCCCCTTGAAGGTTTTCTCATGCATGAAAATGGGGATAGGATTCATGCAGAGCCCTTAGCACAGTCCCTGGCATTTCATGAGAGCCCAGCAAATGCTCTTACCACTGTTCACCTTCACCTGCGTCATCTCCACCATTAGCTTTGTAAAACAGGTGTCATCCTCACTTCAGAGAGAGGACACTGAGGCTTCAGAGAAACAAAATGATCTGCTCAGAATCTCGCTATGAAGGGCCAGAGCTATCGGGTGTTCCTGCTGCACCTGGACGCACCTCCCCAGAAAGTGAGGGTCCTCCCCGCCCTCTTTTCTGCTCCTCTTCACGACCTCCTCTACTCCCTCCACCTCTCCCCTTTGGCTTGTTCTGTCCCACCCAGTGGCCCTCTCAGAAGGAGTGCAGTGACTGTTTGTGAAGGTCTGCAGAGAGCAGCTGACACCAGTCCCTCCAGAGACGGGCAACACTATGTGGCAGAAGCCTTCCATCACCTGGAGTCCAAACCCAGCTCTGCCCTTCTCAGCAATGCGACCTGTGCAGGTTGCCACAGTTTCTTCCTATGTGCAATGGGGATATTGTTTCTCCCACGTGAGGCAGGTGTGAAGGTTAACAAAGATGACTCCTATAAAATTACCTGCCGCAGAGCCTGGCACAGGCATGTTCAGGGACCTCTCCCTTTCTTCCTAGGATGCAGCAGCTCCAGTCATAGGCCAGCTTCTGGGTTAGGCCTCCACACCTGGCTGGACAGGGTCTGTTCATTCATTCTTGTCTTCATGTCACACAGCTGGTGGGTAGATATAGGAGGCTTGCCCATTTACTCCAATGGAAACCTGTTTTAGGGCACAGACACCTGGCTCTGGTCTGTTCTGGAGGCCAGGGAGCCATCTTTCCCCAGTTCCTGATATCTGAGTGGAGGTGCAGCTCCTCCTTCCTGGCTAAAAAAAAAAATGGTGGCCTCAGAGTGTGGTGACTAAGGCCCAGTCATCTGGGAGGCACTCCTTGAGGGCAGAACCCAGGCCTGATGATCCCTCTGTTCCAGTGGCCAGCACAGGGCCAATCCCCAAAGAGCATCAGCAACTGCTGGAAGAGTGAATGAGCCTCAGTATCCCAGGAGCATCTAAAATCGTGATTTCTGTACTCCTCATCTGGGGGCCTAAAGATGGGGAGAGCCTAAAGTTTCTGGATTTGGTCCACCTTTTGCAGATCACCTCACCACCCTGCCTCATGTGCAGAAGTACCTGAAGTCTGTACGCTACATTGAAGAGCTCCAGAAGTTTGTGGAAGACGACAACTACAAGTAAGTCCCCACCTACTCCTGCGTCAGGCCTCCCAGCCCCACTTTTGTCCTTAGTGCTCAGGTCCCTGCAAGTGGCCTAGCCCTTGTTGGGACCAGTGAGTAGCCACCTGCAGGGCTTATCAGAATCCACGGCAGTAGCGCCCAGGCCCCAGCACACACAAGCACACGTGTGCAGTGTTACCTTCAACCTCACAGCCCCGCAGTGGTGATGTCTGAACAGCTCTTATACCCATCTCTGCCCCATCCTTATAGGCCCCCCAGTTCAGAGGAAGGTGTTGTGTTAACTTCTCAGTGTGGCTTTCCCACATGGCGTGGATAATATGAACTTGGACCCCACAGCTGTGAATGGCACAGGCTTGGTGTTCTGGTTCTCACAAGTGACTCCCCCACCCACAGTGCTGGGTGGCAAGGCAGCTTCTAGCCATATCTCCAGACCAGCAAACAGAGTTCTCCAAGAGCCTGTTTCATGGATGAGACAGTTCCTTATAACTCTCAGCTCTCTGCAGTATTCAAGGCCCTACCTCCTTCCCCGTAGAACCCCTGTGGAGTAGGCCCAGTTCTCATAACAAACCCATGGGCCCTTTGGCCTCATCTTCCACTAACCCTGCTGAGGCCTTCAGTTCTTTCTTCATTTGTGGCATCTGGGAATTTATCCAGCATTTCTATGTATTTGGAGGGAAAAGAAGGATTTTTTCGTGTTAACCCTGTCTGCCATACTGCTTGGAAGTCCTCTTGGCCCATTTTCAGCTTGAGACTAACTAAGAACCTCAGTACTTTTTCATATGACCTGGTATTAAGGCAAGTCCCAGCCATCTTATAATCAATTATTTACCACTTAAATGTCAACTTCACATTCACAGATGGTCCCCAACTTAGGATGGTCCAACTTAACGATTTTTCAACTTTACAGTGGTGCGAAAGCAACGCACATTCAGTAGAAACTGTTCTTTGAGTACCCATACAGCCATTCTGTTTTTCATTTTCAGCACGGTATTTAATAAATGCCATGAGATATTCAACACTTCCTTATAAAATAGGCTTTGTGTTAGACGATTTTGTAAGCTCATATAAGTGTTCTGGGCACATTTAAGGTAGGCTAGGCTAAGCTATGGTGTTTGGTAGGTTAAATGTATTAAATGCATTTTTGGCTTGTAATATTTCCAACTTATGATGGGTTTATTGGGATGTATCCCCATTGCAAATTGAGGAGCATCTGTATTCTTTTAAATCTTATCTTATAGTGGCTTCCAGTATGCCATGATTCCTTGGAATCTTGTTATTCCAGTATATTTTTTCTCTCTTCCAGTTTTGTGTCTGTGAATTTAATTAGCCAGACTACATGGTCTTCATCTAAGATAGTGAAAACTGTAGAGAGCTGTAGCCATAGACAACCCCCACGTTACCCACAATTCACTCACCAGGAAAGACCCTAAGGGGAACAGATGTTCAAGCCGTGTCCCACCTGGTCAGCTTTACAGGCATGGTCTGCAGCCGTGGCTATAAACCAGAGTCACCTGGGAAACTCTCTAACCATCCAGATGTCTGGGGTGGGGCCTGAAAATCTGTATTTTTTCAAAGCTCCCTAGGTGGTTCTAATGATCTTTTGGAACATAGACATAATGCTTTTAGTTGTTTTATATAATAATTTGTTAAAATATACGCCTAATGCTAAATGATGAGTTAATGGGTGCAGCACACCAACATGGCACATAGATACATATGTAACAAACCTGCACATTGTGCACATGTACCCTAAAACTTAAAGTACAGTAAATAAATAAATAAATAAATAAATAAATGAAAAAATATAATATGAAATTGTGATCTATTACCTTATAGTAACAATAGATGAAAGCCAGAGATTACCATTAAAATTATGCTTACCACAAATCAAGCTCATTTTATTTATTTACAAAGCATTTGCTGTTCCTGAAAAGAGTGCCCTGGAGTACAAAATTATTCCCACTTAGTTTCTGGGATAATATTTTCCATTTATGCACCAGTATTGTGATAAAGGAGACAATGGTTTTTCATTAACACTAATATGCTTTAGAGAGAAAAATGCCCTATAAATACTTCTGACCATGAGATAATCTTTGGACAAGCTGCAAATCATGAGTAATTACTCCTTCTACTTTGAAGGAGTAACGCCCCAGCACCTGATGCTAAACAACAGTCAGCCTAGCTCTTTGTTGTGGTCAAAGTGGACAAACCCAGGGAGGAGGCCTGCATTCTCACCCCTGGCCCTCAGACCATCAAGGGAGTTCCTCCCCAGGGAGATCCTGGCTCCAAGGGGCAAGAGATGGGCAGAGCTTGTGATTCTGCTTGAGGACCCACACTCCATGGCCCAACTGACATCTGGAGGCTGGCTCCTCACCCACAAGGATGCAATGGCTTAGTTATTACAGTAGTGGCATTGCATTGCTGACATTCTCCCCCATCTGCTTTGGAGATATTATGCCAAGAGGTCCAACCAGTGCTTTATTTCCCACAGCCTTTATTCTATTTTATTTTATTTAAGAAAAATTACCCAATTTCCCATTACCTAGAAAGCATGACCATTAGCATTAAGTGAACATACTTTTGGACATTTTTCTATGCATAGAAAATATATATATATGTAGGGAAGGATGGATAGATGGATGGATAGAAGGATAGAATATTAAAATTGGATTCCACTACACTGGCTATTTTTAATTTAAAATACTAACTTTAATTTCATTTTAATTTAACTAGAAAAAAACTTCCATGTGAAAAAAAAATGCTGCTCTTTAAATATTTATTTACCAAAAGAGAGATTATTTTCCAAAAGAGCCTTCCAAAGTTAATAAAAGAGGGCCGGACACGGTGGCTCATGCCTGTTCACGCCTGTAATCCCAGCACTTTGGAAGGCCAAGGAGGGCAGATCACCTGAAGTCAGGAGTTCAAGACCAGCCTGACCAATATGGTGAAACCCCATCTCTACTAAAAATACAAAAATTAGTCAGGCATGGTGGCTCACGCCTGTAGTCCTAGCTACTCGGGAGGCTGAGGCAAGAGAATCACTTGAACCTGGGAGGCAGAGGTTGCAGTGAGCTGAGATTGCGCCACTGCACTCCAGCCTGGGTGACAGAGTGAGACTCCATCTAAAAAAAAATAATGATAATAAAAGAGGTCAGGAAAAACATTAGGAGGCTTGAGTCAATAAGTTTTATTTTAACTAGGTTTCCATTGTGAACAGTGTCAGCCAACTCAGGTTATGAAAGATGAGAATATTAGCCCTCTCCCCTTCCTTAACCTCCACTTCACCAGCTTCCAACTTTTTGTTAGTTATGTTATTATTACCACATAGTCCAAGTCTATAACATAAACATGTTCAGGAATCATAATTCTTACTGTTTAGTATTTTTAAACAGATTCAGTTTTTACCACCTGTTGTTTCTCCATAGCTTCTCCATTCCTGCAGTCTTTATTTTAATCAGTCCCTTAATTTAGCTGCATTTCATCAGGAAGTAGGTCCCTCTACCTGCTGCTCCACCAAAAAAATAAAAATGCTCACAGGGACCGCATGCCCTGCATTCCCTCAGAGAAATGTCTGCATTGGACTGGACCCGGCCTTGCTGGCTGCCCTCCTTTGCTTCTCTCCCTCAGCACTGCAGGCTGTGTGCCGTTGCCTCTGGGCTTTGGGTGTTGCTGTAGAGAATGAGCCCGTCTGATTTTTTTTTCCCTCTTGTTAAGGGTCTTGTCTACCTGGTAGGTGAAGAATTCCTTAAAGTTCAAAAGCTTCATAAGAGAATGCCTCAGAGTAGAGGGTTCTGTACCAGATCTCCCCCGACCATGATGTCGTCATCTTTCTTCATGGCAGAAGAATTCCTTTTGTTTATATCTTTGACTACTTGTGTGCCGTTTCGTGGCGTCTCTCTTCCAGGGATTCCAGGAATCCGTGTTGGATGCTCTCTGCCCGTCATAGCCATTCGCTTCTTGCTAGCAGTGGCAATCTCCACCTTGTTCATCAGCTGTCACTGGGATTGTCTGTTTCTACTTAGGTATTCATTCAGCACTCTCTTATTTCAGTCTGGATTTGTTCCCCCTAGGTCTTCAATCTCCTTTTTTCTTCTCATTCCTTTGTTTTAGCATCTCATTTTTCAGGTTTTGTTTTACTTGTGTTTCCACTGCTCTAAGCACTTGAGGGGATTTCCTCTGCTCTTGGGGCTGCCTTCTTGGTTGGGCCATTGGGCAATGCTCGCCTGTTCTCTTTCCTTCTTTTGCAAGAGTATGTTGGCTGTATTGCCATTCCATTTCTTTTCTTCTGGCTCCCATTTGAGAGGCTCTGTCTGGATGTTCCATGGCTATGATATGAGGGTGGGAGAGATGTCTGGCCCTCCTCCCATGTGTGTGAGAGGGGAACCCCTTACTGCTAGCTGGGAGGTCCAGGGGTTTTAGTCTTTCTCCTCTTCTGTAGCCTGGGGGAGTAGAAGGCTCAGGCCCTGTGGAGGCAGTAAGCAAGCAGTCTGTTTCACATATGTGTTTTCTGGCAAAAGGCCTATGTTGGAGTTTCCTTCACCTCGTTGGGGAGCTGTATCCCATTCCAGAAAGAGATACCCTCAGGTTTCACATCATGCCCCATGGAGCCTTCATTTCCATCAGAGGAGCTGCCATGCTCTCCACCTGTTTCCTTAGCATCTGGTGCCATTCAGCAGAGGGAACGATAAGGACCCCCACTCAGACCCAGTGAGACCTGTCATTGGGCTTGACAGGAGCCATGCCATGATGCAACTCTTGGTCCAGTTTCAGAATCCTCTTTTTCTTTCCTTGACTCTATTTCTTTGAAGTTCATGGCTTTAAATTATGCCCCTTCCCTTGTTTAGTTGCACCTGGTGAGTTATTTTACTCGTAAGCTTTTATAATTTTTTGTTGGTTTTGGGAGGAGAGGGAGAGTCTGGCATCTAGTCTCACTCTGTCATTTTCACCCAGAAGTTCTTAATCGGTGCTTTAAAAAGATATATTGAAGGGCCAGTCCTCATAGCATGTCTGTTGCCTTGTCCCTCTCTAAGGGCATCTGATGATGGGGAGTGCAGTGTAATGATTAAACACTCTGGTTCAGAGGCCACGTGCGGTGGCTCAGGCCTGTAATCCCAGCACTTTGGGAGGCCGAAGCGGGCTGGTCACTTGAGCTCAGGAGTTCGAGACCAGCCTGGCCAACATGGTGAAACCCCATCTCTACTAAAAATACAAAAATTAGCCAGGCATGGTGGCACACGCCTGTAATCCCACCTACTCGGGAGGCTGAGGCATGAGAATCGCTCGAACCTGGGAGGCAGAGGCTGCAGTGAGCCGAGATCTTGCCACTGCACTCTAGCCTGGGCAACAGAGCAAGACTCTGTCTCAAAAAAGGGGAGGCCGAGGCGGGCAGATCATAAGGTCAAGAGATTGAGACCATCCTGGCCAACATGGTGAAACCCCGTCTCTACTAAAAATACAAAAATTAGCTGGGGTTGGGGATGCATGCCTGTATTCCTAGCCAGCTACTTGGGAGGCTGAGGCAGGAGAATCACTTGAACCCGGGAGGCGGAGGGTGCAGTGAACCTAGATTGCGCCACTGCATTCCAGCCTGGCAACAGAGCAAGACTCCATCTAAAAAAAAAAAGAAAGAAAGAAAAAAGAAAAAAACTAACTCTGGTTCAGGGTCACACAGTCCTGGGTTTGATCCCCTACTCTGCCACTTGCTAATCCTATGAATTTGGGGAAGCTGCTTAACCTCACCACTCCTCGGTTTCCTCATCTAGAAAATGAGTGAACACATCTGTGCTCAGTAGACAGTAGGCCACACTCAGCTCCTTTTCACTTTATCTTAACCATTGTTTCTTGGCTGTGGAAACCCCCTGGAGGCCTCAGAGGGAAGTGACTGTGATCTGGAGCAGATCTCACAGTATTCCTGGCTTCTGTGACTATAGTAGCTTTTCCCAGCCCGAAACAGGTTCCTGTGTGGTAAACCAGAGCCCATCTGATCTTATGAAAATCTTTGTTTTCAGACTGTCGCTCAGAATCGAACCAGGAAGCAGCTCTCCAAGACTAGTCTCTTCCAAGGAAGATCTTGCAGGTATCGTAGCTACCTTGAGTGGGAGCAAACCCACTTAATAGCCTAATTGTGGCTGCTAGAGTTGGCCTTGACTGGGGAGCCCAAGGGCAAGTCAAGTTTGCAGCTTAGCAGACTCAGCTATCCCTGTTCACAGCCCTCCTGCACCAACCTGCCCAGGCTCCTGATCATGCGGGACTTTTGTGGTTCCCCTCTGTGCCAGGGCTCCCTGGAAGAGCCTGAGTGTTAGAGCCTGGACCTGAACAGCCCCAAGAGAGGCAGGATCAGAGCCCCAAGTTGGGAGCGCACACAAGGTAGAGAAAGCCCCAGCATCTTCTCCAGGCTCTCCAGACCCTTAGCTGGGCTGCTGTCCAGGCTTGGGTTTATGTGCCCTGGAGGGATGGGGAGGATGCCCAGGGTATTTGGTGCCACCAGATTCAGGTGGCTCATCAGACTTGTGAAACACACATACACTGTCCCCTAGTGATTTGAGCCCAGGCTTTGCAGTCAAGCCCGAGCTCTGCCGTTTCCTGGCTTTGTCGCTTTACCTGTAATCTTCAGTGGCCTCATCCACAGAATGAAGATGAGGACTTACCTTCCCGGGTTGTTGTGATGCCTGAGTAAGCTCATGCCTGCCTGTAAAGTGCTCTGCTCACAGTGACATTGTGAAAGTGCACTCAGTGTTGGCTGCTTCATCGTTGCTATTTAATGGTTACTTTTTACTCATATTCCAACTGACTCTCAGCAACAGGAGCTGATCTCCGTCGGGGGCGTGGGGGGTCAAGGGGAACCCAACAGCACTTCCTCCCCCTGGTTTGCGCTCTAGGTCATACCACCCTGGGTTCTAGGCCACTGCAGTCTTGGACAAGTGACTTAACCCCTTTGGGCCTCATTTTTTTTTCTTTAACCTATAAAACGGGGTGATGAAACCTTCCTCCCAGGAACGTTGGAATGTCAAAAACAAAATACTATTTGGAAGGCACTCGGCTCAGAGTCTGATGTGCCGTGTTTGTAAGGGGGTGGCTGCTACAAGCTGATACGTGGTGCCACACCTCCCCTGGCCCATTGACCTGCTCAAGCCACTCTCCCCACTGTCTGGTGCCAGGCCAACCTCTGTAACAGCTCCTGGTGGACACGGGACCACAGAGCCCATAGGGCCAGTGTGGCAGCCTCTCATGAGCCCCACCCAGTAAGGCTCTGCCCTGATTCCCAGGGGGGACTCCGGGCTGCTTGCCTTTTCTAGCCTCTCCTGGCTGCATTGTACAAGCCAGACCCTGCCTCCAGCACCCCTGGGGGCCTCTGGTATCTTAGAGAGACATGCTGGTTGATTCTCGGGGCCTCTGGAAATGCTGTTGTCTATACCTCAAGACAGTCCTGGTGGAAGCTTGATTTTCACAGGGTTTCCATAAGCCCAGTATTAAAATATCTCTTGCAGTCTTCCAAATCCATTGCCTTCCATATGTGGCAGGTGACCCCCAGCAAGCGTGGCCAGAAGGAAAGCTCCTAGTGCTGGTCTTGTCTCTACTTTGTCATTTCTGCCATTCTAGAACACCTTCCCCCTCGGTCAGCATTGCTCCTTTTAGGTGCGCAGTCACCTACAACTGACCTGTGGGGGACGAGGAGGGAGCAGGGCAGGGTTCCTATCAGAAGACTGTAGGAGACAGCAGTTGTTTAGAGCTACAGAAGGAATGCTAGCAAAGACTAGCCTATTGCATCGGGAGATAGTGCCAGAATTCTGGAGCAAAATGAAAGTGGTGGTCTGTCCTTCCGAGTCCCCTCCAAATTAGTGTGAATAAGAGGCCCGTTTGGCCTTTGCAGCCTCTTCAGTTCAATGGCCTTCACAGGATGAGCCACATCCCTGGACTTCTCTAAATGCCAAGAAGTCTCCATGCCACACTTGCTGTCCTTCAGACAGCTCTGGAATACTCATCTCCCGGTGCGCCTTCCTGCTGCCTGATTCCATGCTGCAGCCATTGAGCAGGGAGAGGTGGGAGGGCCCAGAGTCAGGCACAGGATGGGGTTCGCCTTGGCGTGAGCCAACTCTGCCTCTCCGTAGTGGCTCTGTCCATCCACAGGCCACACCCTAGCCTCACCTCTGCCTGAGAGTAGCAAGGCCTGTGAAGTTCTCCTCCCCAGGCCCCTCACTCGAGCCTTAGACATTCTTCGCCTTGTTTTTGTGGTCTGCTCCTGCTCATTCTGTTGGGTTCAGGGTGGCCTTTATTTCAGCTCTTGGCTTCTTTATGGCACTCACCACAACTTGTCATTATTCTCTGTCTGGTCACTGGGCCCGACTCATTCCTTGTTGGATCTTTACCACCTGGCATTATGCCTGCCCTTTGTAGATGCTCAATTTTTGTAGGGCTTTTGGAGGAGAGGGTGGGTGGGTGGGTGGATAGATGGGCGGATGAAGAGTCAGGCTGCAGCTCTGGGTGGGCCTCTGGTATACACTAGCCCAACTGTGGAGGAGATCCTGTTGCTGCAGCCTCATGACTGAGGCTCAGAGCGCTCTTCTCCTCCCTGGTGTCTCCACCCTCACCTCCAACCCAAGCCCTCATCTGCCAGCCTGGGTCTCCCTAGCACCAGCCATTCAACACTCCTGCACGCTGCTTCCTGCCAGGGCGATGGTGACAGAGGCTTCCTCTTCCCCTCCAGGCATCTATCTGACCCAGCTGGTCCCTTCATTTCACCACCACCTGCCCCACTATCTCCTCCCTGAGGAAGAGCCCAGGGCCCTGCCTCAGCCTCAGCTTCAGCCCCAGCCCCCAGCCCAGGTCTGCACTGAACAACACTGGCTCCCCCTGCTAGGGTTAGGGAGAAGACCAGGAGGTTGCAGACCTGGAGCCAGGCTTAGAAAACTAAAAGTGCTAATTGGGGGCCTCAAGAATGGGGTCACTCACTGGGCCCTGGGGCAGGAAAGGAGGCACTGCATTTCCTGGCCTCTTTTGACCCCTGACTGTCCTGGAAGTCAGCTGGGGAGCCAGGAGCCAGCCCTGGCCCAGCCTCCTCAGGTACAGCCTCCTTTCCCACGATCCACCCACACCTCTACTTGGCTCTGTTGTTTATTAGCCATGTGAGACCAGAAACCAGCAAGCCAGCCAACCTGCAGCATCAGAGCCCTGGCAGGGGACAGAATGGACCCCAGATGGTTGACATAAAGAGACTTTAATGAACAGAACCAATAAAGCATGGCGAGGCACCCATGGGCCAGCCCAGGGTCCTGGGGAGGGTGGAGTCCTAGGCTGAAGGGCATGGGGAAGAAGTGTTACCAACCCCGGGGATGGCTGGGTTCTGGAGGATGATTGGCTGTGCAGGGTCTGTGGGCAGGGAGGAGGAAGCAGGAGGGAGCAGAGAGAAATCCCTGGCCTCTCTCTCCTCCAGCCCTCAGTCTGCCGCCAGAGCCTTTCATTGGCCAAATCCAATAGAAAGCTGGGGGCGAGGGGTCCAGGAGATGCATCTCAGGGGGCAGCCTCCCCCGACCAGAAGTGGCAAGTGGGCAGGGCAAAAAATGCAACTGAATTGTGTGAACAGACTACTCAGCATACTGCCAAGCCTCAGTGTCTCCATCTGTAAAGTGGGCATAAAATCTTCCTCCTTCACAGGGTTGTGTTGTTAGCACAGTGCGCAACATAGAACACACGTGTTAGGTGGAACTTGATCATGGTGATGTGATTATAATAATTGTCAATATTGTGATTCTGCCTCCATCACTGCCTCAGCCTGCAGCTTTTAGCTAAACATCACTGCCTCGGGGAAGCCTTCTCCCCACTATCACCCCCACCCCCGATCAGGTCAGGCCCTGTAACAACCAGGCCCTGGCAAACTGGGGGACAAATCCACCCTCTGTTTTCATATGGGCACAGCCACCCCCCTTTGGTTGACATATCGCCTGTGGCTGTTTTCATACAGCAGTGGCAGAGTTGAGTGCTTGGGACAAAGACCCTGTGGCCTGCAGAGCCTGAACTGTTTACTATCTGGCTTTTACAGGCACATGCTGGCCCTGGCTCCTTCCTGCAACTGGCCCTCATGCCCCTCTGTGGCACTTCCTTCTGCAGTGATGGCACAGTTAGTTGTGTGCTTATTTGCCCATGTCTGTCTGCTCCGCCAGACTGAAAGCCCCTTGAGGAAGGGCCCAGTCTAGAATTCCTAGAGCCCAGGACAGAAATCCCTCCGTCAGCCACAACTCTTCAAGCTCCTTACAGGTCCTGTAGGCACCTGGTCCTCAGAGGCAGCTCCAGAGTGGGCCGACTGCTGACTCGGCACAGCCGTGGGAGAAGTGCTGATGCCCGCAGTTTTCCACAGCAGAGCAAGCCCCAGCTCATAGGAGTGTTTTCAACCAATTTTCCAAATCCCTGGCTTCAGCCCTGGAAGCAGGATGTGAAGGTTTTCATTGATCACCCAGAGGGTCGAGGAGTGCCTGGAAGGCTTCAGACATACTCGGGGGTCCCAGCTTCCCACTAGCAGCCTCAGAAGACAGAGAACGGGTGCTGCTGCAGCTTGTGGGATGGCCTGGGGTCCGGGGAGGGTGGGGCCAGAGGGGCAGCTCCAGGGATGCCTTTCTGGACCTGGCAGCCAGACTGAGCTGCGTGGCAGGAGCCTGACCAGACTCAGGGACAGGAATGTGCCTCTTGCAGTCCCAGGAATGGGAGGAACGCAGGCTTCCCCGGCTCCTCAGGAGGGGGTTTAGGCTTCAGCTCGGTGCCCTTTCCAGTAGGCACATCCCCTACACCTGCCAAGGAGAGGCCCTAAGACATGTTCATTCATTCATTCACCCAAGACTTCCAGGCCAAGGACTTGCTGTGAGCCAGGTGCCCAGCAAGAGAAGGCAAGAACCTTCCCCCCAAAGCTCACATTTTAGTCGGGGAAACAGGCAGCAAAAGCTGCCAGGGGCAAGGATGGGCACACTGAGGAGCTGAAAGGAGGCAGTGGGAGCAAGACCAATGTGCTGGGCGGTCTCTCTGGCCCTCTTCTAGGCAGCGCCCACGCCTCAACGCCTCTACCCAGCCCACCTGCCCTCGCATTGACAGTGGCCCAGGTCTCGCCCTTTGAGGCCTTGATTCACGTCCGAAGTGGTCTGTGGGCTGAGGCTGCCTTTTGTCTCTGGGATGGTCCCTGTTGCCCACAGAGAGCTGGCCCCCAGTTTCCACCCCTGCAGAATGACTTCACAGGCAGTTCCACACCAACAAATAGGCTGTGAGAAAGGAAATGGAGAAACCTTCTCGGTTTCTGTGTCTGTGGAGAAAAAAAGGCCAAGAATGCCACGTTTTCCATTTTCCCTCCACATGTAATGTTTAGTTTCTATAAATGAACTAATATTTTCCTGGAGAGAAAAAAATCATAAAGAATGTTGACCCCCAGAGAGGGCAAGTAATGTTTGTGTGTACTTTGGAACTGGTGAAGACATTTCCAGATTTTGTTAGCCCCGCCTCCACGTGGCTTTACCAACTGACAGGTTTTCTCGGAAGATTCCTGGGCAGCACCGCGAGTCCAGGAAAATCTTCAGCCTTGGCCTCTGGTTTCTGTGCTCGCACTGTGAGGACTGCTCTCTGACATACCTGTGTGTCTCCCTGTTGTATTGCCTGATGGTAGAAACCACCTCTGGAGTCAGGCAGAGCTCAGTTCAGAGCCTGGCTCCAGCAGTTCTTAGCTGTAGGCCCTTGGGTCATTGGTTTGATCCCCCTAATTCTGTTTTCCTATTGGAGAAATAGGAATAGGAATCTTCATACAGACATACTTCACAGGGTCTCTGGGGAAGTCCCCTTAGTTCAGTGCCTAGCATACACTCACCTCTTGAGAGTGTTAGCTCGTGGCCTCCCAGGCAGGCTCTGGTGCCGTCCAGACATTTGGGGAGTTGGTAGGGGGACAGAGGGAGCTCCTGCTGAGGCACTCACCAGCATACCAGTACTGCTGTCACTCACAAGCCACCCCAGAACCTAAGGGCATGAAACAACCATTTTATTACATGCATAGTCTCTGTGGGTCAGGAAGCTGAACAGGGCTTGGGCTGGAGCTGGAGTCACCTGGAGCCATCTTCACTCACATGCTCAGTGCTTGCTGCCAGATGGGGCTGGGGCTACAAGCGGGGGGCGCGGAACACTTACCTGTGGCCTCCCACTGTGGCCTGGGCCTCCTCACAGTATGGCAGCCTCAGTATTGCAGCCTCCTGCAGGGCAGTTGGCTTTCACCCAGAGCAAATGGCTAAGGAGAGCAGGGTAGAACCTGCATCACAGAGCCCTTATGAGCCAGCCTCAGAAGTCACGCAGCCTTACTGCTGCCACACTCTGCTGCTCAGGGCAGTCACGAAGGCCTGCAGGTCCAAGGAGAGGGACGTAGACCTACCACTGAATGGGAGCAGCATCAAAGACTTTGTGGACAGGTTTTAAAGCCAGCACCTCAGCTGTTCCACAGGAGGGAAACAGAGGCTCCAAGAGTTACATAATACCAGTCATAGCAGCTGAGCTGCATTGAGCATGTACTCTCTGCCAAGCACCATCGTAAGTACTTCTCATGTGCTCACTCAGTGACCCTGACACAGACACTGTGAGGTGGGGCCAATGTCATCCCCATTCTATAGGTGAAGATGCAGGTGCTTGCGCAGCCTCATGCATTGAGGAAGTGGCAGAACCAGTTGCCAAGCCCAAGGCTCTGGACAGCCTCTGGGCTCTGTCCCCATAGCTCCATGTATCTGTATAGTGCAAGTAAGCATTACATTGGCATGTCCTTGACTTTCCTACAGTCACTTTTGAGTCACACATTGTCCCCAGTTGGTCCTCAGAAGGCAACTTCCATGTAAGAATCAGAACTCCAAACCTGATCTAACATTAACTCTAATCTCCTTGTCACAACCTAGTTGGGGTGCTTCAGGCCTGGCTGCTTGTGGCAAGAGAGGGAGGGGTGTTTGGCCCTTCTCCCTCCCTAGGCCTTTCTCCATCTCTTTGGCTTGTGACAACAGGGGGAGAGGATACAGTCGTAATTGGATCATAGGGTGATATGGGCCACATCCAGGCAGGGAGTTGGCCAGAGGTGGGTTTGAGTCTCGCCTCTTCTGCTTGACCTTGACGTCAAGGCTGCTGAGATGGGAGACTCCAAGAACAAAGGAGATGTGAAATCCCAGAGTAATGGGCCACAACTGGCCTCCTATCCCTGGAGCTCCGCACGGAGCGCCCCTCCCGCCCATCCATTCTGAAAATATAAACGGGCAGCGAGAGTATGTTTCCCCTGCAGATCTCATGTTTAGGGGCCAGGCGTGGTGGTTCATGCCTGTAATCCTGGAACTTTGAGAGGCCGAGGCAGGCAGATGGCTTGAGCCCAGAGTAGAGTTTGAGACCGGCCTGAGCAATATGGCAAAACCCCATCTGTTTAAAAAACAAAAAAAAATTAGCAAGGCGTGGTGACTTGTACCTTAGCTTCCTGAGGCCCTCACTGGAAGCAGATGCTGGCAGCATAATTCCTTACAGCCTGTAGAACCATGAGCCAGTTAAACCTACCTACCTACCTACCTTCCTTCCTTCCTTCCTCCCTCCCCCCCCCCCCCCCTCCCTCCCTCCCTCTCTCCCTTCCTCCCTTCCTCCCTTCCTCCCTTCCTTCCTTCCTTTTTTTTTTTTTTTTTTTTTTTTGATGGAGTCTCGCTCTGTCACCCAGGCTGGACTGCAGTGATGTGATCTCGGCTCACTGCAGCCTCTGTCTCCTGAGTTCAAGTGATTCTCCTGCCTCTACCTCCTGAGTAGCTGGGATTACAGTCGCCCGCCACCATGCCCAGCTGCCCAGCAAATTTTTGTATTTTTAGTAGAGATGGGTTTCACTGTGTTGGCCAGGCTGCTCTTGAACTCCTGACCTCAGGTGATCTGCCCACCTTGGCCTCCCGAAGTCCTAGGATTACAGGCATGAGTCACCACGCCCAGCCTAAACGTCTTTTCTTTATAAATTATCCAGCCTCAGGTATCCCTTTATAGTAATGCAAATGTACTAATACAGAAAATACCGCACTCCTAGTACCTATATTCTGTGTTAGGCCATTCTTGCATCACCATAAATAAATACCTGAGGCTGAGTAATTTATTTTAAAAAGAGGTTTAATTGGTTCCCAGTTCTGCAAGCTTTACAAGCATGGCACCAACATCTGCTTGGCTTCTGGTGAGGGCCTCAAGAAGCTTACAGAAGGTGAAGGATGAACAAGCATGTTACATGGTGAGAGCAGGAGCAAGAGAGCCAGGGGTGAGGAGAGGGGAGATCCCAGACTTTTAAACAACCAGACCTCACACGAACTGAGTGAGAACTCACTTATCACCAGGCGGATGGTGCTAAACCATTCATGAAGGATCTGCCCCCCGATCCAGTCACCTCCCACCAGGCCTTGCCTCCAACACTGGAAATCACATTTCAACATGAGATTTGGAGGGGGCAAACCACTTCACAGGGCCTTCTAGCTGGCAGCCAATATCACTGATGCTTCTTCTCCCAGGCAGTTTCACGGGTATTTCAGAGATTCCACAAGTCCCTTGACCCAGGCAGATGCAAATCTATTTTAGGGACCCCTGCAGCCCCTTCCATGCCCCCCTGCAAAGTCTGGTGCCCACTGCCAGCTTCCTGATGCTTGGGTCCCCTCCAGCCCTCAACTCTGCCAGCTTTCCTCACGTGGGCCACCTCGGTCCACAGGAGGCCATACCTGTCCTCATTCTAACAGACCTGTGAGCACAACAGACCTACCTGTGGCCACCGCTGTCTTCTGGCACAGCTGTTTGGCCTCGTCAGACCTGAGTAAGGCACAGCAGCTCTCCTGGGTCTCCTGACAGCTAGAGACACAGTTCAACCTCCCCAGGGGGTCTGTGGAGACTCCCCCTAACTATGTGTGAGTAGAAAAAGAGAACAGCCAGGGGCAAGCGGTAGGCCCTCTCTCCATGTGCTCCTCTCCCTGGAAACATACTCTCTCTGCCCGTTTATATTTTCGGAATAGACGGGCGGCGGGGGCCCTCCATGAGGAGCTCAGGGATAGGAGGCCAGTTGTGGCCCATTACTCTGGGATTTCACATCTCCTTTGTTCTTGGAGTCTCCCATCTCAGCAGCCTGTCACGTCAAGGTCAAGCAGAAGAGGCGAGACTCAAACCCACCTCTGGCCAACTCCCTGCCTGGATGTGGCCCAGCTCCTCACGAGTACTAGCGGCTCCCCCAGCATCTGCTGCTCTGCACTCCCCGTGGCCTAGGAATCTGCCCTAGGATGGGTGATTGGATGCCATTTGCAGAAAGAAATGATCAAGGTCAACCAGGTGCAGTGGCTCACACCTGTAATCCCAGCACTTTGGGAAGCTGAAGCAGGAGGATCACTTGAGCCCAGGAGTTTACGACCAGCCTGGGCAACATGGCAAAACCCTATCTCTACAAAAGTATATAAATTATCTGGGCATGGTAGCGCGTGCCTACAGCCCCAGCTCCTCAGGGCTTAGGCAAGATCGCTTGATCCCAGGAGGTGGAGGCTGCAGTAAGCCGTGATCGCGCCACTGCGCTCCAGCTTAGGTGACAGAGCGAGACCCTGTCTCAAGAAAAAAAAAAAAAAGGAAATGAACCAGGCCCTCTAAATGATGTGTGAGACAGCTCTTGGCTGACAGCGAGAACTCATGAGAGCTGCATGTATGAGAAACAATGTGTGTGAATGTGAAAGTGACCAGCTCCCAGGCTCCACTGTGAAACCTGGCCAGAGAAGGGTTTCAACACAGACTTTCTGTGTAGAGGGGCCCCAGTGTCCTGGAGAGCCACAGGGTCTGGCAGACCTGGAGAGGGCCTGAGTCCTTGGGAACCGGATTCTCAGCTGGGGCAGGAGGGACACTGAGCCCCCTTCACATTAGGCGAAAGTCACCCTGTGCACCAGAGGCTCAGAGTGGTACCTGCAAGAGCACCCAGTTGCACAGTTGTCAAGCCCCCTCCTCCAATGAGAAAACGCGGGCTCCAAAGAATGAGACTGGACTGTGAGCTCTCAGCTCAGCGTGGGGCAGAGGCTGGACTGGAACCCAAGTCTTGTGACTCCAAGTTGAGTAGTTTCCCCTCTGCCACAGCTGCCTCCCATTAATTTCTGATGTGCGATACTTGGAAAGTGCCCCTGTGAGCGGCAGCAGGGCTGCCAGGCTGCTTAAATAGGGCAGTGCTGTCCCAGGCAGGCCACTTGGATGCTGCCGGAAATCCGTGGGAACGAGGCTTCCCGTCCCAAACACATGTCTTCCTCAGCAGCCATGAGCACTATGCCCATCTACCCAGTGGCCTCCAGATATCAATCCCAAAATGAACTTCTCATCGTGTCCCCAAAACCTGACAGTACCAGGAATACCACTCCACCGACGGTCACCCCAAGTCCCCCTCCCTCCATACCCCCAGCCTGTGGTGTCAAGTCTTAGCCACATCTGGTTGCTCTCCAACCAAAGCAAACTTTCTAGGGTACACATCTGAATGCATCAGTGCCCCTTCCTAAAAATCTCTACACTTTCCGCTCATTGAACTCCAGGCTTCTTCAAAGGCCTTGCTCTCTGTCACCCCGAGTCTGTGCACATGCTATTCTGTCTGCATCCATCACTGCTCCTGCTGGAGCTCTAGCACCCACCTGGACATCAGGCCCTCCAGGGGTCCCCTCTGTGTTCTCACATGCACCGTGCTGAGGGCTGTCCCGTTCACTGGCTGCTCAACCGGGCAAGTTCCTGAACTCTTCCCCCGTCAGGTTCTACATCCTAAAAGTGAGATAGCAACAGTACTTGCATGGCAGTGTTAATGTGAGGCTTAAATAAGATCAGGTGTACAAAGCATTTATCACAGTTCCTGGCACCTTGTAGATGCTCAGTAAATGTTAGCTGCTGTCATTATTACCATGATTATTGTTGTAGTTATACTACTGGTGTAGTTGTTGCCTTTACCGTATTTATTATTGCTATTATTCTCATGTAAAAGTAGATGTCTCTCTTGGTGTAATTACTTGGTTACTTCTGTCTCCCACACTTGACTGGAAACTCATCTTTCTAATCCAGTGTAGTATCTCCAGCTCCTGCCCCCAAGGTCAGGGCTCAGGAAAAGTTTGTCACGTGAAGGAGGGAGGGATGCTGTATGGCTTACTCCTCACAGGGAGGCTGTCAGTCAGGGTCACCATTCCTGTTTTGCAGATGTAGAATTCAGGTTCAGAGGTGTGAGGTGACTTGCCCAAGGTCACTCAGCCTGCAAGTGGCAGACACAGGTGGGGGACCAGGCCTGTCTGCCTTCAGATCCTGAGTCTTTGCCATCACTGTTCATCATCCTGTCCGCTCCAAGGCTGTTGTTAGGAGGCTCTGGGCTCCTTTCTCTTCCAATCAATGAGTGGTCTGTTGGGCAGCCTGTTGCTTTCTTGAAAGAAATGTAATGAAAACCAGATTTTTTTTCAACATGATATCTCGTTCCCCACAGAGACTGTCAGTTCTCATATGTTCCAATAAAACTGCTAAAGAAACAGCCACTTAAAGAGCTTTAAAGATTATTCATGGAAAAATTATGCTGAGGAAAAATGGAGCAATCCTCTGAGATAGTCAAGCCACATGGTCAGTTTTTCCAGCTGTCCGTGCCATATCGGGGCTGGCAGCAGGAACTGCACTCTGCTCAGCCAGCCCAGAGCCCTGGTGCATTATGACCACCCACACCCTTGCCCCTGCCCCAGGACATGGAGAAACAAACTTGCCAGCCACCCAGCTCACAAGCAGTCCCAGAAGACACGTGTCCCTGGTGCCGTCACGTGGTGGCCACCCCAGGCTTGGCAGGGCAGGAACATGAGGCCTTTCAGTAGCAGAGGGTGTCATTTACTGGCAGAGAGGCCTCCCATCCCTGGGGCCCAGTTGAATGGGAATTCTTCTGCTTCCGCATCAGACCCAGGCTGTTGGTCAACAATGCAGAAGAGGGGAGGAGCTGAGACCCAGAGCAGGGAGAGCAGCATCAGCTTTGAAACGGTGCCCAGGGAGGCTGCAGGCTCTTCTGCTGGGCCCCCCACCCTTCCTCCAGTTGGGTCAAGGGGCGTCTGAGGCCAGGCGTGCCTCCCAGGGCCATCCACAGCCGAAAGAAGAGGCGGCAGATCCAGGCCTAGTCCTGGAGGGAGAGTCAAGAATTGAATGGAAGAGATCAAGGGCAAGTCCAGTGGGTTTGGGAGAGACTGGGCATGGGAATCGGAGCTAGAGGCAGGAAACACATGGAGATAGACAGGAAAAAGAGTCAGGCAGGAGTGAGCAGGAAGGGCCGAAGAAGTTACCAGAAGAGACTTGGAGCCTCTGCATCTCACTGCACCCCTCCAGCTGTGTGACTGCAGAATGCCTCTGAGCCTTCCTTTAAAATGGCGATGATAAAAGTTACTAACCTCATAGGAGTCAAAGAACAGGACTCAAGTCTGGCACACAGCGCATAATAGATGCTAGTTCCCATCACCTTCCTTTCCTCAAGGGTAGTAATGGGTCTTACCCACTACAGACTTCCTGGAGGAAATGTCTCCTGTTTACTAGATCACTTCAGATATGGCCATCGTGTTCCTCCTTCCTCATGTTCTGACCAGCGCCTGACCTGTGAACAGCTAGCCTTCCTCCCCAGCCACCACAAGAGTGCCACACACCTGGGATCAAGTCCTGCCTCCAGCGTGCTGTAGCTCTGTAAGGCCCACTTTCTGATCTGTAAAATGGGGCTACTTAGAGTTTCCACCTCAAGTCTTGTGGCACAGGTACAGAGCATAGCGCCGGGTGCGTCACATTAGATTATAATTATCATCATTATTATTACTACCACAACACCAGGTAGCCTTGGGTTCCACTCCAAACCACAAGGGAGGAGCAATGCAGTTTGACCTTTAGAAAACACTTTTCTGAGGCAGGGTGGGAGCCAGAGTGACTCAGGCAGTGAGACTGTAATCCCTCGCACACGGCTGCTGATAAACAAGGGCAAGATCCACCCTCTACATGGATTCGTTTCTTGAGCAATATGTGCAGAACCAAAACAAAGCAGGATGGTTTTCATTCTTCCTTTTCCTCTCTGGAACAACTGCACGAGATGTTTCCTTCGGAACAGACCCGTATTGCAGTGCTTTGAGCAGAGTTTCTTCCCCCAGGGTGCACAGCAGAATCACCTGGAGAGCTTTGGCTGACTGCAATGTCCAGACCCACCTGTGGCCCACAGACTCAACCTCCAGGGGTGGCCCAAGAAACTCCATTTTTAACACTGTCTCCAGATGGTTCTGATATATTCTTTGGTTAAGAATTGGAGCCTTTTTTTTTTTTTGAGATGGAGTCTCACTCTGTTGCCCAGGCTGGAGTGCAGTGGCGCGATCTCGGCTCACTGCAACCTCCGCCTCCCGGGTTCAAGTGATTCTCCTGCCTCAGCCTCCTGAGTAGCTGGGACTATAGGTGCCCCCTGCCACACCCAGCTAATTTTTTGTATTTTTTAGTAGAGACAGGGTTTCACCATATTGGCCAGGCTGGTCTCAAACTCCTGACCTCGTGATCCACCTGAGCCTCAAAGAAACTGATGACCACATGGAACCCCTTGCGGGGAAAATGCACAGATACAAAAGCTTAGCTGCACTTTCAGTCCTCTATACACCTCTCCTGGGTTTGTGAAGTCTAGACCACAAACCTTTCCTTTAGAGTCATGCCTCTCTGTTTCCATTACGGTGGGTTGGTCTGTCAGATCCTGTTCTTGAGATGCCATCTGAAAGCAGGAACTGGGGCCTCAGAGAGCCTCTCCTCTCTCCTGCCACCAGGCTAGTTTATTTAGGCAGCTGCGCCGAGAGGCAGTGTTGGGTGGTGGGGTCTCTTTGTTAAGGTTCTTTGAACTGCAGCAACAAAGACAGACTGGCTGACTTCAACCAAAAGAGGACCCATTGGGCTGGTTGCAGTGGCTCATGCCTACAATTCCAGCACTTTGGGAGCCTGAGATCGGTGGATCACTTTGGGCCGGGAGCATGAGACCAGCCTGGCCAACATGGTCGCAAAACCCCATCTCTACTAAAGACTAAAAAACCCCGTCTCTACTAAAAGTACAAAAAAAAAAAAAATTTAGCCAGGCATTGTGGCGTACGCCTGTAATCCCAGCTGCTTGGGAGGTTAAGGCATGAGAATCACTTGAATGCAGGAGGTGGAGGTTGCAGTGAGCCAAGATGGCACCACTGCACTCCAGCCTGGGCGACAGAGCAAGACTGTCTCAAAAAAAAAAAAAAAAGGACCCATTGGCTCACAGAATCCAGGGAGGGCTGAACAGCCAGGCCAAGGACACACTGGGTGTCAGGAACAACTGAAACAGAACTCTCTTCCACTTTGCTTTGTGGCCTCACTCAGTGAGGTTACTTTCTTTTTCTGTCACCACAAATCAGATTCCCTCACCACAAGCAGGGAAACATGGCCATCCTTAGCATCTAGGTTTTATTTCTCATTCATCAAACAGAGATTGTCCTCAAATGCTTTCTAGGCTCAAATCCAAAAATCCTGGGGAGGGTATCCACTCGTAGACCCATCAGCTGGGGCCAGAGGCGAGGCCGCTTTGGACTGGCATTGCCTCCCCTGTCTCCATCAGTGGGAGGAGAACGTGCTTCCTGAGAAGGTGCTGGACAGGTGGTCCCAGGTGTCTGCTTCGTGCACCCACAAGGCCTAGACTTGAACCTAACCCCATCGCCAGCCAGGTCCTGGATCCATGCTTGGTGCCTACCCACTGAGCTTCTACTACTTCACTTGCAAGTTTAAGCTAATAATACCTCAGAGGAGTGCTGTGTGGATTAAATGTGAAGGCACTACAGGGTCAAGGCAGACACAAATGACACACTCAAGGTGGGTGGTTGGAGGAGAGTTTCAGAATGGGGCTGTTTACAAAGATGTGGGCAGAATGTGGGGACCCCAAAGGACAGCTCAGTACCCCAGGGTTAGAAATACACTGCCACCTCTCAGGAGTGACCCCGCAGGGAGAGAGCCAGAGGAGGCAGTGCCCCAGCCTGCTCCCTGTCAGCCTAACCCAGTGAGGAGCCAGAGGGGGCCAGGGAGCCTATTGACCTAGCCCCGTATGCAGCCCCCTGGTCCGTGGCACAGAGTGGAGAAGGGTAGAGGACAAATCTGGAGGGGCAGATGGAGATTCCAGCACAGCACCTGGCACAGAGTAGGTGGCCACTATTTTTAAAGTAGTCTCACTTTAAATAATGAAATAGTTAATGCATAGAGAATACCCATTGTCCTCACTATCCGTATTTAACAGCAGTTAACGTTTTGCCAGGTTCACCACATATTTCTTTAAGTAATAATACTACACATGGAAGGAAGGCCTGTCACCCCCATCCTGCCTCATTTCCCTTTCCTCCCTACAGATAACTGCTGTGCTGATTTACATTATTCTTGTGCAGGTTTTGCATTTTACTGCATATATACTTGTGTGTAAACATATATACTGTTGTTTTGTGTGTTTTTAAAAATTTGACCTAAGTGGCATAATGCCATAAACATTCTTTTGCAACTTACTTTCTCCACTTAACATAAGTTTTGGGTTTTGTTTGTTTGTTTTTTGAGACGGGTCTCAGTTGCCCAGGCTGGAGTGCAGTGGCATGATATCAGCTTACTGCAACCTCCACCTCCTGGGTTCAAGCAGTTCTCCCACCTCAGTCTCCTGAGTAGCTGGGACTGCAGGTGCACACCACCATGCTGGACTAGGTTTTGTATTTTTTTTTAGAGACGGGGTTTCACTATGTTGCCCAGGCTGAAACATAAGTTTTTACGATTTGTCTATATTGATACCTGTAGATGCAGTTTCTTCTCTTTGTAGAATTTGTTGAGTAAATAAACCACAGCTCATTTATCTATTTCCCTACTGATTGGCATGTAGCTTGTTTCTGCTTTTTTGCAATGACGCACAATGCTACTTTGAGCATCTTTGTATATGTGGCTTCTCGTGTATATATGCAAGAGTTTCTCTAGAGTAAAAACCTAAATTAGAATCACCAGATATAAAAGGCAGGGCATCTTCCTTTATTCAGCATTGCTCATTGCTTTCCAAATATTTTACCTTCATATAAGCCCCGAACTAGAGTTCCTGTTCCTCCACCTTTGCCAGTGCAATACATTATCAGGCTAAATTTTTTTTTACCATCTGTTGTAATAAAAAGATGTCTCCTTTTACTCTCATTTGCATTTCCATTATTACCAGTGGGGTTAAGCGTCTTTCCTTATTGTTACTGGCCATTTGGAGACTCTGTTCCTTGAATTTGCCTTTCATATCTTTTGCTTGTTGTCTTTGTGTGGTTTGTCCTTTCTTACAGATATTTGAAATTCTCTGTATATCTGAAAGCTAATCGTGTGTTGGTTTAGGGGTGACACATACCTTCTCCCAGACTATGATTCGTCTTTTAACACTGATTTTGATGTCGTTTTTGGTCGGTTGTTTTGGTACAGACATTGAAATGTTGTCAAATTTGTTCATCTTTTCCTTTAGGATTTGTTTTTTCTTTCTTCCCGTTCCCCAAGATTATAATGATTGTCTCCTATTTTTTTCCCAGTAGTTTTGCTTTTCACATTTGTGACATTAATCCACTTGCTTAACATAAGGCAGGACTCTAATTTTGTCTTTTTCCACATGGAACCCAGTGGTTTTGCCCCTCATCCTGAAAACTTCCTCCTTTCCCCACTGACTGGTAATGCTGCCACCATCAGGAAGCAGGTCGGGCTCTCACTTTGTATTCACTGAACTGTGTCTGCATCCGTGCCCAATACCACACTCTTTGAATACTACTGCTTTAGGTTTTGTTCTGCCATCCAGTAGGGCAAGTCTTGCACTGTTTTACTTCAGAATAGTCTTGTCTACTTTGCCCCTTTTCTTTTCCATCAGGATTTTTTTTTTTTTTTTTTTTGAGATGGAGTCTCACTCTGTTGCCCAGGCTGGAGTGCAGTGGCACGATCTCGGCTCACTGCAAGCTCTGCCTCCCGGGTTCATGCCGTTCTCCCACCTCAGCCTCCCGAGTAGCTAGGACTACAGGCACCTGCCACCATGCCCAGCTAATTTTTTGTATTTTTAGTAGAGACGGAGTTTCACCCTGTTAGCCAGGATGGTCTTGATCTCCTGACCTTGTGATCTGCCCACCTCGGCCTCCCAAAGTGCTGGGATTACAGGCGTGAGCCACCGCGCCCGGCCTCCATCGGGATTTTAAGATCGGCTTAAATGGCCAGGTCAGGAAGAACTTTGAACACCATGTCATGGATGATTTCAAGCAAGGCGGTGACATGGTTAGCTTCACGGTTTTCAAATACTTGTGAAGCTGTGCTTGAGTTAGATTTTAGAAGATCAGACTGGAGGCAGGAAGACAATAAAATGTGGGGGCCCAGACCAGTCAGTGACAAGAGAGGTGGGCAGGGAGGGGCTGTGCAGAGTCTGGAGGCCATGGTGACTGTGCGGCAAGTGAAGAGGGAAAGGGAGGAGAGAAGAGGCAAGTTGCCGTGTGGGAGGAGCCGAGGGCGGGCTCCCATTCCAGGCCAGGTGACTGGGTAACCCACAGTGCCTCCAGCCAAGGCTGGAAACAGGAGAAGGAGTTGCAGGCTTAGCCTCAGCTGTGCTGCACTTGTTGCATCTTAGGAAAGGGCAGATGGAGGAATAGTGCCAAGAGGTGGATATATGGGTCTCAGGCTCAGAAAAGAGGTCTGGACCAGGCCTGGTGGCACCCTCCTGTGGTCCCAGCTACTCAGGAGGCTGAGCTGAGAGGGTTGCTTGAGCTGGTGAGCCGGGGAGGTCGAGGCTGCAGTGAGCCATCATGGCATCACTGCGCTCCATCCTGGGTGACAGGGCCAGACCCTGTGTCAAAAAAAAAAAAGAAAAGAAAAGAGAACTATAGTCAAGATTTAAGAGTCATCAGCTATCCAATCAAATAAAAAACAGGAGCCAAAGAGGGAGGCCTATGTGGACAACTTAAGCAAGAGGGGTGTTCGAGGAAGAGGAGGAGCTCACGGAGGAGGTGCTGACAGTGATTGAAGAGGCACAGGGAGAAGCAGGAGAGTGTGGCATAGCGCCCACCAAGGAAGGAGGGCACTTTGAGAAGGAGTGACCCCGAGCACCAGGTGCCAAGGGCTCTGGGAGGAGGCTGACAAACCTTCATTGATTTGGCAAGAAGGAGGTCAGTAGACGTGTTGTTAGGTACAGAAGTCAGAGCTGAGTGACTGGAGGAGCACAGACCTCCATTTGCTGGGAAAAGATCCAGTGAAGGACCTTGGCTTACAGGAAAAGAGAGACTACAGCTTGCCTGTAGACTGGGGGAAGGAGCCAGAGCCAGAAGGGGAAAGTGAGGCAGTGAATTCTCAGAGGAGACGGGTAGGACCTGAGAGAAGAGAAGGGCCCCAGCCTGGCGGGAAGGCCAGTGTGAATGGAGGTGTGCATGGCCACTGCAAGGGTGGCTGTGAGAGAGATCCCACCTGACAACCAGTGTTGTCACTGAAGTAAAGAGTGGCAGCATTTGAAAGGGTTGGGGTCTTGGAGTTGCCCAGGGGCACTAAGGAAAGAAGTGACATTTTGGAATGTTATTGCGAATAAGAAAGTTGGCTAAGGCCTAATAAAGGGATTGGTGGGGGGCGGATGAAGAAGGTGCCTGTGCACAGTGGGGTTGGGAAGGAGGGGGGACAGTAGAGGAGACAACTCGTGGGAAGTGAGCACTCAGCTGGCAGCAGGAACTCAGAACTGGAGGTAATGCAAGTGCCCTTGCCTCCTGAATCTGCCAAAATGCCAGATGGGCCAGACTTCCCGTGGTATACGGGCTGGGAGTGTGGGTCATTATTTTGGACATTAAGATGACCCAAGCAGGCTGGAGGACATGGGAACCTGTAGGCCACTGGTGGGTCTGTAGGGCCTTGTGTTGGAGGACCTGGAGCTCTGGGTGGGCTTGGGCTTTATGGGCCCCCCCAGGAAAGTTCTCCAGCCATGGCCAGGCAGACACCCCCTTGATCTGCTCTGCATTTGATGTGCTCTGCAGGAAGCAGCTGAGCCCCTTTGTAGAGTCACTGGTTCCCACCCTCAGTGCCTGGCCCAGATAGCCAGAGCTAGGCGAGCCTCTGAAGTCACCTCCCTTAAAGACCTCCCTTCCCAAGCCACAGAAACTAAAGAGTGCCACAGTGGCCAGGGTCACATTCCTCCAGACATAGCTGAAGACATGGCCAGCATGAAGGATTTGGCCTCAGTCTCTGTGTATTGTGCACAGTGAGGTTTGCACCCCTAACTCCCTGGCTCTGGTGACCTGTTAGCCCCATGACTGGGTTGAGAAGGACATGGTAATAATAAATTAAGTATGAGGGCCAACTAATTAAGTACATTACCTCATGGACTTCTTCTGACCACCTGCAAGGTGAGTTGAATTATTCCCACTTTTCAGATGAGGAAACTGCAGCTCAAGGTATAAGTTCAGTAACCTATCCATGATCCCAGGTAGCAAATGAAAGACCTAAGATCTGAACCCTATCTGTCTAGCTGTGCTCTTGCCCCGTTTTGTTTAATGAGTACATAGAGACCAGAAAGTGGCTGTGTAAGAGCTCAGGGGTAAGGGAATGGACTTGGTGTTAGAAAACACACTTTTTTCTTTGGAGACGAAGTCTCACTCTGTCACCCAGGCTGGAGTACAGTGGCACAATCTTGGCTCACTGCAACCTCCACCCCCTGGATTCAAGCGATTCTTCTGCCTCAGCCTCCCGAGTAACTGGGATTACAGGCATGTGCCACCATGCCCGGCTGATTTTTGTATTTTTAGTAGAGATGGGGTTTCACCATGTTGGCCAGGCTGGTTTCGAATGCCTGACCTCAGGTGATCCACCTGCCTCGGCCTCCCGAACTGCTGGGATTACAGGCATGAGCCACCACACCCGGCCTAGAAGACATACTTTGAAGTCTCACCTCTGTCGTTCACCAGCTGGGTGTCCTTGGATAAGTCATGCCATGGTGAAGCAGGGCCAAGACTAGGCTGCTTATCCCCATGTCCATCCATGGTGCCCTCCCTTCGTCCAGAACAGCAGGACATTGACCATCCTGAGACTTGATTATCAGCCTTGGAAGTCAATTACTATATGGAGAGTGAAGGATCAATATCTAATGAGTAGGAAGCTACAGGGCTCATATGAACCTTGCCCCACCTGTGACAGCTGGGCCAGTTGCTGTTACTTCAAACCCAGGGCCCACCTCCACACCCCAACCCAGCCTGCGCAGCCCCCCACCCTCTCATCATAACCCCCATTGTTGCTCTCTCTGCTCTGTTTGCAGGTCCCTCTGCTGGCTCCGGTTCTGCGAGGTTCAGCCGGAGGCCCACCTGTCCTGATACATCTGTTGCTGGCAGCCTCCCCACACCTCCAGTCCCCAGACACAGGAAGAGCCACAGCCTAGGCAACAAGTGGGTGACTGAGCAAGCCCTCCCCCCGGGCTTCAGACCGTCCTGCACATGGGCCTGGGCACAGTGCAGGGAAAACCCTTGCTGGCTGGGTCCCTCCTCTGCCCTGTTCTGGGAGTTGCTGATGAAAGCTCTTGGAATCCTGGCCAGTGCACTTTCCTGAGGCTGGTGTGAGCTTGGGAAGAGCTGAGGGGCACTGTGGCAGCACTGACTCCACAACACTGACAGGTGTCTCAGGCTCAGCAGCTGATGGAGGAAGGGTGCAGGGAAGGGCAGGGAAGTAGCAGTGGCATTCCAGAGAATTTGCCCAAGCCCAGTTAATGACTCATGGAAAACCCCAAAGTCCAGTGGACACCAGTGACTGTCATCCAGGGCAGTGTTCAGTTTCTCATGGCATCTGCCTACAGAGCAGTGAACCTGCTGACTCATCAGCCCTGTGAGGCCCATAGCTGGGGGACATGCGTGAGCCCTCGGCATGGCTAGGGCAACTATGCCTGTGTCTCCAGGGCATTAGGCACAGGCTTCCGAACAGATGAGTCCCTTCCTTCCTTCCTTCCTTCCTTCCTTCCTTCCTTCCTTCCTTCCTTCCTTCCTCCCTTCCTTCCTCCCTTCCTCCCTTCCTTTCCTCCCTCCCTCCCTTCCTCCTTCCTTCCTTTCTACCTACCTACCTACCACTTCCAAGGCACAAGCCTCAGCCCAGCCCAGGCAGGCCCTGGAGGAGCTCCAAGGCTGGAGGAGAAAGAGTTGCTCTTTGAGTGTTAAGCAGCCCTCTGTGCTAGACACTCTGCATATGCCTGTCAAGCATGATCTCCCTGAGTCCCCATGCAGGCCTCTGATGTGGGTGCTGTTATTACATATTTTGAGAATGAGTCTAATGAGGTTCAACAAGGTGAAGTTCCTTGCAATGGTGGAAAAACATTGGAGCAAGGGTCTGGACTCGGTGCGTGTGACTCCAGGAGCAGACATCCTGGCCTCAGGCCCACTGCTGCTCACCTGTGCAGCCTCATCACTTACAAGCAGCATCTGCTCACTCGAGCCTTATAGACACCTGGGAGACGGGCAGGGCAAGTATCGTTATCCCCATTGGATGGATGGAGAAACTGAGGCTCAGAGAAAGGATGTGACTTGCCCAAGGTCATGGCGTGAGAGAGGACAGAGCCTGGGCTGTACCATGGCTCTGGGTGGAGGCCTTTTTCCTGCAGCTGCACCATCTGCTCCGGCCCCAGGCAGGTGTAACCACTGTCACTCCATAGATAAGGAGCTTTGCCTTCTTTCTTCCTTTCCATTTTCCAGTATGATGTGTCAGTTGAGTGTAGTTGAGAGTAAAAGTGCGACATTCCCATCGGAGAAAGCAAGGCACCTACTGGACGACAGTGTCCTAGAGTCCCGCAGCCCCCGAAGGGGCCTGGCCCTGACCTCCTCCTCTGCTGTCACCAATGGACTCTCCCTAGGTAAGCGTCTCCAGCCTGCACATGATAGGCTGGTGGGCTGTAGGCCCAGCGTGTGCTCCATGTCTGTCTCTGTGTCACTGTGCCATGCCCAGTGGCGCTATCATTCTGGGGGACCCAGTGGCCCCTCACCTCCCTGCAGAGGTGGCTGCCTGCAGGAATCGCCCAGAGCCAGGGAAACCCTTGTCTCCTAGCCTCGTGGGCTTCATGAAGAGCCCTGGATCTGTCCTCATCCTGCTGGTGGCATGGCAGGCAGGTAGAAAAAGCAGCCAAATACATGCCTGTGACCAGCTGCCATTGGCTGGCAGCTCCCCAGACCAGACTGGACCACAGTCAGGCTTCTGTCCCTGAGGGATGATGACCCACAGGGCCCTGCAGGGCAAAGCAGGAGAGGCTGCCAGGGAGGGTAGCTGGGTGGCCACTGGGTTCTCACTGCGTACTTGTCTTCATAATGGGAAGCTAGAAGGAGGGAGGATGAAAAATTGATGTTCAGGGATGAAATTGTATCACTGAGCGTCAGCCAGACATGGTGCTTATGGCAACAGAACAGACAGAAATTGTGCTGCTGAGGCTAGGATAGGAAGAACTTGACATTAGGACTCAGGCTGGTCTTGAGCTCTCGTTGTAAGTCCGTACCCCTGCAGTGTCCAGGTCAGCTGAGGACAGGTGGGCACCACCCTGTTATTAACGGCCATCAGGCCACTGCGCTCTGATGCCTGTTGCCTTTCAGTGTGCCTATGCCTTTGTGGTCTGTGTGTCTGTGTGTCTGTCGGCTTCCCTTAGCAGGGAGTCCTCCCATGGCTGGTGGTTAGACCAGTTGCTGAGCTGGGAGTTGATCTTGTGAGGACTGCAGGGCAGAGGGCCCAGAGCATGGGGGTGGGGGGCGGGAGGGGACAGGAGAAACAGGCAGGAATCACTCCCACGTCTCTGTGAAAGCAAGTCAGTCTCAGAGGGCGTGGGCAATATCAGTCCAGGGGTCGCCATCTCCCACGCCCTGGAAGTCTAACAAGCATGTTCTGTGTCTGCCTCTGTCCTCAGAGGAGGTCATCCTGTTTGGAGCCAGTCAGGGTTATACAACGGCTCAGGACAATGTGTCCAGGGTTCCGAGGTGTGCCTTGGGAGAAGAGTTCCAGGTCATGCATGGGGAAAGGCTAGGTTGAGCAAAGGTGTGCAGGTTTCTTCCCAGAGACGAAGCTGTGCTGGTGGGTGGGAGTCCTCTAAGAAGGCATCAGAGTCCACAGTGTCCACATTCTTTGGTCATGGGACCCTCTTCCTTGGAGTGTCCAATGGGACCTGGGTTCTGAGGAATGCCCTCTGGGAAATGCCGGCCCAACAGCACTTAGCTGGGCGGCAAAACAGCTGTTTTATATTCAGAAAACTTTCTGAGCTGCGCCTGAGTCCATGCCTTGCTATTCCTGAGACAGAAAACGGAGTCAGATGCAGAGCTGTCCAACGTCCAGACGGGAGATCCTAAGGTTGTTTGGTTCCCGGCTCCTCAAGTTGGGGAATTGAAACTGTGTTTCTGTTTGGGGCCAAAAGCCCTGATTAAGTGGCCATGTGTGCATGTGCCCTGTTAGGAGCTGGGCTGGTCCTCCCCTCTGTGATGAGGGCCATTACTCAGACAGATGCCAAGGGGCCTGGGATCTCCTCCCTCTCCCTTTCCCAGTGCTCGGCCTTGGTGCTCTTTCAGGCAAAGAGCACTGAACCTCAGAGCCTCTGAGGTCTGAGAGATGCTCTAGAAGCATTGCACATGGATGCTTGGGTGAGAGGAGAAAATCTCTCCTTCAAGAGGGCTTAGAGAGCCGGGGAGAAGCAGGGTCGCCCATTCAGCCCAGAGGGACAGGCCTAAAGGAGGAATAGGTAGCAAAGCTGCGACCCAGCCCCTCTCTGTGACCCCACTGGCCAGGGGTCTGCAGGGGCTTTCCCTTGAGGCTTCTGTCTAATGCCAGGTAGCTGCACTGTGACCAGCGTCTAGTCAAGCCCTGACCCTTGGGGAAGAGGAAGAGGTGCTCATTTGGCCTCACCAGGTGAGGCCTGCTCTAGTCCTGGCTTCCCTTGGGCCAGAAGGGAGGCAGTGGTGGAGCCAGGTCAGGCCCAGAAGAAAGCCTGAGGACCCAGACCCCAGTGGGCCAGTGGGCAGTTAGTTGCGGCCCCCGGGGGCAGTGGGAAGGTAGCAGAGGACCTGCCTGGAACAGTGGGATGGAGTGGTTCTTTGACCCTCCCAGAGCAGAGTTAGAACTCGCAGCAAAAACTCGAGTATGTTGAGGCTCCCAATGTCAGGAAGCAGTTTCTGTGGCACTTCTGTGAGCTCAGGGGCCTGGGCCCGGTGACCCAGAACAGGCCCCTCTTCTGTGAAGGCGTTGTGCTCATTGACCTGTGTTCCTTTTCCAGGCAGTAGTGAGAGCTCAGAGTTTAGTGAAGAGATGTCTTCAGGGCTGGAAAGGTGAGTGTGGCCTCAGCATGGCCTCCCTCCCAGGGGTGGTGCTCAGGGCTGAGGGAGCCAAAGACAGGCCCCGGGCAGGGACAGGCCCTGCCCCACCCACCCCATGAGGCTGCTCTGTGGCTCCTCCAGCAGCCTGGCCGGGGCAGGGCTGACTAGGAGAGAGGATGGAAGAGCAGGATGGTTGTTGGGGCCCCAGCCCCCATGCTCTGAGCAGCCCCATGCCTCCCCTGATCCAGGAGGCTCTTCCTCCAGCACAGCTGCAGGAGGCCTGGGAGTAGATTTGGTCTGAAGTGTGGGTTCCTGAAACCGAAAGCCTAAGAAGTGGCCTGTTCTTGAGATGGGCATGTGGCTCCGCCTGGTGGGGTCTAAGAATATTGCACCCTAATGGCCTCAGGCCTTGGGTATTTATTGACCCCCACCCTGCTAGGCACTGGTGACAGGGAAGTGGCCACAGCCTCTGCCTCCCTCGAGGATCCCTCTGCCTCCCTCGAGGATCCCTCGGCCCAGGGTTTGGCTCCCTGGGAGAGCCTGTCTGCCAGGGCCTCAGGCCTCTTGCTCAGGAATTCCCATCGCACAGCTCCATGTCCTGGTGTTCTCCTGTGCCAGGCGCCAGGTGATCGCTAGGAAGGCAGGGGATGCTGTGAAGGGGGTGCCCCTACAGCCATGGCACCACCAGGGGTGAAGGGCATCATGGCGACTCAGGGTCTGAGGGGAGGTGGGAAACATCCAGTGACACAGAATGTGCAGGAAAGGCAGGTTTGCACCAGTGTCCAGGGCCCTGGGCACACACACGTACACATGCACACTCACATATACACACCCTACACACTCACATATACCCATGCACACACTGTACACTTGCACTCACCTATGCATGCAGTCTCACATACACAGGCACACGCTCACACATGTGCTTGTGTACACATTCATATAACTACACTGCCACACATGTGGGTGTATACACTCACATATGTACATATGCATGCATGCATGTACACTCTCACACATTTGTGTGCATAAACACTCACATGCATACATGCACACACACACACTTCTCCTCTGGCGCTGAAGCTTCTCTCCTCAGTTCCCATAGTCATAAATTGGCCAGAGAGAAGATAAGTGCTGCCTAGCAACTCCTCCCAGGGCAGAGGGGCTGCCTGCTGGTCAGTGCTCTTGGTTGAGCATGGCCTGTGCCAAGCACTGTCCTGGTGCTTTGCATGCATGGATGTACCAAATCCTCAGCACTCCTGCACAACAGCCACTCATAGTGTCCCCATTTTATACATGTGGAAAACAAGGCTCAGAGAGGTAAAGTGACTTACCTGCTCCACACTCTGGCATGGACAGAGCTGAGCCACATCCAACAGCCTCCTGACCACTGAGCCACCTCTTCATCACTGCTCCACAGCTTGGCCAGATACGGGGACTGTCCCATATTGGTCAGTCAGTCTGTCTGCCTGCGAAACCCAAGATGGGGGTTGGTGGGGGAGTGACGTTATGCCAACCCTCAGAGGCTCTCTCTTTCCCCTCCCCGCCCATCTGGGTTGCTCAGGCAAATGGGCCAGTAGCTTCCACCCTGGAAGCCACCCCAGCGGTGGGGAGGAGAACCAGACAGGCACAAGGGCAGACTCTAGAACTCTCAGCATCAGTCAGGGGACTCCTGGGGACACCCTGAGGGAGATGGCTTACAGGCAAGCCAGCACCTCCCCTGGCCTCAGGCCAATGAGAAGACATCAAATGGCAAACAGAGGCACAGATCCTGAATAGCAGCTAGACCTGGACCTGTTGTTCATTCATTCATTCATTCTTTCACTCGCTTATTCCTTCATTCACTCACTTATCCATTCAGCAGCTGTTAAGCAACTGCTTCCGGCCAGACACCACACTAGTTACAGAAGGTGTAGCAGATACAGTTTCTGCTAAGTACTCATGACTGAGATTAGAGCTTCTAGGAAGGAGGATGGTGAGAGAGAATTCCTTGTCCCAGGGAGATGATGCTGTTTGCAATGCTGTCATGATCACTGTAGGCCACAGCATTTCATAGCATTTAGATCACTATCCATCTGAATGTCTAGAATAAGTGATTTTAGGATCTCTTCCAAGCACTGGTCTCATGGCTGGCACAGATGCCCGGCTCTGCCTCCAGCAGTCTTGAAACATCCCTGCAGGGAGGATGTCCTGTTTCTCATCCTCAGAGGATGGCTTTTGGCCCAGCCCCACCTTGCTGAGGGGAGCAGGAGGCCACCTGCTTTGGAGGATGACAGTGGGCCTGTGATGTCTCCTCCAGTCAAGACCCAGGCCCCGTGCAGTCCTGATGAGCATATGCCAGCTGCCTCTTGGCTACCGGCCTCCGTCTCCATCCTGCACTGCCTCTTACATTCCCTGAAATAATCCACACTCGCAAAAGTACCGGAGCATTCTGGACCTTCCTGGAGAGTCCACGGGAGAGTTGGAGGGGAAGATTTACCTCTTGCAGCTTGAAAATCTTCATTGCCTGTGGCTCTTTTCTTTCAGTTACTCACCTTCATGCTCTTTCCTGGGTCTTCTCTATTCCTGACCTTCATGGGCCCGATGCTTAGCTCCTCCAGGTCCTCCCTCCACTCCCAGCTCTCCCCCAGGCCAAATCCTCCTACTCTAATGGGGAGCAGACTCCCTCTTCCTCAGAAGCTGAGTGTCAGCCTGCCTGGGCCCAGAGGCCAGCACCTGTCCTGAAAGAGGTTCCCCTCCTCGGAGACCCCACCAGCTGTTCCCTGCAGATGCCATAAGAACACAGCTTTCGGCCGGGCGCGGTGGCTCAAGCCTGTAATCCCAGCACTTTGGGAGGCCGAGGCGGGTGGATCACGAGGTCAGGAGATCGAGACCACGGTGAAACCCCGTCTCTACTGAAAATACAAAAAAATTAGCCGGGCGTGGTGGCGGGCGCCTGTAATTCCAGCTACTTGGAGAGGCTGAGGCAGGAGAATGGCGTGAACCCGGGAGGCGGAGCTTGCAGTGAGCCCATATCGCGCCACTGCACCCCAGCCTGGGCGACAGAGCAAGACTCCGTCTCAAAAAAAAAAAAAAAAAAAAAGAACACAGCTTTCTCTGCAGGTCACACCGCTTGAGCAGACAGAGGCCGTGGAGCCAGAGCCAAGGGTGCAGGGGAGGCCTGGGGCCCACTCAGAGAAATGAGGGTGTGCGAGAGGAGAGGAAGAGGCTTGGCCGTGGTGGGGGAGACAGCGTTTCGCCCCACAGCTCTGAAGTGTAGGGGCCACAATCTTCTCTTGAAGATTGCCACCAGCCCCCTGCCCCTCAGCCCTGGTAATAAGCCTGCCCAGGCTAGGAAGAGAAATAGAGCCAGATACCAAGAGGAAAGACAGAGAGACCCCAGGCCAGTTCCTCCACACCACACACACCTCTGGTGGGTTGAGGGCACACCTTCATCACCAAGAATGCCGCTGTCAGCAGGCAGGCAGGAGTTTCTATTGTCTGGCCAGGGGTGGGACCCCGCATGCCCGTCTGGTGAATTTGCCTTCCCTGAGTTTACACACATAGATGTCTCCTCTTTGGGTAGTAGCCAGAGTTCAGGCTGCAGATGCCCAGTAGATCCCCAAAGTGTTCGGCCATAAAGAGCCTTCACACGGGAGCTGGAGCCCACTGAGGCCTGTGGAGCTGCTGTACTGCCCTCGGTGGGAATGGGCCTGTTCCTACTGGACTGCAGAACAAGGGTGCAGAGAGCAAAGGGGACCCTCTTCTGCTCTTCATCCTCCTGCCTCCTCACCCATGTCAGCCTTGGCAAGGTCACAGGGCCTATGGGGCCGGGGAGGGGCAGTGAGATGCAGGGAGGTGTTTGTTAGTCACTTCTGAGCTCCCAGGCTGCCTTAAAGACCCTCCCCTACCCTCGGGGCCCAGAATGAGGACAGGGTGGTGGTCCTGGGCCACGGCCCTCAGGAACCAGAGAGCTATGGGCAGGGGTGGGCCTGCTCTTCTCTGACTCCACCTAGTGTCCCTGGTCAGCAGTCTTCCTCATCTCATGCCGGGGAGAGTAGGGGCGAGGAGAGAAGGGGGTCCCCCAGCATACTCTGCTCTCCCAGGGAGGCGGGGAGGCGGCCACAGGGCATCAGTTGCCTGGAGAGGAGGGCTATGGGCTTGTCAGGATGATCTCCAACCATCCTCGGGCCCCTCGGAAACCAACAGGGAAGGGAGCGTTTAGTCAGGAGCAGCAGTAATGGATAACAGATGCCTTTTTCTGCCTGATTTGGAAAGCAAGTGTTGGCACTAAGATGAAAACAAGAATATCAGCCTACGAGTTAAAGGATTTTAAATGAGGTGTTTTTAAAAAGACGAACAAAATGGATTGTAGCCGCGATCATGTATGTATATATGAAAATAGAGTCTCACTCATCCTGAGTATTTCTGGTCTCTAGGTTTATTGAGTGAGTTTATTTTCCCTGTATTCTTCAGATTTTCCACAGTGCGTAAATGTTTCTTTTCTACCCAGAAAAACAATTAACACTTAACTGTATAAAAGAAGACATAATCAGAAATGATTACTGATCAGTTTTTAACAACTGAAGTATGAAAGTGCCACAAAGTTGATTACGAAACCCTTGGCCACCATCTCCCCTGGTTGGAATCACCTGTCTCTGTGGAAGGGCCTTCTCATGTGAGGCACAGGCTGTAATACAGGTAGTGGGAAGAGTAGGGGATCGGGGAGTCCTCGGAAGGCCCAGGGTGAGAGGAGGCCCCTGTAGTGGGTGAGGGAAGTGAGGCTGGGGCAGGGTTGGGGGGTACGGTGCACAACCCTCTCTGAAGCAAAGCCCATTCCTCTTCCTGCTCTAGAGGAGGTGAGGGGATGGGTCAGAGCTCAGAGTCTTAAATAAGTCCTGTCAGGGAAGCAGTTGTGCAGGATGCAGTGGGAGGATCCAACAGGGTGACCTGCATCAGCCACCTCCAGAGGTGGCTTCTGGAGGAGGGGATGGTTAAGCAGCAGCCCAGGACATTTAGTGAAGAGGACCCTAGAGAGCCCTCAAGGCAGGACTTGGGACCTGAAGAGGCTGTGGGCTGTGAATCATGCACCAGGCTGGGACAGATGGCCCAGGGCTTGGTGTCTGTGAGAGTCTCATACAGGAGAGCTGGGCCCCATGGCAGGTCCTGTTCTCTGAAGTTCTCAGTTGACCTCCACAGTGAAAGGCACAGCCAGCCATGTGGGGGCACCTGAAGTTAGGACCACTGATCCTCCCAGGCCCCTGGGCAGCTCTCAGTACCTCTGAGCCTCCATTCCTCAGCCCTGTGATGAGGCTAGGCACAGTGAAGATCTAACACATAGGTGGAGCTACCACATCTGAGGAACTGATTTAGGGACTTTTTTTTTTTTTAGACAGAGTCTCACTCTGTTTTCCAGGCTGGAGTGCAGTGGCACTGTCATAGCTCACTGCAGCCTTATCTCCCAGGCTCAAGCGATCCTGCTGTCTCTGTCTCCCAAGTAGCTGGGTACAGGTACACGCCACCATACCTGGGTAATTTTTTTAATTTTCATTTTTCAGTAGAGATGGGGGCTGACTGTATTTCCCAGCTGGTCTCAAGCGATCCTCCCACCCTTACTTCCCAAAGTGCTAGGATGACAGGCAGGAGCTACTGTGTCCAGCCTGAGTTGGAGACTTTTATCAATTTCCCTCAATAGGTACTACTTACCACCAAGAAAGCAACCCAGGGGTCTAACGCTGGGTAGGGGGAAGAAAAATTTCCTCAAATGCAGTTAAGTCATCATGGGAGGGATAGACCGGAGTGATGGCAAATTTCTACCAGCACCTGCTGGCCTCCAGGATGACACTGGACTGTGGAAGCGCCCCTCTAAGAGGTCACTGCAGACAGTTGCCCCCCAGAGTACTGTAGGGTGGTGCTGTAGGGTGTTCAGGGAGTTGGGTGGTGCAGTTTCTGCCCATATGAGGTTTACCTGTTCGTTTTAGCTGGTGGGATCATCCGACATCCTTAGGGAGGCACCAGGGAAATGCAGTCATGGTGACAGAGCACCAAGTCTCCTGCCCCAAAAACTGAGTTTTAAAAGACACTTGTTTCCTTCCTTGAGAAGATGAGAGGACCCTGGTAGATGCCCAGGTCTGCCAGGTCCCAAGGATGCCTCTCAAGCCCCAAACTGCAGTATTTTGGGAGAGGCAGGCCAGGCTCTGGAGGCGATCCTGCAGGTGATAGGTCCCCTTGGCTGCAGCAGACATGCCAGTGGCCATTCTCAGGGTGACTGCCGCAGAGGACCTCACTGTCCCCCACACCTGTGGCTGAGGCCAGGATCCCAGGCTGTCATTCCTCCCCTGAGTCTGGTGTCCTCGGGTTCATTCTGCAGTGCTCTGGACACTTGGCCTATCTCTCCTGCATGAGACTCAGAGACACTGAGCCCTGGGCCACCTGTCCCAGCTTGGTGCATGACTCAGAGCCTGCAGCCTCTTCAGGTCCCAGGACCCCCCTCGAGGGATCACTAGGGTTCTCTTCACCAAATGTCCTCTGGGTGGCAGCCCAGTTAGACAATTTGCCAACTTCTGATTTGGGTTTCCCTCCAATATGTGATCTCTTGCCTCACTCCCTTAGCTCCAAACACTAAAGTCTGGCAGTTGAGGCTCCAGCCAGCAGACTGAGAGAAGTCTGCAGAGAGAAGAGTGCACAAAGAACCCCTGGCCTCTAGGTGCCAGGGCCTTTGCTTGACTCTGTTTTCGAGCCCTGCCAGGCAGCTGCTGCTGCTTCATGGGTAGCTGAGAAATCTGTGCCCACAGCTTCTCTGTCCAATATCTACAATTCCTCCAGAGTCAGCACCTAGAAAGCGGGCAGGACACTCCTTCCATCTTGTGTCCATCCTTCTCTGTGCATATCTGCTTTACCCCTGCCCACTCTCTCTCAGACAAGATTTCTGAACTTCTCAGTGCACAGAGGGGAAGATGGATGATGCCTCAGAGCTCCCAAGTTTACATGTGATAGTTTCACCCAGCCACTGAGCCTCACTTTCAGTCTCTTAGATCTGGTTCCTAATCACTAGGAGAGAAGATCTGGCATACCTGGCTTGGATCACTGGTGTTGCCCTGTCCACTTAGCTGTCAGAAGGATGGGGACATACAATACAAATGTGGTTCCTAGGGGCCCACTTAGTGAATCAGGGACATTGCCCAGAGAAGAGTGGGTGGCCCATAGAGAGCAAATATCCTTCAAAAAGTGCTGCTAGAAGGGACATCCCAGGGCCCAGCAGAATTCAGGGTAGCAGCTTCCTGCCTGAAGATGAGGGTGAAGCATCAGAAAGTGGCCAGCGTAGACCATGGCCTAATTGGATGGCTTCCTATCCAGGGTGTGCAGGCGCAGGTGGACACTGCTGATCAGTAGCATCACCTGGGCCCTTCCACATGTGCACTCCTACCCAGGCTCTGTGGACTTGAGGCTGGGGCTCTGTGTACAGAAGATTAGGGGAAGTATATTAGTCTGTTATCACGCTGCTAATGAAGACATACCCGAGACTAGGTAATTTATAAAGGAAAGGTTTAATTGACTCACAGTTCAGCATGGCTGGAGAGGCCTCAGGAAACTTATAATCATGGTGGAAGGCGAAGCAAACACGTTCTTCTTCACATGGTGGCAGCAAGGAGAAGTGCTGAGCAAAAGGGGGAAAAGACCCTTAGAAAACCATCAGATCTCATGAGAACTCACTCACTATCATGAGAACAGCAGCATGGGGGTAACCACCCCCATGATTCAATTACCTCCCACGGGGTCCCTCCCATGACACATGGAGATTATGGGAACTACAATTCAAGATGAGATTTGGGTGGGGACACAGCCAAACCATATCAGGGAGGGACCCTACTTCTACTAAGACCAAGATTACCAAGGCCTCAACATAATTATTTTCTGGGGAGGTTGCTCCCTAACCTCCTAGCCCAGAAACAGGGACTTAGGGCTTTATGAAATGTAATCCCCAGGATACCTACAACCTAATGTGTATGTAGTAAATGATGGAGTGAAGATGGCCTTTCAGACCTGCTTGACTAGTCTGAATTCTCATGATGCTGTTGGCCCAGGAAGTGCCCTGGCCACTTCCACCTCAGTAGCACCACCCACTCTGCCTCTTCCCAGTGTCGTGATCTTGGGCAAGTGACTCCACGTCTCCAAGCATCAGGTTCTTTATCTATAAGGTGGGGATAATAATAGTGCCTACCTCACAGTGTTATATGAATAAATGAGACGCTGAGCAAATCCTGCTTAGCACATTGCCTGGCACCCATTGTCTCATCACCACCAGCGCCACTGTTACCACTATCACCGTCCTCATTTCATCCTCCCACTTTTACTGTCACCACCGCCACCACCACCACCATCGTTATCCCATCATCTCATTGTCCCATCATTATCATCATCCCATGGCCCCATCCCCCTGCTCATCATCACCTTGTACACCCCTTGGGACTGAAGTGTTGTACTTTGTTGCCAGTCGATGTCTTCCCCAGACCCAGGTTCCCACAAGCTCCTGGTCTGGGCAAGCCTCAATTGCCTGTTGCCGTCCTCCTTCTGACTCCACCTAAGATCCCTGAGAGGGATCTTAGTCAAATGGCCTTCCTAGGACACTGTGTTCAGCCACAGGTTCTCAGAATGACACTGGAAAAGGTGTCTGTGGTTCTGGGCTGTGAGCCCCTATGTCAGTTACCAAAAAAACAAAACAAAACAAAACAAAACCCAAAAACAAAAACTATGATTTCTGGTGGGGTTCCTCTGATACCACCACCCAATCATTTTGCATTTTCTGGCCCTGAACATTCAAATAACAAATTTTCTCAAAGCAGGGACATTTCCAGACACTTTCAGATTGTCTGGTTTTCCAGTGGCCGAAGATCCTAGCTCCTCTATGCTGATGTTGGCCTGCCAGGCAGCCAGAGTTGTCCTGTCCAGCACGGTCCTCCTCCAGCTCTGGAGGGCTCACCTGGAGGGAAGGCTGGCCACTTCCACCCTGACTCTGTGTTCCTAAAGGCTGGCCTGGAGAAAGGTCACACTGGTGCCGCCCTTAAAGGCCTGGGGTCGCTCCCTGTGGCTCCAGAGAGAGCAGGCTCTGACTTCCATAGCCTGGAGCAGCCACCCTGGCACAGGCCCTCCACGCGCACCAGAAAATGAGCCTCCCTTTGTGAACACTTGAGTCTCTGTCTCTAATGACAGGCCAGTAGGGTGGGACAAGTGGCTTCGCCTCTTTGAGCCTCAGTTTTCTCATCTAAAACTGTGAGAACAGGGCCCCTCTCACAGAGCTGGGCATGTTCTTGTGTGAAAGCATGTAGTTGGCACATGGTGTGCAGTTGAGAAGAGGCTCTTCAGTGCCAGGCAGCAACTGTCAGGAGACTGCTCCACTGGGGCCACCAAGGGACCCGGAGACCTGGGAAGTGGCGCTATCCTAGGAGATCCCCAAGCCTAAGAATCTTGTGGTCATTTGGTCTCAGACACTGACAAATCCCAGGCAGTGTGAGTGCAGGTGGGGATCCACAAGTAGAGGTGCCTTTGAGAGGAGAATGCCAGAAAGGGCCCCCACAGGGGGCCCAGTCCCAATGACAGACCCCACCATGTTGACGCTGCCGCCTTTCCCTTCTCCTGAAAGGCCGCATCTCACAGTGTGGTGACGAACTTGGGCTGCAGAGTCAGACAGTCCTGGGTTCAAGTCCTAGCTTACAAGGCTCATGCCTTGGTCAAGTAGATTCACATCACTGAGCCTCAGTTTCCTCATCGTGGGGAGGGTAAGGGTGCTTTACACAAAGCTTCGGTGGCAGTGCGAGTGCACTCGATGAAGTTGCAGGGGCATCAGAGCATGTGAGCGCTCACTACCTAGTGACTGCTTGGTCTGTCAAGACGTACCCAGAGACCCCTGGTGTCCCTGTGCTCCCCGCCAGTCTGCTCCTCACTCCTTTAGGGAGGACATGAGGAAAGGCTGCTTACGAGGCTAGCCTGCTTGGAAGATGCTCGTTTCAAGCTCTCCATCAGCAGATGTCAGTTCCTTCAAACATCTGTGAAATATGAAGCCACGCACTGTCTCACGCAAAAGGAGAGAATGATGGGAAGAAGGTAGTAGCCGCACTGGCCACTGTGCCCTGTCTCAGGTACTGTGGGAACTGCGGACCGTCCACTGCCATCACATTCTCCTCAGGTAACAGGGAAAAAGACTCATGAGAAGAAAAGTGGCAAAGGGGCCAGAGGGCCCAGCTCTGGGAAGGGGGACTCCATCTTCAACTTCCAACAGTTGGCAGCTCAGAGCTGGAATCTGGCCCAGGTGAGGAGGAAACGTCCCTGGGTAGCAGACAAAGCCACAAAGGATCTCACTGCAGAAAAGTCCATTGTCAGGACCCTGCTCAGAAGAAATCCCCAGTTATGGCTAGAAGAAGAGCAGCCCCGGAGGCAGCCGTGGCTGATTCCCCTGAGCAGTGCTGCTTCTGCATGGGCTCGGGACCTGCTGTGCTATTGCACTCACTTGCGAGGTGCCCAGCATGTGGTGCCAGCAACAGTGAAGTTGGTGACTGTTTGACTTGTCCAAAATGAGAGAATCATGGTTATCTGCATGGGTCACGTTCACTTGCTGCATTCCACCCCTCTTTCTGAGATGGAGGTGGCCAATGGGCCAGTGGCCTGGGAGTTGAGCACACCAGGGCCTCTCTCGTCGGTGCTACAGCTCAGTGTGGGTGGTGGTGGAGTCAGCCTATGACCACCCTGACATCCGTTATGTTAGAGGACCAGGGGGCCAAGCACATGCTATGGTACACCATCACCCAGAGAGGAGGAGCCGATGGGCAGGAGGCTCGGGGGGCAGAAGGCTCGAGGGCCTGGAGCAGCTGTCCCAGCTAACCATCAGACTCCCACCAGCCCTGAAATTGGGCCCTCAGACAGTGGACCCGAGATGGTCATCAAGAAGAGCTCCTTCCTGGGAGGAGGACAAAGGCCTCTGGGCAGGTACGATATACCTGCTACAATGCGTGAGGGCGGCCCCACACTACCCACAGGTATTGGTGTCACAGAGCAACATACAGCAACCTACAGCTGACCATGGAGGACTGAGGGGATCTTACAAAGGAACTCTGGGCCTCATCTGACTTTATTAAGTTGATTACATTGTTGTCTGGCCAATGGGCAAGAAGAGCTGTGGTCAGAGAATAGGCCATGCCTCAAGGGTAGGGAGAAGGTTGGAACATCAAGTGGATACAGGAAGTGAGTCTTCTAAGACAGAGAGGCTAAAGGAGAAAGAGGGTGCCTCCCCGCAAAGAGGCTGAGCAGGAAGCTGCACGTTGCCCTGGAAAGGCTCACTGCCGGGGAGTGCAGGTGAGAGGAAAGCCAGAGGGCCGCCCACGGAGCAAGCTTGGAGCATGGACTCCTGGATGCTGCAGCAGGTCACAGAGCAAGTTTGCAGGGGCCTGGCTGGAGCCACAGAGGAGACTGTCCAGTGGAAAGGATGCAGCAAACAGAAGGCTCCAGTTGTGTCCTGGTGAATGACCCCCAGGCCCAACCTGCAAGGTTGCCCACAATTCTGTGTGCACTTTTCATGTGGACTTGCCATGGACTCTCTGGGCTGTACAGTGTTTGCTATGAAACATCTCAGCTCCATGCTTTGGCAAGTGGGCATGCCTGGATTTTAATCATGTTCTTGACACTGGAAAAAGGGTGAACACTCAATAAAAAATTGAAAGAATTACCCGGAGACTTGGAGACTCTGAGGGGTGCTGTGTTTACTGGCCTGGCAGCTCCAGGTGTGCTTGTAGTGTGGCCGAGGTGGCTGGGAGGAGTTGGGGAGGGAGGGAGGTTGCTCTGCAGGGCTTCCTGAGCTAATTGACTATGTAGTCCAGGCTGCTCTTGCGTCCTTCAGGAGCATCTGGTCTTTCAAAGCTGTTGCTAAAATTTAACCCTTTTCCTCTGAAGCAGGGGACGTCTCTATGCCACCCTGGGGCCCAACTGGCGGGTTCCAGTTAGGAATTCTCCCAGAACCCGGAGCTGTGTCTACAGGTATTCATGTGTTCATGTGTTCATTTGTTTGACACATAGCTTGTTATGTGGCCTGTTGGATGCCAAGCACTGTGCTAGAGGCTGCCAAAAGAAACAGACACAGCCTTTGCCTCCATGAGGCTACTGCCAGGTGCACTGGCTGTCCCAGAGGAGGTGAGGAGCACTCAGGAAGAGGAGAGGGAGCTTACTTGGTTCGGGAGATCAGGGAAGGCCTCCCTGAAGAAGAGACTGGAAGAATGATAGGAATTCGCCAAATAATTGGAAGTGGAAGGGCAATGAGAATGCTCCCAGCAAAGGGACAGCATGGGCTCTGAGGCAGGAAGAGCCTGATGATTCGAGTGAAGGGAAGGGAGTGTTCGAAGGAATGAGAGAGGGCAGGAACATGAGATGAGCTGGAGCCTCATCCAGCATCTAGCATCCAGCAGGGGTGAGAATGGTGGTTCAGACCTTAAAAGCAACAGGGAGCCATGAAAGGGGCTTGCTGTGGGCAGGTAGAGGAGAGGAGAGGGGGAGGGTGGAGGCACTGGCCGGTGTGGACCCAGGAAGGCCCGTGGAGCGCACTGGGCAGTGGCTCAAAGAAGGTCCGGTGGCCTAAGGTGTGGTGGGATGGCTAAGATGGATGGTCAGACATTTAGTACCTGATCCCCAGTGCATCCTTGGGAATGATTAGGTTGCAGGGGCATCCGAGAGGAAGAAAACGCCTACTTTCTGGCTGAAGCAGCCAGTAGGGGGTGGTGCCATTCCTAGGGCATGGGCAGATCTGGAGCTCAGGAGGGAGGTGTGGGCTGCCATGCCCTTGGACGCCTTCATCTGTAGGTGGTGCTTGAGTCCCCAAGGGAGAGGGTGAGTGAAGAGCCTGGGAAAGATGTGGGGAATGGTGCGTGTGGGCTCACGTCACTCCTGTCACTCCACACCGCCTCTTCCCTTCCTCGCTGCTCCTCTGAGGCTCCTGCCAACACCAGAAGGAGGGGCTGCTGGAGCTGTGGCTTCACAGGCACCAGCTCCTCAGGTGTGGAGGAGCCCACACCAGCCCCAGGGAGCGGCCAGGCTGCAGCAGCGACAAAAGCATCCCTTAGGATAGGGTGGGGGTGCTGATCAGGGCCTGGGTTATGAAGAACTTGGTCACCAAGCCTGGAGCTTTGCAGCCCCAGAGAGACGGGTGTGGGAGTCCTTGGCAGTGGGTGTGTTATCACCTGGCCCTCTTCTCCGGGCCTTGCCCTGCGCCGTTGAGTCTGGACTGCTGGGACGTCACGGACTTGGTAGTGGGGCACCTGTGGTCCCCAGTGAGTGAGAGGGTGCTTGACCTCAGCTCCTCCAGGGTGATGTCTGACTGGTAGTCTCTCCTCAGCCCCACCGGCCCATGCATCTGTTCTCTGGGGAACTCCGCAGCTATGCCCACCATGGAGGGGCCTCTGAGAAGAAAAACCCTGCTCAAGGAAGGGCGGAAGCCTGCAGTAAGTACAGACCCACATCCACCCGGGGCAGCAGGGGCTTCCCCATCTGTAAATAGTGCCCACTCCTAGAGGTCTCAGCAAGAAAGTCACATGTGTGGCAGAGGCTCTGCTTGCATTGGGCGTGCAGGGAGCTGAACTCAGGAATTATACCTGACACTGCCTTAAAATGAACAAAGGAAAGGCTCCTTGAATAAAGGAGCAAGAGAGGGGAGGGAAGACGCCTCCTCTCTTGGTCCTAGGTGGAAGCTGGCATTGCCAGGGGGTGGTGGAGGGCCAGGGAAGAGATGGGGCCTGCACTGGCATTGATGGGATGGCTGGGTCTGTAATCAGCCAGGGGTCCTCTACCCCCACGACCCCTGGTGGCATCACTCAGCCTCCCCTTCCTCTGTAGCTGTCCTCGTGGACCAGGTACTGGGTCATACTCTCAGGATCCACCCTCCTGTACTATGGAGCCAAGTCCTTGCGGGGAACAGAGAGAAAACACGTAAGTCCCTTGAAAGGACTCTAGTGCTGGGACTTCCTCTAGTGGGAAAGGGACTTCCGTGAACTGTGGAGGATGGGGGTGGGAAAGGGATCTATGTGAACTGCGGAGGATGTGGGTGGGAAGGTGGCAGGGGAGGGAGGGAGCCTTGCCTGGCCCAGGTCGGCCTCCCTTGTGGAGTGGAGGGCTGGGCCCGGGTCTCCGGCTGTGTTGTTGCTCTCCTCCAGTATAAATCCACACCTGGCAAAAAGGTTTCCATCGTGGGCTGGATGGTGCAGCTGCCCGATGACCCCGAGCACCCAGATATCTTCCAGCTGAACAACCCTGACAAAGGTAGGCAGCAGGCCAGAGCTGGCGCCTGCAGCTGCTCTCTGCCCATTTCCTCTCCTGCACAGCGTGCATTTTGAAGTTATTAGGAGCTTTTGAGGCTGCTGCCTTCCCTTTGCTTTAGATTCTGATGTTCATGGGGTCCACGCTAGTCCACAAAAGCTGCATAGATCATGGTTGGCATGTCCATTGAGCAGGGTACGAGTCACAGGGTGCTGGAATCCTTTTTGCAGCCTTACCTATGGCTGCTGGGGCCCATCACTCCAGGAGCTGTAGCCTCATGGTCTTGGAAAATATAGTAAGGCTGGATGAGGCAGGGCCATGAGGCTGGAAGGGTCTTGGCTCTGGGGAGATTTCAGGGATCCCCTCACGTGCCTGTGCCATAAGACTGGCAGTGTCCAGATCAAAGGCCAACTCAGAGAAGAACCCTTTTAACTTCCCAAAGCTCCAGCCTTCTCTAGCTATCTCCCAGTTCCTCCTGGTTACCACTTCATGATCATGCTGGGAAGGAGGAGAGATTCTGGATGCCATCCTGTCCAGTAGCCCCTTCTTCACTGACATTCAGAACAGACTATGGTGGGTCTCCTCAGTAACCCATGTCACATGACAAAAACCCAAAATTGCCTGGGTCAATTGGATCCCAACCAGGCAAACTGATTGGGGCTGGAAAATCCCCACGCATTTTCACACCTTAACAGGAATGTTCTACTGTAGGGTTCATGAACACACAAATCACCTGGAGATCGGTTAAAATTCAGATTTGGATTCAACAGATCTGGGGGTAGAGACCAAGATTCTGCATTTCCAACAAGCTCCCGGGCGATGCAGATGGCAGTGCTGGTGGGGAGACCATGCCTTCAGTGTCAGGCTCTAGTGTTCTTAGCTGAGAAGCAGAGAAACAAAGGGAGCCTCCAGGAGCCTGGAATGGGGAAGAGATAAATTGCCAAGTTCTCTGCTCCGTGTCTGAGTGACTGAAGCCACATTTGTTGCACACATGTGGCAGTGTGTCCTGAGTTTGGATACCATTTGAGTTTCTTCCTCCCTCAACAGTCTGGACCGGATTAGCAGTGGTTTCTTAAGGAAATGTGACACGGGGGTGGCCAGGGCCCATGGATAGAATTCAAGAGGTCTGTGAACGTGGGTGGAAAAAAAAATGCATCTTTGTTTTCAGTGACTTCTGACTCCTTCAGTTATGAGTATAAGCATCCAACAACAAAAATGTTAGCAATACCTGTGACTTTATCTCCAAGAGGAATCACATATTGTTACATTTCAAAATGTCACTTATGCTCATCTCTTTGAAATTACAGTGCAGTATCAGACCTGTACTAGATCTTGTTCTTAGTGCTTTAATGTAGAAGCACCTATAGAATTATACCGCTGGTTTGTTTTTTAGTAGTTTAATAACTGTATTTGAGTATTATCGATTTCCTTTGTATTTTACACATTTGGAAACATTATTCTGAGGATGGCCCACAGGTTTAACCAGACAGCCAAAGGCACCATGGCCCCAAAATGGTTAAAAGCCATGGTCCAAAGAGACCACTGGAGGGAGCCCTGGAGGCTGCTTTCTCTGAACGTTCCAGCTCACCTGGGGCCGACCTTCCTAGTTTAGTTACCCGTGTTTACATTTCTCTTTATGCCGCAGTCACCAGCTGACCCTCCTACGTGGCCCTCTTCTTAACTCACGGTTTCTCTACCCATCAGGCAATGTTTACAAGTTTCAGACTGGTTCCCGATTTCATGCAATACTGTGGCACAAGCATTTGGATGATGCATGTAAAAGCAACAGGCCTCAGGTAAAGTCACCAAAATCCTGCTTGTCACCTGAAATATCCTCTCCCACCCTTGGAACTAAGGGTCTTTAGAAAACAGGGTTCCCTTCTTCTTTCAGAGCCCACTGGCCACACTCTCAGATACCCTCTTCTGATCAGCATCTTCCCTTGAGACAAGGCACCCCCTTGCTCAGCTTAGAACTAAGCCCAGCTCCAGACCAGAACTTTGAATCTGGTTCCTGTGTCTTTCCCACAATAGGAAATGCCACAGAAACACCCACTGGGGGGTAATTATGAGCAGCTGTGATATCACCCCAGGATCAGGTTCTAGCATCTGTTTAGGTCATCCCTGCCAAGAGCTGACTTCATGGGAATACTCCAAACTCACTAAAGGGCCTCCCTGCCCCACAACCCTTGGGAATAATGCTGCTAGCTAACTTACTGACAGCCAGCCATGGGCCACGCAAGGCTGCTGGTGAAGGGGGTTCCCTAGCTTCTCAGTGTGTTTGAACCAGTGGGATCTGTCTTGACGTAGGCGCCCTCTGGCCTTCTGGGCCTGGCTCATGGTATGGCCCCCTCCCCGGTCACCCCCAGCCGTCCCACGAAGGGTGTTATGCAAAATGTTTCACATGCAGGAATTGGCTGAATTCTCCCAACATCCCTGTGAGGTAGATTCTCTTACTGTCTCCATTTTATGCTGAGGGTCCTGAGGCTCAGAAAGGGGCAGACACATGTTTAAGGTCCCACATTAGTGAGCAGTGGAGCTGGGATTGAACCCAGGTCTGCCTGACTCCCCTGATTCTCTACTTTTTGCCCCTGAGCCCTCCTGCCTCCGCTTCCCTGGTAACCCCTGCAGCTGAACAAAAGACTGGAAGCACATCCCCAGCTGTCCAGGCTTGTGAGAGAAATGGCTACCTGAGCCCTCAGCAGCAGATGGGGGCGGGCTGAAGCCTCCTGCTCCCTGGGGGTCAGGTGGGCAGCATTGATGCTCCTGTCCCTAAGTGTCCATATGTGTTTTCCCCAGGGATCAGCCAGAGGAGGAGCGGGGGAAGCAGGAGTCCTCTCCTAGCCCATCTTGGGAGGGCTAGGCGCATGGCATAGAGGGTGGCGCTTCAAGGAGGACAGTTAGGGGTAGTGCCTGGGAGTAGACTCAGCAGGCCCCTTGCAGGCAGCAGCTCTGAAGTGTGGGGACCTCAGCAAAGGCAAGTTCATACCAGGCATTTGGGTCCAGGAGGATGGGGACTTCATGGTGCCACACGGCACAGTCAGAGACTTCTTGGTCCCTCCAAGTGGTTCTGGAAGCTGGAGGGGGCTCTCTAGTGACAGTGACAGGTCCTAGGGCTCTGTGCTCAGCTTGGTCTGTAACACAGATGAGGACAAATATGAGAAGCTGCTTGAAATTATAGATGATAAGAAGCTAGAAAGCAGAATTAGCAAGTTCTCAGAATTAGTCCTCAACCAACTAAAATAGGACAAGACCAATACAAGAATAAACATGAGGTGCCACAGGGAGGTTCCAAATAAATTGCACTTGATTCCCTTGACTCACCCGTCTGACTTTGGGGAATTTGTCCTAGGGATGTGCTCACACATGTGCTCAAAGATGTGTTTAAGAATGTTCACTGCAGCATTGTTCTTGATAGGAACAAAACCCTGGAAGCCTCTGTGACCCTCAGGGGGTCCCTATTATGTGACACTTGATAGTTATTAGAAAGAGGCAGATCAGGGCAAAAACATTTGGAAAGGATGATCTCATCTGTATAAAAGTTCTAAGATGATACACAAGAAATGGTAATTCTATAGTTTCTAGAGAGCTTTATGTATAGTTTGTACATTGAATAAATGTAATTGGCCATCCATATGACAGGAAGACAAGGGTTTTGGTCGGCAGCCATCTTAAGATGATCCCTTGAGACAAGGTGCCAAGACCTGAACAAGGCTGCCGCCACCCCAGCTTGCATTAAGAGAGGAAGAGCATCCTGGCCTCCTCACACTGGTCACACCATGTGTGTCTGGGGTCCCTCAGTAGCTCTGAGGGCCACTCTCTAAGAGCACAGCGCACTGAAGCTCACCTGCCACACACAGGAAGCCGGAGCAGCTCCAGGTCCAACAGGAACTGACAGCCCCGAGGTGTACCACCTGGAGGGTGGTGTGGGGAAGGAGGCGGGGCCCTGTGCCTGAAGCCTGGGCACCATGGTGACCCCAGTCAGGAGCAGCAGTGGTAGCCCTGAGTAAAACCCATTGTCCCTCTTCGGAGGAGCAGCCAGAGGATGACAACAGCCCCAGCAGGCAGCAGTGCCTGGGCAGGCTGATCCAGCAGAGCACTAATGGGTCAGTTTCATGTATTGGCAAATGTGGTGTAGCATGGCAAGGCTACAACTTTTAAGGATTTTTGTCTGATTTTCAGACCTAGAGGAGGGGATTTTTCTTCCTACTTTTCCCTTTTTTTATTTCTAATTTACTTTCAACCAAATATTCCCACTCTGTGCTATATGTAATAATAAAAAGTTGACAACAACTGAAATATTCAACAGCAGAGGATGATTTAAGTGAATCACAGTACATCCGTGTGATGGAATGCCAGGAGGGTGTAAGAAAGAGTGTGACAGAAATGCATCTATTCACGAGGAAACATCGCAGTGACTAGATTGATTTTTCTATTCTGTGGAACTGCATGTCCTAAACTTGTTTTTATTAACACTGAATACACTTAAACCTTATCTATAACATATGTATAGCTATAAACAACAGCAATAAAACACCTTATTGCCACCATGCGCCTAATAGCAGAGCCACCAGGGCCTTGGAATGCTGTCCCTCACAGTGGCCTCTTCCTAATTCGGTTTCTCTCCCTCCCACCTGTGCCCCAGAACCACTCTCCTGATTTGTTTGCTGATTATTCCTTTAGAATTGCAGGTCACGTACTTGATTCCTTCATGTATTGTCTGGGGTGCTTTTTTTTGTTTGTTTGTTTGAGACGGAGTCTCGCTCTGTCACCCAGGCTGGAGTGCAGTGGCTCAATCTCGGCTCACTGCAAGCTCCGCCTCCCGGGTTCACGCCATTCTCCTGCCTCAGCCTCTCCGAGTAGCTGGGACTACAGGCGCCCGCCACCACGCCCGGCTAATTTTTTGTATTTTTAGTAGAGACGGGGTTTCACCGTGGTCTCAATCTCCTGACCTTGTGATCCGCCCGCCTCGGCCTCCCAAAGTGCTGGGATTACAAGCGTGAGCCACCGCGCCCGGCCCTGGGGTGCATTTTTAAACTTTCTTATAAATAGAACCATAACGATGCATTTTCTTATGTCTTGCTTTTCTCCTATAACATGTCCTAGGATTCATCTGTGTTACCACATGTAGCAGTCATTCATTTATTTTTACTGATTTTGTTTTTATTAGTTCTTCTGTTGGGCATCCCAGGACTGATTTTCTGCTTTTTTGCTATAGTGAACAGTGCTGCTAATGACCATTCTTTTAACTGTCTCCTGGTACATGGAGATGCATTTTTTCCTAATTCATCGTTTGACCAAACTGACACCAAAATGGATTTTTTTTAATGAAATTTTTTCTAATCAAATCCTCCCACAGCAGTGCTGAGGGAGGAGGTCTGGGGCTGAGGGCCTGTTGGCAGCTTTGGGGGCCGGCAGAAACACTCTGACCTTGGGGCTAGTGGTCCCGCCAGTAAAGGGGGCTAAGATCTTGTCCTGGGGGCAGAGCTATGGGAAGGTCTTGGGGTTTCTGATATCCCCGAACTGACTCTTTCTCCCATGCTTCCCTTTGCCAACTCCAGCCACCCACCCTCTGCACACACCTCAGGACTTCAGGATTTGTCTCTCTGCCCCAAGCGCAGTTTGATTTTCACTGAAGGTTGAGAGCGTGGGCTCTGGGTTCTTAGCCCTGCTGCTTACTTGCTGAGTACTGAACCTCTCTAAGCCTCAGTTTCCTGTCTTTGTAATGAGGACGATCCCAGTGCCTGCCCCATGGGGTTGAAGTGAGGACTCAAGAACGCAGTGCATGCGGTGGATTCAGAGCAGTGCCTGGCATGCAGCTGCTGCTTCACATGGGGTGGCTATTGTTATTGCCATACCCTCTCCCTCCCCAACCTGTTCATTCCCAGACTCACAGGGAAAGGCCTGTCCCTTCCCCTAGGGACCACCCCTTGTCCTTCTCTGAGGTCGGAACTTTAACAAGAGGCTGAGCTTTCTCTTCTAGGTACCTGCAAACCTTATGTCATTTGAGTAAGTCTCTGCAGGATGTGGAGTGACTTCAGAGGCTTCTGGGAACCCAGGCTGGGCCTGGTGGTGAAGAGCAGTCCTGGGCACAGGCTGTGAGCCAGGGTGCTGGGAAACTCACAGCCGGACTCAGAGGACACGGCCTGTAGCCTCACCATCCCAGAGGGCTTCACCAGTGTGGGATCCACCTGTCAGTCCCCAGCGACTCTCATGACACTCATTCTGCAGCACTGCCTCTTGGGGCAGTGGTGAGACCCCAGACTGGACACCCCGCTCTCCCTCTCTGGGCCCACCACCTGCATCTGCGACTAGAGAGCACCCGGCCCACGTTGGGTTCTCAGTGCTTTCTACTGCGCAGAGTGGACAGCGCTAACTAACCTGCGAGAGGGACCCGAGAGAAGGAACAGCTGTGGAACAGGCTTTTTACACCCCAAGTGCATGGGGTTGCTCGCCCACAGGGCTGCCTCAGATTTTGTACAACCCCGAAGCGTCCTCTGCGTGTGCGTGCTGTACGTGTGTGTGTGAGCGAGTGTGAACTCTTCAAGAAACATGCATTTTGGCACAAGACTTGTGACATCACACACTTCATTCGCTTTGAGGCCCTGCTTTAACCTTAAGTTACAGCCCTGTCCACCGAGGAAGGTCAGCGTGAGAGCCTAGATTCTTCCTGTGTTAAGGGTCCCTCGCATTCTTTTACTGTAAACAAACAATGCCTTAAATTGTGTCTTGTTTTCTGTTCCTATGGGTGCTATTCATCTGGAAGGCCTGCTTCCAGGCCTCTTTGCTGTCAGCCCTTCTGAGACAGGACCTGGCTTCAGGACTGTGGACTGGGCTGCTAGCCTGCTTGCTTCCTCCCTTCCCCATTCCTAGCAGGGCCTGAGGCCCTCCTCTTCTCACCCTTCCCACCATGCCAGAATGGGAAGTTGTGACGTTGCAGCTCCAACCAACGTGCTCATAGTGATCAGCTGTGCAGGAGCCACGAGGCACCAACCTCTCCCCGCAGGGCAAAGCCTGTGCCCCCATCATCTCACCCCTTTGCCTGCACTGCCAGGGTGGGGCCCACCAAGATTCCTGATCATGACGGGAAGCTGAGTGACCCTGAGGCCTTAAGCTTCCCCAGTCTTGGCCCCAAATGCAGTCACCAGCAAGTTTTCCATTTTCCAAGTCCAAGGGCACAATTGTTGATGACCGTGTGACAACAGAGCAGAGCCCCGGGGAGTGAACGGTCCAACCTCTGCATTCAGTTAGGAGCTCTTTACATGAACCACATCCTTATCTGTCACCTTTTGTCACATTTTAACGTGATTTTTATTTTGCACAAATAATTTTTATTCAAAATAATAAATCACTCTATCACAGTATCTTCTCTTCCCCCTTCCCCTTTAGTTTGGATAGCCTAACTCTGAGAAGTTAACCCTTAAACAGTTTTCTGGAAGAGACTGAATTTCTGGGTCCTTGCAGCTGTGATGGTTTCAGAGCTCAGACTAATCAGGCATCAAGCTACCCTCAAGAGTTTCTGGGCTGGATGCTTCAGAACAACATCTACACCAGTAAACTGTAATAGGTCAGTTTCAAAATGACCAAAAGACCCATCACTGTATTTTGACCAAATAATGACAACTTCTCTAGAAATTTGAATGGCTTGGTGAGGAAAGTAGTTGTCACCAGGGCTTCATTTTGTAGTTGAGCCTTACAGTGCTTAGTACTTCATCTTCTTTTTGAGCCAAGACTAGAATACTTTCCTTCTAAGAGAAACTCCCAGGTGATAAAGTTGATGCCATCAAACCTTGACACTGGGTGCTTTGCACACCCACGCGGATGTTGCACCTCATTCTCCCAATGACTATTCAAATCAGCATCTAGAGGCTGAATGACAATGCCAAACACTCCACCTCTGATCAGAACCATGCAGTGTTAACACTTTAACCTACATTGAATCTGATTCTACCTGTTAACTTTTAAAAAGTTGTAAGTTTGGATGAAAGTGCAAGATGTGGAACATCAACTACCTATTTTCCTTGGGTTTTTCCACTCTGCAAACTGTCCTGGTTTTTCACACCAATGAAGTATTATAGATGCCAATCCAAAACCTCAGAATTTCAGGCACCACAAAAACAGGTAATTTTCTATCCCTTACAAGTTTGTCTTTTCTTTCACAAACATCTCTTAGCCTAATTTGAAATAGCACAATCACAATTCAAAATGGTTAGTCTTCTCACTAATTGAGTCTGCTTCCTCGTCCTCTCCCAAGAACATTCTTAGCTCGGACTCTTGAAGAATCTCTTTAGATTTTGTTGGTAAAAGCCTTATAGAAGCAGTAAGAGCCTTGACCACACCGGAAGAGTCCTGGAGCTAAAGCTGGAAGACACTCAGCTCTCTAAGCAGGGGCTCGGCCAAACATGGCCATTAAGTGCTGCTTGTCTTCCCGGTGTTGGTTTGAACCCTGTGAGCCTGAGACAGAGAGGGCCAGGCACCAACCACAAGGCGGGAAAGTCCATGGGTGGACCCTCCCCCCTGGAGGGAAGCATTTCTAGTTTTTGCTCCTTGACTGCCCAGAGTGTACAAATGTTCATAAAGCCATTGAAGGGATTATTTGTTATATGCATATGCTGTATTTTTTAAGCAAATGGATCATGGCACCCCAAAATGAAAGTTATAGAAAGCTGTCTACAACTGTGGAGTTGGTAGCTGGTAACATTGTTGTCCCAAGAACAACTCACCTCTCTCCCTAGGACTAATTTTTGTCTCTCTGTTGAACATGTTTTGTTATTCAAGATCAGTCAGGTGCATTCTGGCAACGGACATACTCGATGGAGGACTGGTTCGGTAGAGAGCAGTAGAAACCTTGTTGTAACTGTGCCCAGTGAGAGACTTTGGCCCCCTCCCTCCCTATAAGGCTGTGGAACCTGAGGAAGTAGATACTTGAAGAGATTTTGTTTAGGAAGAAACTCACTCTCTTTCACCAATTGAATTTATAGAGCATTTTTTTTCTTACCAAGATGGCCAGTTATCATCTTACCCCCACCTCCCAAGCCCCAAGAGGTGTACCTTTTCAGATGCCATTTTACAGGCGGAAATGCTCCATGAAACAGGAAGCCACTTGTAAGCAACATCTGCTCTGTTCCTCGGGTGGGGCTCAGAGCCCTTCCCCGAGACTGCTGATGGCTGTAACCACTGGGGAGCACTGCCAAAAATACAGCTTTCTGGTTTGTGAGCCCATAAATGACTTAAATCAGCTTTACATCATTTTTACATATCAAGTGGTTTCATGTTAAAAAACAAACTCCTAGTCCTTTAGAAATAACAGATTCTGTGCACAAAGCCACCCATTCATTCATTTATTCACATCACTAGCAAGTGCTGCCTGTGCTAAGAACAAGTCAGATCTGATCCCTGCCCTCATGGACCTGACCACTCAACGAACAGTCCCCACCACACCTATCTCCTTAGGCAAGACTGCCTCTCTCCTAGTCCTGAGTATAAATCCTGTGCATAGATTCCTCCAGAAAGGCATCAAAAGGCTCAACAGACTGAATATCCTCTTGGTCTGCGAGTTCAGTTGCAATGAGGATGAAGTCACTATCCTAGAGGCTGCTTGGCCCAGAAGAGCCAAGCACAGAGCTGCAGTTGGGCACGCCGAGGATTCCAAAGGTGGAATGAGAGAGTAGGGTCAAAATGTCACAGTATTTGCTCCATAGGTTTCTGTTTTTAATTTCAATGTTAAATACAACTACAATATGAGCGAGAACTGCATTTTCTTGGGTATTGAGAACTTGTACCATGGACTTGAGACCGCCTTGCAGCCCTATACTGCACAAGCGTGTACACCCCCTGGGCAGCCTCAAAACCCCGCTTACAGCAGCAACACAGGAGATCATCTGTCCATTTTAGAACCATTGATCTCTTTATCCATTGCTGAATGACTGTGACTATTCAGTAATGAAATAATAGTAATTAATTTATTAGTATGGTATAATCTTTAATACATTTCGTGCCAAAATGCATGGTTTTCCACTTAGCATTCAAATGTTGCATAGAGAGTAGTTTTCAATTTCTTATGTACTCTTCGAAGTAAGTTGAAAATCAGTTTCTACATTTTAATTCGTTTCCTGTTAAATCTGTTGCACTCTCCAGGGCTGTCTTTTTTTCCAGCAGACCCCTGCATGCAGTTGTGTAAGGACTTTCTCTAATTCTTGTGAATTGTCTCACCCGCAGTAACCACTGAACATCAATCAGCCCTCCATGGGGTTCTTTAGATTTTTGGTGAAGTATTTTGTTACCTCAGTCTTGTATCAAGTTGCTGTATTTTTCAGCTTGTTACATTGATGATAATTATTTCACTAATTAAATAATGTACAAACATCTTTGTTTACTTTGAAATTAAATGTGTTTTCCAATGAATATTGCTCAGTTTATTAAAGTCACACACATTCACTTAGCAAACAGTTGCTGTTTCAGATAGACACAAAGGAGGCATGGGGTGCCCAAAACTCAGCTAGGACGTAACCAGAACATAAAAACCATGCAGGAGCAGCATCCTCAGGAAGGGACAGGCACTCCGGGGAGAGAGGCAGGAGACCTGGGGATGCTTTAGAGAGCAGTGGGTATTTGGAGATTCAGTTCAGAGGTTGCAGAACACAGGAAGGGTGGGGGCAATAGGGAGACAGAAATGAGAAGGAGCAGGATGAAGCTGGGGAAAAGGAGGCAACCTGATCTCACTGAGTACAGGTTTCGCGGGGGTAATGGGATTTAAGTCTGAAAAGATATGTTGGGAGGACTTCATGATGTTAGGCAAAAATCCAGAACTCCACTATACCTCGCTTGGAAAAAAGGAGAGCTGTCTTAAAAGGGTTTTCTCATGGAAACCTGAGGGGAGGACCAGGGGCATCTCTAGAGGGGCTGGAAGGAGAAACAGGCCTCCTCTACATCTTTCAGTGCTAATCTGGGCAGCCCCTTCATTCTCTCACAAAGTTCAGGCCTTACTAAGAAAGAACCTGGAAGTCATTGAGGAAGTGTGCACCAGGGGGTGATGTGATCCAAGTTGACTATAGGATCCCCTCGCCCGGACTGCCTCAGTTTCCCAGCCAGTGCCTTCCAAAGCTGCAGTGGCCAGTCCCCCAAGCACAGCTTCCCCCCAACAAGCACACTCCTCGGGCTCTGCTCCACCATCCCAGTTCTAGGCCAGCATGGCCACACCTCCCTAGCTACGACAAAACCCCGCTTGCCAAGGTAGCCCTAGCTTACCTCCTCCTCCTGATTTAGACGGCACGGTGGCCCCAGCTTTACCCAGATGGGGTCGCTGCCCTCAGTCACAGTGCAGTGTTCAAGGGCCCCGAGAAGAATGCATTTGACTTAGCGAAGTGGGGATGGGGTTGGGGGTTGTCACAGTTGAAAACTAACAGTCAAGACTCGAACCCACAACTGGTATCCTGCAAAGTTCCAGCCCCTTAGCCTCAAGGCGTCAGGCGCCACAAACGGCCACCAGGAGACAGCAGTACCTCCGCCTTGATAGATGGCAGGATCCCGGAGCCAACGCAGACCAGACGGCAGAACGCCGCTTTAGCCCCGGGTGCGGGCATCTACCCAGCTCAGAGCCTGCGGGCAGGCTGGGCGAGGGCGCGGGAGGAGGGAGTGGTTGGGCGGGGCCACCGAGTGCGGGCGGGGCCTCTCGCGGCTGGGCGGGGCTGTGGCGGGCCCTGTCAGAGCAGAACTGAGCAGGCGGTGGAGCTGGGTCTGGTCCGGGCAAGGAGTGGGGGCTTCGAAGGGAAAAGGCGGGCTCCTGGGGGCAGAGCCATACCTGTGGACGGGACATGGGAAAGGAGGGCCCGAGGGGCGGAGCTAATATAGAAAGGGCCAGGAGGTGCTGAGGCGAGGAGAGGCCGAACTCCAAGGGACGACGCTCGAGGAAGCAGAGGTTTGAGGTGAGGGCGAGGGCCTTGCGCGAGCTCAGTAGTGCAGGGGTAGGTGAGCAGGGCCTGGGTCTGTGCCGAGGGGCAAGCAGCAGGAGGGGCGGGGTCGTGGACGGGACAGTCGAGGTTAGGGTGGGCGTTTTGGGCCTGTGGGCCCCGCAGAGGAGCAGAAAGCCGGCGGCAAGACCCCTGCGGGGCTGGCGCGGGAGGGGCGTTACCGGAGCGCGGGGCGGGGCGTGGGCGGGGCGTGGGCGGGGCCCGCTCTGGGCCGAGGGCGCGGGGGAAGCAGAGCTGGAGTTGGGAGCGGGGCCGGGGCGGGGCCTGTAACAGGCTGAGCGGGCACGGGGCGGGGTCTGTAACAGGCTGAGCGGGCGCGGGGCGGGGCCGGGACCAGGGTGAGCGATCGCGGGGCGGGGCTTGGGCCCAGCGGAGGGTCCGGGCAGGCTGGGGTTCGGGGCGGGGCTGGGGCGGGGCCTGAGCCAGGATGAGAGGCGCGAGGCGGGCTGGGCCGTGGTTCGGGGCGGGGCCGGGGCGGGGCCTGGGTCCAGCGAGGGGCGTGGGGCGGGACGTGGGCTGCGGCGCGCGAGCCGAGCGGCCGGCCGAGGCCCGAGCCCACCCGAGTGCGCCCGAGCCCGCGGCCCCCGCCCGGGGCGATGGAGCCGGAGCCCGGCGGGGTGGCCGCTGCGCTCCTGCGGCAGAAGAGGGCGGCGCTGCGGCGCAGGGGGTGCAGCTTCGAGAGCCCAAGGTACTGCGGCCGGGGAGGGGTGCGGCCGGGCGGGGTGCTGGCCACGTGGGGGGATGGCGATGTAAAGGGACAGCGGGGCGAGGCCGTGGCGTGGGAAGGGTTGGCGGAGGTTCTGAGGAGACCGGGCGCGGAGCCCGGGCTGAGCGGCCGTGGGCTGTGGGAGGGGCCGGGCCGTCGCGCGGGAGGTGCAGGGACGGGTGTCGGGCGTCCAGAAGCGTCGGTCCAGTGGCAGGCCCCGCACGCCCGCGGCTTCGGCGGGGCATGAGCTGAGGAGGACGTGCCCTGCCCACCTCTGGTAAACCCTCAAGGGGCAAGGTCGGGAGCTCACCCCTCGGTCCACTGGAGGCTTCCTTCCGGCGCCCGCGTGCCCTGGCAGCCGCACACCTGCTGCCTCCGCGGCCCGGCTCGGCCTGGCGCCCGCGGCCCGCGCGCCCCTCTCCCTCGCGACGCTGGCCTCTGCCTGGGCCGCCAGCGCCCCTCGGCTGCTCTTCCCCCGGGGCCTCTCACGGGACGACCGCCGCCCGGGCGCGTGCCCTCCCTCAGCTTCCCTGGCATTCCCTGAACTTGGAACGGATTCTCCTGCTTCGAGGTCGCTCAAGTCGGCCCTACCATTTTCTCAGGTCTTGGAGATGACTCCAACGTCCTCTCAGCCACACTTCCCGTCTCTGTCCTGACACCTCTGAAATCCACACCCCAGCCGGCCGCGAAAGGGGTCTCCCTAAAGCCATGACTGTGCCCTTCGCGGCCAACACCCCTTGAGGAGCTCCCCATCACCCGCAGCAGTGGTAGGGACCAGAGTGGGGGACAGAGAGAGAGAAGGATGTGGACTCCGACCGGCACTGAGACCAATAAGAGGATTCCATTGCTAGGATAAAAAGCAAACTAACCAGGATCCTTAAGGTGAGGTGCGGGGCCCTTGACTTGGCCTTTTCCCTCCATCCTCAGTTCTTGGCATTCCCTGCCTCACCCTTGGCGCTCCAGCAGTACTGGTGAGCCTGGCATATAAGCATCGCGAGGGCAGGGAACAGAGCTGGCCTGGTCACTGCTGGGTGCCCAGAGCTGTCTCAGGCCTGGCCCATGGGACATCAGCTGTGTGTTGTATGAGTCAGTGTCTGACCCGCTAGTGCTTCCTCCCATGTGCTGCACTGTTTCTCTTCTGGGCCATTATTCATATACTCTTCTGTCTACTTGGAATTTTCTTTCCTTTCCTCTCTGTATACGCCCACCCCTCCTCCTTCGGAAGTCTTCCTTGAACCCCAGATTGAGCTCTTTGCTGTGTTAATAATCTGCGCACCTGTCTTCAAGGCCACATAACACTGCGTGTAGTTACCCAGGTAGTATGTCTCCCCCACTAGACTTGGAGAACCAGACAGATACGGTCTTTGTGCTCATGGTGCTTACATGCCTGTTGCTGGAGCATGAAGGATGTGAGAAACTGAACCAAGGGATGAGGCTGAAGAGACAAGCCGGAAGCTGGATCCCTCAGGCCTGAAGTGGAATGCATGGAGCAGCGCTGTCCCATGGAATTTTCCGCAGTGATGGAAACATATAATCCATGCTATCTGTTATGCTAGCCTCTAGCCACCTGTGGCCATGCGGCACTTGTAATGTGGCTACTTGAACTAAGGAACTGAATTTTACATTTTATTTAGCTTTAATTAATTTAACCGCCTAGGACTAAAGTCTACCATATTGGGCAGTGCCAGTTTAGAAAATGTTTTCCTTTGAATTCCCACTTTTATTACCCTCTCTTTTGTCTTCATAACCTTACACCTGAAAGACTAATGATTTCCTGGCCTCCAGAGTTTTCTTATTCTCTATTTGATACTCCATGACATTATCTTATCAGCTGTAGGATAATAATGATTATCATTTTTTCTGACTATAAAACTAATTTGTGGGCTAGGCGCAGTGGCTCATGCCTGTAATCCCAGGACTTTGGGAGGCCAAGGCGGATGGATCATTTGAGGTCAGGAGTTTGAGACCAGCTTGGCACAACATGGTGAGACCCCATCTCTACTAAAAATACAAAAATTAGCCGGATGTGGTGGTGGGTGCCTGTAATCCCAACTACTGAGGAGGCTGACGTAGGAGAGTTGTTTGAACCCAGGAGGCAGAGGTTGTAGTGAGCTGAGATTGCGCCACTGCACTCCAGCCTGGGCCACAAGAGTGAGACTCCGTCTCAAAACAAAACTAAACAAGACAAAACTAATTTGTGGCTGGGCATAGCAGCTCACACCTATACTCAGTGCATTGGGAGGCTGAGGCACGAGGACCACTTGAGGCCTCAGGAGTTCAAGACTAGCCTGGGCTACGTAGCAAGGCCCCATCTCTACAAAAATTAAAAGAAATTAGCCAGGCATAGGGGCACATGCCTGTAGTCTCAGCTACTCCAGAGGCTGAGTCAGGAGGATCACTTGAGCCCAGGAGTTTGAGGTTACAGTGAGCTGTGATTGCATCACTGCACCCCAGCCTGGGCAACAGAGCAAGACCCTATCTCAATAAAATAAAATAAAACTAATTTGTGTTTGTGAGAAGAAATCTGAAAAATCAAGAAAAATATAAAAGGATAATTAAATTTTTATTTACCCATAATACCACTAGGTATTAACTAGCCTTTTTTCTTAACTATGTATGTGTATATTTATATTAATGTTTTAACTTGCTTTTCCACTTAATATAGTGTAAGGATTTCCACACATCCTTAAACATTTCTGAAATCTATTTTAAATTGCTACCTGGTATTCTGTCATATGGATATATTACCATTTATTTGTTGGACACATGTAGTTTACTTATAGTTTTTCACTCTTACTAAAGAGGCTTTAAATCCATGTGCATTTGTTTGCTATGAAGAGGTCAACTTTTATAAAGAGGTCATCATAAATTTATAGAAGTGATGGGAGTTATTGGATCAAAGAAAATGAACATTTTAAAGCCTTTTGAAGCATAATGCTAAATTGCTCACCAGAGAGTTGTACCAATTTATAGTCCCCCAAGGGCATATGAGTGTGCCTGTTTTTCCCCACTCGCAATACTAGGCATTATCATTTATAAATATTTGCCAAAGTGGTACCTTGTTTTAATTTGAATTTCTTTGTTTCATAGTGAGGTGAAACTTTTCCTTATATTTATCCATAATTTGTACTTATTTTTATGAAATATAGATGCATACACTTTGTCTATTTTCCTTTGGAATGCTTATGCTTTCCTTATTGAATTGAAGCACTTTTTATTTATTTATTAAGGAAATTAATTGTTTGGGTCAAATATATAGCAAATACTTTTTCCAGTTTATTATTTGCCTTTTTATTTTCTTTATGTTTCTGATAAAGCTTTTTAAAATTGTGGTTGTTGTTTTAAAATTTAGTCAGATCTTCCTCCTGTTTATGCTTTTTTTTTTTTTTTTTTTTTTTTGAGTCACAGTCTTGCTCTGTCACCCAGGCTGGAGGACAGTGGCTCAATCTCGGCTCACTGCAACCTCCGCCTCCTGGGTTCAAGCAATTCTTCTGCCTCAGCCTTGAGTAGCTGGGATTACAGGCGCATGCCACCACACTCGGCTAACTTTTGTATTTTTTAGTAGAGACGGGGTTTCACCATGATGGCCAGGCTGGTCTCAAACTCCTGACCTCAAGTGATCCACCCGCCTCGGCCTCCCAAAGTGCTGGGATTACAGGTGTGAGTCACTGTGCCTGGCCCTGTTCATGCTTAAGTAAAAGTGAATTCCTTAACTTAAAACAGATAAATGTTCATCTATTTATACCTTCTCCCCTTATTTTTGTTGCCTCAAAAATCTACCTCCTTAATTCATTAATCCAAGTTACCTCACAACCCTGACTGTGGGTCAGAATCACCTGTGGACCATCTTAGCCATACAGGTGCATATGGGTGCCCCTGCTCCCGGCCTGTTGATTCAGAAAGTCCAGAGTGGCACTGGGCCTGTGGATGTTCAGAAAGCTCTGCAGGTGCTTCAGAGGCAACAGCACCTGCCTCAATTGTGGGCCTGTTACCAGATTAGCCTCCCTTATCCAGAGTCCTTAATTCTTTCTCATTTCCTGTTATATCAATTTTATTTATTTATTCATTTATTTTTGAGACAAAGTCTCACTCTATTGCCCAGGCTGGAGTGCAGTGGCACAATCATAGCTCATTGCATCCTTGAACTCTTGGACTCAAGCGATTCTCCAACCCCAGCCTCCCGAGTAGCTGAGACTACAGGTGAGCGCCACCATGCCCAGCTAATTTTTAAAATTTTGTGTAGAGACTTGATCTCACTTTGTTTCCCAGGCTGATCTCAAAATCCTGGCCTCAAGCTATGCTCCTGCCTTGGCTTCCCAAAGTGCTGGGTTACAGGCTTGAGCCACCATACCCAGCAGTTTAAATGCCTCATGTTTAGGGCCTTTCAGAATCTGGTTTAGCCATATTTACCTAAGCATCTTGTTGGCATCAGGAGAAGAAAGGCCTTATTTTCACTTTGGCAACTCTGTTGGCTAAATATCTGATGTCAGCTCTGATAACTAACTAGCCCGCAGACACAGCAAACAGATTAATGTAAAGGCAATGGGAATAGCCCAGGCATTAGGCCTTCAGGCAGGGGCAGTGAGAGAGTAGCTGGGAAACCTGGATGCAGTAGAGTAAGACACTTATGCTGTTAAACCACTTGCCCTGGATGTATTTGCCATCATTTTGTAGGAAGGCACATCAGATAGTGTTAAAGAACAAGGGCTTTGGAGTGAGACAGACTTGGTTCAAGTTTCTGTCTTTTCACTCACCACTTGTGAACTTGGACAAGTTGCGTAACCCCTCTGAGCCTTGGTTAACTCCTTTATAAAATGACCTGCCTCAAAGTATTGCTGTCAGCTTAAAATGAACTAATTTATGCAAAGTGCTAAAAAACAGTACCTGGCACAAAGCTTTAGTAAATGGTAACTAACATTCAGCCGGGCGTGGTGGCTCATGCCTATAATCCCAGCACTTTGGGAGGCCGAGGCAGGCAGATCACCTGAGGTCGGGGGTTCGAGCCTGACCAACATGGAGAAACCCCGTCTCTACTAAAAATACAAAATTAGCCGGCATGGTGGCGCATGCCTGTAATCCCAGCTACTCAGGAGGCTGAGGCAAGAGAATCGCATGAACCCAGGAGGCAGAGGTTGCAGTGAGCCAAGATCGCGCCATTGCACTCCAGCCTGGGCAACAAGAGTGAAACTCCATCTCACAAAAAAAAAAAAAAAAAAAAGACATTTACATAAAAATTCTTCTCAACCTTTTCCTCCCCTTGCCTGATTGAAACTTCAGCTTTGCCTATTCGGTTTTTCCTCCTTCCCTGCCCTCAGAATAAGGTTCTGCTTTGCTTTGTTGCATTTTTGAGCTGCAGATTTAGGAAGAGAGGAGGTGAGGAAAAGGACAATAGGTACCTAGGGAAATGGTTAAAATTGGCTGAACAAAACTTTTAGGGATGTTTAGAGGTGAAACATACAGGAAAACCTACTTTGTGTGAGGGAGGCTAATACAGGCAAATGATATATATATACACACACATATATATGTATATATACACACACATATAATATATACATATATACACACATATATAATATATACATATATACACACATATATAATATATACATATATACACACATATATAATATATACATATATACACACATATATAATATATACATATGTGTGTGTGTATGTGTGTGTGTATATATATGTATACACATATATATATATATATATTTATTTTTTTATTTTTATTTTTTTTTGAGACAGAGTCTTGCTTTGTCGCCCAGGCTGGAGTGCAGTGGTGCGATCTCAGCTCACTGCAAGCTCTGCCTTCCGGGCTCACGCCGTTCTCCTGCCTCAGCCTCCCTAGTAGCTGGGACTACAGGCGCCCACCACCACGTCCAGCTAATTTTTTTTTTTTGGTATTTTTAGTAGAGACGGGGTTTCACTGTATTAGCCAGGATGGTCTAGATCTCCTGACCTCGTGATCTGCCTGCCTCGGTCTCCCAAAGTGCTGGGATTACAGGCGTGAGCCACCATGCCCGGCCAGGCAAACGATATTTTAAGACATATATCTGTTGTCTTTTGTCCCTTTGTGGTGATCAAGCAATTGATGAACCAGAGTTATTTTAAATTATTTTCGATTGCTAAGCTGTGTCATTTTGGCTGCAATATTTCATAGAGGCCAAACCACATATGAGCTACCACATTAACAGGGTTCTATATTAGTAGGATTGAATTTGTGAGGTAAATCCTGAAGATCAAATAATCTCAACTTTGAATGGAACTTTAGACATCACCTAGGTCAACTGCTCAGACAGTGCTTCTCAAAGTGTGGTCCCTGGACCAGCAGCATCAGCATTCCCTAAGATCTTGTTAGAAATACAAATTCTCAAGCCTCACCCCAAATCTACTTAGTCGGAATCTGTGGAATGGGGCTCATGAAACTGAGTCAGATTGCTAATACAGTTCTCAAACAGAGCATAGACAGGAGGAGGGCTTCTTAAAACACAGTTGCCTGGGCCCCACCCCCAGAGATTCTGATTCACAAGGTCATCAGTGGGTTCTCTGAATCTGTTTTTAACACGCTCATAAGTAATGCCATACTGCTGGCCCAGGGACATACAGTACTTCGAAAACCTACCCTCTGAGTAATACCAGAATCTTTCCTGCAACAACCTTTGTAGTTGATCATCTGGCTTCTGTTTCTTACATCTAAGGTCCAGGAGCCCACCACTTCATAAAGCAAGCCTTTTTAGTATTGAGCAGCTGCATTATCTTTCCCTGAGAGTGAAGTCAAAGCTTGCCTCATTATTCTTGCCACCCATCACTCATGATGCTCTCATGGCCACTTGTAGTACCAATGTTCGTAGGCTGATTCCAGGTGTAGCCTTGTCAGGTGGCTCTTACCCACTTGTAATCACCATTGAACCCTTCTCCTTCAGCTACTGAAGCAGGAGTAGTAACTCATCAACATCCTTTCTTTTCATCTTTTTAAAAGACAGAGTCTCACTCTGTTGCCCAGGCTGGAGTACAGTGGTATGATCATAGCTCACTGCAGCCTTGAACTCCTGGGCTCAATGATCCTCCTGCCTTGGCCTCCTGAGTAGCTAGGACTACAAGTATGCACAACTACTCCTGGCTAATTTTTAAATTTTTTTGTAGAAATGAGGTCTTCCTGTGTTGCCCAGGCTGGCCTCGAACTCCTAGGCTCAAGTGATCCTTCCACCTTGGCCTATCAAAGCACTAGGATTATAGGCATGAGGCACCATGCCCAGCCTGCATTAGCATCTTTCCTGATTGGCTGATATCAGTGCCTTACCAGTAGTTAAATTTTTTCTTAATATTGTCAAAAGCTATGAATGACAAGCAAAGGAGAGTTATTGGGTCCTGCAATTGCAAAATGCTGGGGTAGACCAAGCGTTAGGAAAAGATGGCTCCAGGTGCTTAAATAATGATATTAGTAGTCTTCATCTTCTGAGTTGACTTTATTCTCAAGGCCTTTCCTCATCGAGGCAAAGAAAGTTAACTACTCCAGACTTACTTTCAATGTAGGATCCCAGCAGAAATATAGTGCTGCTTTCTCAATAATTCTAGCATATGACTTGGCATGGTGGCTTGTGCCTGTAATCCCAAAATTTTTGAGTCCAGGAGGTCGAGGTTTCAGTGACTCATGATTATACCGCTGCACTCCAGCCTGGGTGACAGAGCAAGACCTTGTCTCAAAAGAAAATAAAAAATAAAATAAAAATTGGTTGGGCATGGTGTTGCATGCCTGTAGTCCCAGCTACTCAGGGGGCTGAGATGAGAGGATCACTAGAGTAGGAGCTTGAGGCTACAGTGAGCCAGGATCATGCCACTGCACTCCAGCCTGGGTGACAGAGTGAAACCCTGTCTCTTAAAATAACAATAACAATAATAATTCTAGCATATGTCCCTGAGTTGACATTCATTGGCTCTCTTGGGTTCCATGGTTATCCTTGAACCAATTGCTTTGGCTAGAAGGGGGTGAAACATGCTGATTGGTTGGGCCTGGTCACATGCTGAAATCTTCCATTCACAAAGACCAAGAGGTAACGATTTCTCAAAGGAAAACCACAGTGCTGTTACCAGAAGAAGGGAATTGATAGTGGGTTGGCAGAAAAAAAAAGTCATTATATCTGGAATGCTTTTCCAAAATATGGATACCCAGATGCCACCCAGGGTCACAGAATTGGGGTTTCTGTATTTTTTTTAGTTTTTGTTGTAAAAGACTGCCTTAGTTAAGTGGTTAAATTATGCTTGCTAAGTTTAGCCACTGTGGGTGCAGAGCCCTACCATAGACAGAAGATTTTGAATTACAAATGGAAAACATATTTTCTACTTTCCCAAATATTGCTCTGTACATGGTGGTTTCCTTATTAGTAATGCATAGAACCCACGCCTTGTGAGAACAAATTCGATGCCAAGACAAATGCTTTCTTGTTCCTGAATGTTGCTTTCCAGGCCAAGATAAGTTCAGAAAAGAGCAGTTATCCATTATGCATCGGGGTGCCTCCTTTTCTTCTTCCTTATGTTTCTTGGGACTCTTAGAGTTTGTTTTTCTTGTAGTTTTGCAGACTTTCTTTTTTTCAGGTAGTTTTGTGAACAAATATTTTAACCTGAGCTTTTTTCACAGTCTTCATTCCTCTGTGTTAGGTTATTACTCTTTTTTTTGTATCAGGCCCTTAAGTATTTAATCACAAATAAATCTGCTGCTGTCAGTTTTCTTTTGGAAAAACAACAGTCTTCTTGGGAAAGACTATTAAAAGCTGTCTTGTATTGGGCTGACATAATGGGCTCTTAGGGCCAGCAGAAGAAAATTAATTTTCATATTATGTCTGTTCTCCTAAGAGCAGAGAAAAAACAACTTTTATTATTCACTAAGATTTTAAATTAATGCAAACCAGCTTCCTTTCTTGGAGGAAGACAATAGTCAAATTAGTTTTGCTTTAGAAGGTTAATATGAGAGATTATGCTTGGTTGTCTGATTTCTAGAGTTAAAGATCTTAAGAGAGATGAAGTCTGACAAACAGTGCTGTAGGAAAATTATAAAAGATTTGTCCTTTACAGTGAGACTCACGGCTGGTTTTCCTGGGAGGAGAAGTTCTACAGCGGCATGCAGAGATATACAGAGGCAGAGAGTGTAGAGATGTGGGAAAATAGAAACCCCACATCTGGTTGTCTCTAGAGCTAGGATCTTAGAGGACAGTAAGCAAGTATGAGTTAGCAATGAGGTGTGACTGCCCAAAGAGATTTACGAAGAAGGCTATTCACTGTAGGATTGCTTGTTGCCCTAGTCCATTTGGGCTGCTAAAACAAAATCCTTTAGACCGAGTAATTTATAAACAATAGAAATTTATTGTTCACACTTCTGGAGGCTGTAAAGTCCAAGATCCAGGTACCAGCAGATTTGGTGTCTGATGAGGGCCTGTTACAGCGCCTTTTGTGTCCTCATGTGGTAGAAGAGGTGAATAAGCTCTCTTGGGATTCTGTTACACGGACATAAAAGGACATATTCATGAGAGCTGACCCCTCGTGTCCTCCCAAAGGCCCCACCTCTTAATACTATCACGTTGGGGATTAAGTTTCAACATATGAATTTTGGAGAGACACAGACATTAGACCATAGCACTTATAAAAGTTTTATTTTTAAGTCCATCAGAAGTATGTCAATATAATATAAATAATCTGTTAGAATTTATATTTCTGCTTGGAAAGATACCTAGCATATACATATGTGTTAAGTGAAGAGAAATAAGCAGCTTCTGGCAATAGCCAGGGTACAGAATTGCATATGTAATTTAAAAATTCTAGTGGCCAAATTATTGAGAAAGTTTCCTTTTTTCCCATACTGTCTTCAAAATCTAGTATGCATTTTACACTTATAGCACATCTCACTTCAGGCTCGCCACATTTTAAGTGCTGAGTAGCCACCTGTGGTTGGTGGCTGCCTTAGGACAGAGCAGATATGGATCCTCAGGTAGGAAACGTTTGAAAGAATGCACCAAGGTTTTTGTTTTGTTTAGCTTTGTTATTTAATGTGACTGTGAATCACAGTGAAATAGGGAAACATAAAAATTTTGTGGAAAAAAGGGATATCAGGAGATGTTAGGAAAGAGAATCACTACAGAAACTTTATTAGTCAGGAAAGGTAACCTGTGATTTGTTAGACTTTGATTAATTGTTCATATAAATCTCAAGTGAAATGTAGACTTGAGACTTGAATGTGAAATCATTGTGTCATGGATACGTAATATGATTGACATTTTTTTATTTGGGGGAAGTAAGATTCATATAGTTTTTTTTGTTTTTTTTGTTTTTTTTAAGAAAAACAAAGAGGGAGTGATTTTCTGTGTCATATGTTGATAGGTCAAACAAAATGAAGAACTAAGAGTTGACCACTGGGTTTAGCATCATTGGTCCATTGGTGGCCTTTGACAAAACTGTTTCTTTGGAACAGTGAGGGTGAAAATCTCACTGGACTGGCTTCAAGAGATAATGAGAGGAGATGATTGGAAACAATGAATATAGTCAACTCTTTGCACAGGTGGAGGGAATGTGAGTTGAAAATTTGTTTTTGTTTGTATGTTTTTGTTTGGGTTTTTTAGCTCTTGTTTTATAAAGATGTTTATATCTGATGGAAGTGATCCAAAAAGGGAAAAAATCAATATGGGAGAGTAGTGTTTTACGTGAAAAAGAAAATTCATGGAGGATATGACAGCTGCCTTACCACAGTTGACAGGGTTTCATTTACCGAGAAATTAGGCTCGCTCGGCATATGGCCGTTGGCTAGACCTGAAATCACAGTGGGTATGAGGTATACTAAAACTGGTTGGACTCAGCACCTGAAAGTACATTCCTACAGTTAGTTCTGCTCCAAGCTAGGATGGCTTACTATAAGGAGCAGTAAAAAATGTTATCGGAAATGTCAAAGCATCTCTAAGTTAGACTAGTATTTCTCAACTATTTTATGTTTTCTGCACACTTTTGAATATAATTTTTGGTAACAAACTTGAAAAGACTCAAAACAATGCTAAGCAGGTCAGCACCAGTGATAGCACAATCACACTCCAGTGTAACGGTGACCTCAGAAGTATTCTCAATTAGTGTGCTGTTAGAAACAGGGTCTTTAGACCTGTTGTCTCTAGACCAGACAGTCAGGTGCACAGTGGCGTGATCATAGCTCACTGTAACTTTGAACTTCTGGGCTCAAGTGATCTTCTCACCTGATCCTCCCACCTCAGCCTCCTGAGTAACTAGGACTAAACTTTTTGTAGACAAGGTCTCACTATGTTGCCCTTGCTGGTCTTGAACTCCTGGCCTCAGTTCCCCCTGCTTCGGCCTCCCAAAGTGCTGGGATTACAGGTGTGAGCCTCCACACAACCCTGGTGTGCTATTCTTTTGGTTGCTCCTCAACATTTCTTTGCTGCTTGAGCAGAAATACCTAGTGCTTTGAGCAGGCTCTCTTTTGTTCTAAAAGACAACATTCCTATGTATTCCAGTAAAAATATGCAGTCTCTTTTTGTTGCCCTGGAGGTTATCCATTACTTCTGCCAGAAGCAGAAATTTGTGCCCTACTCTACGCTGTGCACAGGGTCATTTAAACTGTTAAGCTCACAATCCAATCTGACAGACACTAAAAAAGGCATATCAGTTAGTAATCTGTTGCAGACAACAGAATCCACTCTACCCAATATAAGCAGTAAGGGATGTTGTACTGATCCAGGGAATTAAGTGTATACAATTTTGTTGGAAGGGCTGGAGAGCCGACTGCTGTCTGAGCTCCCAGGACCACTGCTCTGCTGTCTTCAGGAAAGGAAAGCTGCCACATCATCTCAAGAAGCTGATCAATCAAGAAGCAAGGAGCTCCTGGCACCTTGACTAACTACAGACCCATGCTGCCGACTCTGCCTGGATCCCCAGAGCCACCACTGCTACTTCAGAAAGCTGGAGAATCGAGAAGCTGCTGACTCTAGAACCACGATACCCTTGTCACTGTCTGTAAAACCAGAACGATGCTTGTATCCTCTCTTTTGCACCACTGACTCAGTTCCAAGTCAGAGTCTCTCATGAGTGCATCTGACTTGTGGAATCTAAATCACATCCAGAACTCTAACTGCAAAGGAGTTGAGAACATTTAAGTTTTAGCTTTCCAACTTTTGCACAGTGGAAGGGGACTGAAGTGGGTATTGAGCAAGTCATTCCACAGTATCTGCCACAGACAATATTTTTCTCCAATCATAACAAAAATAAATGAGACATATCGATGGAAAGTTGGTCACACAGTAGCCAAAGGTTCCCTGTACATGGGTGTGCTGTTGCATAGCTGGCATGCCCATGTGGGAACCACCTTATTGGGTGAAGAGGTAAAAATGGGCAGTCCAGCTTCAGTTGGGTGCTTGAGGTAGACTTTCCAACCATAAGTGTCAGCGATTGCATAGTTTCAGCACAAATGAAAGTAAGGACATAAATATCTGTCTTGCATTTTATGACCAGAGAAAAAAGTGTCTCTAGAAGCACTGCCAGCCACTAAGTATTCCCCAGTGTCAGTTCCATAGATCAAGCCCAGGTTGATGTTTTGCAGATGGATTGTCTTTGCTCCTGTGCACTTGTCACAGTCCTCACAAAGCAGCTGCCTATCAGAGACTGGTAAAGCCGTGGAACAGGTTTCCCATCCGCCTGACTGAAGCCAGCAGTGACCTCATTCAAGAAAGGCCAGATCAACCTGACATGTTCTCCCTATGCCAGACGAATATCTTTCTAATGCTTTTGGCATTCACATAGTCATGTATTCATTCAGCAGCTATTTGTGGAGACTGCTATGTGCTAAGTGCTTGGGATACACCATGAACAAAACAGATGAGGTTCCTGCCCCCTCATGGAGCTGACATTCTAGTGGAGGGAGATAGACCATGTCGCAATAAACAAATGCGTAACTAGGATGACTTCCAACAGTGATGAGGGCTATGGAGTAGGAGGTGATAGCATATAAGGAGTGTGCATGGGAGGGGGCCAGTTTAGATTTGGTGACAGGGAATCTGGTGTCCACTCCTGATTCGTCCACTGACAGCCGGCTGCTCACTGTAGCCTCCCACTACGCCAGCTCTGTGGGGGTTGCTGCTCACTTGGTGGCTGCATCACTCCAACCTCAAAAGCTGATATTGGTTTGAAGACCTGCAAAAATGATGATTTATGCCTGGGTCCAGGTAGTTTTCAGTGAACAATCAGAACAAGGAGTGTGCAAGATTAAGGGTGCAAGTGAGTGGGTGTAGCTCCCTGAAGCTTCCCATGTTCCCTGTGGGATATGGCTGAAGGTCAGTGATCAGGGTGGTGAAGTGGCTGCCAAGTTGAAGGAGCCAAAACTGAGATCTTGTCCTTTTTGCTGTTCTGCTGCATTCAGGGGTCTCCCTACTAACATTGGAGATGCCTTCTGGGCACAGTTGTGTTCTTCCGTGGTCTTTTTTTTTTTTTTTTTTTTGGAGACGGAGTTTTGCTCTTGTTGCCCAGGCTGGAGTGCAATGGCACGATCTTGGCTCACCACAAACTCCGTCTCCCGGGTTCAAGCGATTCTCCTGCCTCAGCCTCCCAAGTAGCTGGGATTACAGGCATGTGCCACCACCCCGGCTAATTTTGTATTTTTAGTAGAGACAGGGTTTTTCCATGTTGGTCAGGCTGGTCTTGAACTCTCGACCTCAGGTGGTCCACCCACCTTGGCCTTGCAAAGTGCTGGGATTACAGGCGTGAGCCACTGCACCTGGCCTTTTTTTTTTGAGGACAGAGTCTCACCCTGTCACCCAAGCTAGAGTGCAATGGTGTGATCTCAGCTCACTGCAACCTCTGCCTCCCAGGAAGCGATTCTCCTGCCTTAGCCTCCTGAGTAGCTGGGATTACAGGAGCATGCCACCATGCCTGGCTAATTTTTTTGTATCTTTAGTAGAGACGGGATTTCACCATGTTGGCCAGGCTGGTCTCGAACTCCTGACCTCGTGATCCGCCCACCTCGGCCTCCCAAAGTATGGTCTCTTTGAGACTTCATAATTAGGCCTCATCAGGCCTGGCTGTGGCTACTACAGCTAGAGGGGCCCAGTCCAGCTCCCATACAAGTTCTCTGGACTGCTGTTACTTTCTTGTGGCCTTGAGGAGAGGCCTAACTGTGAAGTAGGCTATGTTTCTCTCTACCCCCATCCCTTTGGACTCACAATAGTGAGACTCAAGGCACACCTAGGGCTTGCGAGTCACAACACAGGAGGCGAAAACTGTAAACTGTATGCTTCTCAGTGCTGTCCTCTGTCAAATAGGAAACCACATACATACAAAAACACTTTCCATAGGAGAGCTGCTCAGGGATACCCCCATGTCCTCTCCTACAGGTCCACTGCCCCGAGAAAGCACCTCCACACTGAATCATCCTTTCTCCTACCTTATTCTGGGATATTTATCCTAGAGCCTTGTGAAATCTGCCTATTGCAGTATTTGACGTTTTGAGAGAATCTTTGTTCTCTTGGTGTCTTATTTTTCATGTGCTCCCTGTGGAAACCTCCTGATCTGTACTCCTCATCTGCCCGGTGCTGCCGTTTCTCATAGGTCCTGTGCTCGGTAGTCTTGCATGTTCATCTTTGACTAGAAGCAGCTCTCTTGGGTCACGTACCCACTAATAATGTGGGTGGAACCACCTAGACTCCCTCCCGCTCTATCTGAGCAATGGTTGGATCTTCTCTTTTAGAACCTGAGCTTGAGGTCTGGCCTCAGGAAGTGGGGAGGGTACAGAGGCAATAGGAATGTGCCATCTCTTCTTACCAGTCCCACATTTTCCCATCAGTCCACCCAATTCCCTGTTCCTGTGCTGTATCTGACCCCGCTGGCAGGGCTTCCCTTGAATTTCCAGCCTTCACCCCCCACTTCAAGGCAAGACCCTCTGTGGGTCAGTGTGATTTCCCCTGACTTGTAGTCTTTCTTTGGGCAGGTTCACGTGTACTTTTGGTTAATATCTTTCAAGAGATCTAAGTGGCTCCTAAGACATACTTATCCTTCTCTTCTTTGCAGCCTGTCTTCAGAAGGTCACCCTTTCTCATTAGAAAGCTGGGACAGTGAAAAAAAGCAAAAAGAAGAGGAAACCCTCTGCCCAGTCCCACCCTTGCTGCCAGTCCTCACCCCTCCAAATCAAGCCTGGCCAGGCCTTCAGGACATGCCAGGTCATTTCCCTCACATTATGGGAGATGTACAGACTCTCAGTGATCTCTTTCAGTTTGTCTACACTTAATCATATGTAGCAGATCTCAGAGTTCTAGCATGGAGTTTGGCCACTCTCTTGTTTCAATAAGTTGTCTTTATATATTGAGCTATTTTTTGCTTTTTTCCAAGGGCGCCAAGGAGTTATTATGCAGATGAGTACTTACTCCACTTCTTTCCAAGAAGTTCTTCAACTGCTATATATTTTAAATAGTGAGAAGATAAAGGTAAAATATGTCAGAAGGTTAAGAGGAACATATTTTTTAAAATTAGAAAGTTAGGACTAGAAAAAATAAAAGAAATGAGTAAATGGATTAAAATTAACAGTGATGAGACAAAATCTGAACAGTTTCAGAAGTCAAAGAATTAGATGAAAGTGCAAAAAAAGAACTCTAAGAGTAAAGATGGCAAAAAGATAAAATTAAATGAGAGAAAAGGTTTAAAAAGGCTAGCCTTTTAAATTTTTAATAAAATGTTAAATATTAAAGGGCTGGAAAAGAACATGGTAAGACAATTAAATCATCTTAGTATTTAAAGATTAAAAAGCTAAGAAGAATGTAAACAGTGTATTCTGTAGTATTCCAAATTAAGGATGCATGCATATTTACTGATGTAGAAAGATGTATAAGACCTCTAGTTTAGAAAGAAAAGCAAGTCACAGAACATTGTATAGTCTGAGCATATATATTGCATAAAGGTTTGCAGATAGAGAAAAGAATGGTAGGAGGCCAAACTACTGAAGTGGTAGGGAGCTACTGAAGAGGAAAGGGAGTGGGGTGGGGGGTGTCATGGACATCGTCAGCCAGTCCCCTTAGATGCTCTCAGGTCCTTTTACCGTTTCTGTGCTCTTTTTCCCATCCTGAGTTCCATGCACCTCCAGCACTCAAAATGGTGACTCGCAGGTGAACTGCCTTTGTACCCTTGCACCCCACATGTGTAGACAGCTTGAAGGATTCACTTGGGCCTTTACATCACCCCATCCTCACTCCCACCCTGTGGCCCTCAGCCAGTGACTGAGGCTGCAGGAAATGGAAGCCTCGCCCCTTGTCTCAGGTGGGGACAAGTCTGAGATGTCAGTTACCTTGAGCAGCAGTGTCCAAAATATAAAGCAAGCTACATATGTGACTTTACATTTTCTAGTGGCCACATTAAAATTCATTTTAATAAGGGGCTAGGCATGGCACTCATGCTTATAATCCCAACACTTTGGGAAGTTGAGGTGGGAGGATCACTTGAGCTGAGGAGTTTCAGACCACTGTGGGCAACATAGGGAGACCCATGTCTATACAATTAATGTTTTAAAAAATTAGCCAGGTGTGATGGTGCACACCTGTGGTCCCAGCTACTCAGGAGGTTGAGGCAGGAGTATCTCCTGAGCCTGGGAACTCAAAGTTATAGTGAGTTATGATTGTGCCACTGCACTCCATCCTGGGTGGCAGAGTGAGACCCTGTCTCAAAAAAAATTTTTTTAATTAAAATCATTCTAACAATGTATTTATATCATTCAACATGTAATCAGTGTGAAAAAGTATTGAGATGTTTAAAATTAATTTTTACTTATACTAAGTCTTCAAAACCCAGTGTATAACACACTTCACTTGGGATGTCCCCATTTCAGTTGCTCAGTAGTGGCTAGTGGCTACCAAGTCGGACAGCACGGCGTCAGTCACGTGGAAGCTGTTCCTCCACAGGGCTCTGCCTGAAACTGAAGTTTCACTGGGTTTCTTCTCGTTCCCTGTCCTGCTTCCTCCACTCCCTTATCAGTATCTTTTGAGAGCACTGCTTAATAAATCTTTTGCATACAAGTATTATCTTTGTAATTAAATCTGGGAGGTTCAAAAGAAAAAGAAAATGTCTCTCATCCCAAAGCCCTGATTTGTTATTTATTTGCTGGTGTATCACTAAGGTAGCCGTAAACTCTAGTGACACCGGGTTTTAGAAGACTCGGGGTTCCTTTGGGTAAAGAACAACTGATAACAGAACCCTGGTTTCTTGCGCTTTGTCATAAGTGGCGACTTGAGCCTTTGATGTCTATCTAGTTGCTGCCAAGATAAATGGCCTGAAGCCAGCCTACAGTGAGATCACCTAGAAGTCTGGGTCAGGTATGCAGCATGTGGCCTCTTGGGCCCAGGAAAGGTGATGGGGGAAGCCAGGTCATCATTTATAAGAGGAATACCAGAGGGACCTGGCAAGAGAGAAGACAAAGGGGACAGGTAGGAGGTTATGTGAGTCTTGAATCCTTCCTGCATTAGGCACAGGTCATTACGGTGACTTTTTGAGGTTTTTTGTTTGTTTGTTTTGTTTTGTTTTGTTTGAGGCAGTCTCACTCTGTCACCCAGGCTGGAGTGCAGTGGTGCGATCTCAGCTCACTGTAACCTCTACCTCCTGGGTTCAAGTGATTCCTCTGCCTCAGCCTCCCAGATAGCTAGGATTACAGGCGTAAGCCACCATGCCCGGCCTGGTTTGTTGTTGTTGTTGTTTGTTTTTTAATATGCCTGCAGCCTTGGGTCTAATTGGCACCACTATAGAACCTTCAGAGTTCTATAGTGCCAGTGCCTATCTGATTCCAAAGCCCCAACTTGTGTGGAGTCGCTTTTCTTGGTCTCCAGCCTCACAGCACTCCCTTCTCATGCATGAAACCTTTCTGAGCCATTAGGCCTTTTGTCTTGTCACAGTCTTTCTTTCTTTCTTTTTTAAATTCACTCACGACTCCAGCCAGAGATGTCACATGTTTCTTAAGAAGACATTATAGAGTCCCCTTTGACCAAAGTGTTATATAGGATTGCTTTTTATTTTTCCATTTCCAAGTAATTGGATTTTGCTGGCTTGTTTGTCTGTCAATTGAGGTAGAGGTGAGTGAAGAGCCCTGCCAACTGGCTCAGAAAATAATTTCAGTCAGAAGGAGCATGATGCTTGCATTTCCTAACAAAGTAGCCCCATCATCCCACAACTGCCTTTTCCACCTTCCTTGATGCATCATCAGAGAAAGGAGCAAACACATCTCAGGAATGCATTTCTCAGTTTATTCCCATGAACAAGCCATTTATTAATTCAGCAAGCATTTACTGCTTATATATACTATATGCTATTACTCTTGAACTGTGGGCTTTGGTCCTTGTCTCCAGTGTTGTTGCCAGTCTAGGCCCTTTTTATGGCTTTTCTTGGATTTTTAAATTAGAAGATAAACCAAGTGCTCCTGGATTACCGCAGTGATGGCCATGAAGTCCTACCACCAGTGATTCTCCAGAAGCATTCTAGACTTAGCTTCCCTTACCAAATTCATACTGCCTTTCTCTAAACAAGTTTGTGATTGTTCAAATGCTCACTGGGCCTCCTTTTATTTTACACTCCACTGACTTACCTGATTGCTGAGGGATGTAACAGGACTCGGATGGTTCCATGGCCCAATGCTTCCTTGATGCAGTAAGGTCATATGCGGTCTTGGTGGGGCCCCTGGGTCTTGAGGGTGCTTCAGTGTCACCCTCTTCCTTGCTTACCAGTGGGGCTGCCCTTTGGGAGGAGGGTAAAGCAGGTCAGGGATTGGCCTGCTGTTCTTCTCTGTCTCTTAGTGCCTTTCCCAACTCTTCTGCTTCAGGACAGCTGCCCAGCTTCCAGGCCCACTGATGGACCCGTTAACGAAGGGGCCCTGTGGGAGTCAGATGGCACAAACCATTCTATGGAAAGCAAAGTCGTCTCTCTCCTTCGGCATCCAGCCCCTTCAGACATGGCCAACGAAAGACCCTGAACTAGAGTCCCAGGTCAACCTGTAAGTAAGTAAAAGAAGCATCATCTCAGTTTGGGTTTATGTTCACCATAGCTTGAAATCTCCATGTTTAGGAAGAATATACTTTTTACTTTGGGGGGGATAGTGGGGAGGGAGAGAGGAGTGGATGTTTGGTTGGGAGACTGCATTTCTGTTCTTATTTGTGTATTTAGTAATATTCACTGAGCACCTACTCCGTCCAGGTCCTGTGTCAGACATTATGAGCAAAATAGATTCAGTTCTTGTCATCAGTGGGCTTGCAGCACATGGGACAGATAGCCATTACTCAAATAATCACATAAATAAATATTAACAAATTGTAATAAGCTCTATGAAATGTGCTGCCTTGATTCAATAAACATTTACAGAATGTCTTCTCTGTGCCAGCAACCTACTGGGGATATTAGAGAATAAGACATTTTACCTACCTTTGAATATAAATAGTATATGGAAGCAAAAACATTCCAATGTAATACAAAATAAATTTTAATAACTAGAATAGAATTAATACATCAGTAGACTCTAAGGCCTATAGGGTGGTAACCGTGTTTTTATATTTACTCCTGAATCCCCAGGTCTTTGTTATGGTGTATGATAATACTCGGATAAATGAATAAGTAAATGAATAAAGATGAAACAAGAGAGGGGTACTTAGCTTTCCAGGGGGAATCAAAGGCAGCCAGATGCAACAACACGATTGACTTCAAAACAAATGAGATGCTTCATCAATTCAATGCAACAAATATTTGTATGCTTACTTACTGTACCCAGTGCTTTTGTGAAGTGAGTTCCTAGATAGGGACATGGATCAGAATCACCAGTGGGACTTTAAAAGTCATTTATGCCTGAGACCTGCCCCTTGAGATTCTGATTCAGTGGATCTGAAGTGGGTGAAGGAAGACACTTTGTCTGCCCTCAAGGAACTCCCTACTTATCCAGGGAGACAGACAAGTCACCAGGTCATGCCAGTGATGCTGGAGAAGCAGCGTGAATAACGTGCTAAAGGAAACCATCACCTGCTGGAGGACAGGGAAGAGAAAGGATAACAGTTGAGCTTGGCCTTGTAGGATGAGCATTGATGAGGCAAGAGAGAGGGAAGAAGACCTCTTTAAAACGAGGATGCCACAAAGCAAAGGCTCACATGCATGAGGCTGTGTTGATACGCAGTAAACCAACAGTTCTTAACCCGGGTTGCACGTGAAAATTACCCAGGGTAGCTTTAAAAACATAGAAGTCTGCCCTGCCCCTCCAAAGTTCTGAGGTCTAGGGTGGGACACAAGAACTCGTATTTTTACAAAGCTCCCCAGGTGATTCTGACGTGTGGTAGACGTTGAAAAACGCTGCTTTTAAGAAATGTAACCGCAAATAAGTAAATACAAAATAATTATGAAGCACCTTATATGCCTAGCTCAGGGGCCTGAACCTTACATCTTAAGCAATGGGCACCATTGACAGCTTTTATGCACTTAAGAAGTGATGCAGTTTGGAATGTAAACAGGTCACATCGTTTAGATAAAATCGTGATGGTCAGTTCTGTGGTGGATTCTTAAGGGAAACTAGCGAAGCCAGGAGTCACTGTTGGCTTTTCAGAGCTTCCGCACCTTCCAGAAACTGCCTCTTAGGTGAATAAGATATTGAATGTCTCCTTGATCTGAAATGGGAATTTCAAATTTCAGGCGATACTGAATTATCTGAGCAAGATGGACCCGGTAGTCTCGCGGGTCCTCGGTGGCCCCAGCCCACTGCAGAGGAGGGGAGGGAACCCAGGGTGTCAGCTCCAAAGGTGGGGCGGGTGGGTAGCCCCGTCTTCCCACTTTATCACTAATTAGGAGAAGGAATTTGTGTCCGGGGGGGGGGGTTTGGAGGTAACCCGGGGACGCTCAGCGCTGGAGCTCGGAGCAGGAGTTAAAGTCCCGGCAATGCAGCTAGCCCGCGTTGCCTCCTTTCCAGACTGCAAGGCCCACAGTGCACCGCGCGGATGACGTGTAACAGGGGCGGGCGGGACCGCTGGAGAGCCTATGAGCACAGCGGAAGCACCCCGAGGGGCCGCCTTCCGGCCCTATTGGTGAATCCGATCAGGGGTGAGACTGAGCCCTGGTGATTGGCGGCCGGAGGGATGGCAAAGCTGCCACGCGCACGGGGTGGGGGCTGCGGGACTGCGATTGCTGCCGGGTAGGACCAAGTAGTGTGCACACCTCCGTCCTTAGGAAGGAGCCCAGCGGCAGATTCTGGACTTGCGTGGCCTCACCCGCTGATCTCACCCAGCGGCATGTAGAAATGGGTGGAGTCAGGCCTTGCTCTGGACCCCAGATTTAGGGGCCGGACTTGAAACCAAATTGCAAGGCAGCCAGAGATTGGGTTCCCTGGAAAGATGTGTCTTTAAGAACCACTACCATTTTGTGGGCCTTCTGTTCATTAACTCCTTCGTTGAACAAATATTTATTGATCACCTGTGTACCAGGCACCTTGCCCAAGCATCCTAAATGCATTTTCTCATTTATTCACAAAACCCCAATGAGATAGGTGCTGTTATCTCCACTTTACAAGTAAGGCTGCAGAGGCCCAGCCTTTTCTGGGACACACAGCTTGGAAGTGACAGAACAGGGATTGTACTTCGGTCTGTCTGGTCCAGTGCCCATCTCTTAACCTCAGCACACTCAGGCGTGCAATCAAGAGAAAAACATTTATGGGATGGCAGCATCCACAGGGCTTTGCGTTGCTGTCCAGTGAAGTATATATAACAACAGTCCAGTGCAGAACACCAATGAAGTTGACCAAGCACCAAGTTGGGTCTTACACTAGGTACCACAGTACCTCAAAGACCTACTTTGAAGTTGGTGCTTCTTAGGGAGTGGTGGGCAATGAGCCTGTAAAGGGAGACAGAAATCAACCCATTGGGGAGTGGGAGCCATTGGTCTTGACTCTCTAGAAGGTGGCATAGCATGCTCAGATTTGAAAGTTGGAAAGATAATTGGCATCAGTAGGCAACTGGATTTCAGTAGGATGAGGCTGGTGGCAGGAAGACCTATCAGAGCAGAAGATATGAAGGTAGATGTTAAGAGTTCTGATGAGCAACAGGAATGATGGGATTGATTTGGGAAGTATTTTGAGAAAGATTAGAGTGGATCTGGTAAGCGTGTGGGTTGTGGGGTGAGGAAGTGAGGCTCAAAGCTTCAACTCAGGGAGCTGAGTAGTTGGTGTTGTCATTAATAAGAGGGCACTGAGATGAGAAAGCACAAAATATAAGGTAGAATAAAGCAAAGATCATGTAGAAAATGATATCAGGGGCCAGGAACAGTGGCTCATGCCCTTAATCCCAGCACTTTGAGAGGCCAAGGTGGGTGGATCATCTGAGGTCAGGAGTTCGAGACCAGCCTGGCCAACAAGGTGAAACCCCGTCTCTACTAAAAGTACAAAAAATCAGCCAGGTAGGGTGACACGCGCCTGTAGTCCCAGCTACGTGGGAGGCTGAGGCAGGAGAATCACTTTAGCCCAGGAGGCAGAGGTTGCAGTGAGCCGAGATTGCATCACAGCACTCCAGCCTGGGCAACAGAGTGAGACTCTCTCAAAAAAAAAAAAAAAATTTGCTGTCAGGGCTGAAGAAGGGTACAGTAACATCTTCGGGAACAGGAGGCACTTAGGAAAGTCTTCTTGGAAAGAAGGTGAAATGGACCTTGAGAAAGGAGTAGACCTTCCTTCTTTTTTTTTTTTTTTTTTTTTTTTTGCATCAATTTTAATAGGCAAAGATTGGGGAGGAGAGGATTCTAGATGGTGAGATTGGCATGGCAAAGGCACAAAGCAGGGACACTCAGCGCATTTTTGAGGAATAACAGCTGTCTTAGTTTGCCTCTTGTGTGGTGAAGTAGTGAAAGTCTGGAAAGTCAAATTGAGGGACATATTGTGCAAGATGTTGTACTGAATCCTGGAGTCATTGGGAGGTGCTGAATGGCTTTTGAGACAGGCAAGTGGTGGTTTGATGTCTGCTTTAGAAAATTAGTTTCATAGTTGTGTACACTGAAGAGCCCAGTTACGGGCTGGACTAGTGAGGGGCTTCTTGGTCGTAAGTGACAGAAACCCAACTCAAATTAGCTTAGGCCAAAAAGAGAATGTATGGGTTCATGGAACCCAAACTAAGAAAAGGGATGGATCTGGCTTCAGGGCTGATTAGATCCAGGGCCTCAATGCTGTCAAGTCAGATGGTTGTCTCCTATTCCTTCACCTCCTTTTCTCCCTTTCCCCGTGCTTCTTGATGCCTGCCAGCCTCCGTGTCTCCTACTGTCCATATTTTACTTTTTGATCTTTTGAGCAAAGTTGCCATGTGTTTGAGTTTGTCACCAAGGCATTTAACAAATATTAGGCAATTTTGTTATTTAGATATTTTTTAAAATTTTATTTTTTATTATTTGTTTTTAGTTTTGTGGGTACATAGTAGGTGTATATATTTATGGGATACCTGGGATATTTTGATACAGTTATGTAATGTGTTATAATCACATCAGGGTAATTGGGGTATCCCTCGCCTTAAGCATTTATTCTTTGTGTTACAAATAACCCAATTATACTCTTTTAGTTATTTAAAAATATACAGTTAAATTATTTTTTACTATAGTCACCTTGTTGTGCTAGCAAATACTAGGTCTTACTCATCGTTTCTATTTTTTTGTACTCATTAATTAAAGCTTCCCACTACCCCCTGTCCCCTACTATCCTTCCCAGCCTCTGGTAGCCCTCCTCCTACTCTCTATCTCCGTGAGTTCTATTATTTTAATATTTAGTTCCACAAATAAGTAAAAACATGTGAAGTTTGTATTTAGACCCTTTTTAATAGCTTTCAGAAGCTTTGAAATACCTAGTTTGCTCCTAAGTGTAGAGCTACTGTATTTTAAAACAAGTGCCAGAAAGTAAGCTTTTAGTTTACTGTTAGGAGGAATTCTATTCCCCTGCCCTTGTGTTTCCATTAGAAACTTCTGCTTTACTCCCATGGAGGAGAGAGGTTGGAAGGGTGGCTGACTTGTCCCCTGCCCCCTTTCCTCTCTCCCTTTTGGGATCTGGTTGCCCACAGAGCTTGTGTGTTACCTCGCCTCCTATTTCTATGTGGGAAAATACACCCGAGTCTTCTAGAGGTAGGCGTGGGGGCCCATCTGTTTCCATTCCCCTGTTGGAGCTTGACAGTCCTGAGACTATTTCCTTTGCAGCCAACTTGGCAGGTGTCTGCCTGTCTGCAGATCAGACTCTCCCACAGGAGGGTTGCCCCAGGGTCTAAACTTGTGGGAAGTAGTAGGAAACCCATTTGCTTTTGAACTCAGCTTTGTTTGTCAATGAAACACTGACAGCAAGGAAATTTCTTATTTTCTTTTTTCTTTTTTCTTTCTTTTTTTTTTTTTTTTTTTTTTTTGAGACAGGGTCTCACTCCATTGTCCAAGCTGGAGTGCAGTGGTGTGATCTCGGTTCACTGCAGCCTCCATTTCCTGGGCTCAAGTGATCCTCCCACCTCAGCCTCCTGATTAGCTAGGACCACAGGTGTACGCCACCATGCCCAGTTAATGTTTTTGTATTTTTGGTAGAGACTTGGTTTCGCCATGTTGCCCGGGCTGGTCTTGAACTCCTGAACTCAAAGAGATCTGCCTGCCTCAGCCTCCCAAAGTGCTTGGGTTACAGGAATGAGCCACCGCGCCTGGCCAGTATTTTGTTTTTCATTTGCCTGACTCCTGTCACTAATTCCCAACTAATTCCAAAAAGGCAAGAAAGGGTTTGTTTATTAATAAGTTCCCAAAGCTCCAACGACTATGAGACAGGTGAGGATTTTTGGGCTGGGTTTTCTTTTTTATTTCCTTTTTCTTCCCTGCCTTAATAGAGTACCTGGCATGTAAAAAGTGCTTGCTATTTGTTGTGTGTAAGTTAAGGGTACTAGAGTAGAGATGCCAGTTAGAAGGCCTCTGTAGCAGTGAAGATCTGAGCTAAAGTAAAGAAAGTAAAAATGGAAAGGGGAGAAGGGGCAAGAAACTATGACAGGGTGGAATTCTACGAGTATTCTCATGTGAAAAATGGCATATACAATACTATGGACCAGGTGCAGTGGCTCACATCTCTAATCCCAGCACTTTGCGAGGCTGAGGTGGGTGGATCACTTGAGCCCAGGAGTTCAAGACCAGCCTGGGCAACATGCTGAAACCCCATCTCTACCAAAGATGCAGGAAAATTAGCCGGGCATGGTGGTGTGTGCCTGTGGTCTCAGCTACCTGGGAGGCTGAGGTGGGAGGATCACCTGAGCCCAGGAAGTTGAGGCTGCAGTGAGCCGTGATTGTGTCACTGCACTTCTGCCTGGGTAATAGAGTGAGAACTTGTCTTAAAATAAATAAATAAATAAATAAATAAATAAATAAATAAATAAATAAATAATAAATAAATAAATAAATAAATAAATAAATAAATAAATAAATAAATAATTATGCATTGCAGCATCGTTATTGAAAACCATTTAACTAGGGGCTTGGTTAAGTAAAATATGGTATGTCTACTCAATATAAGAAAGAATACAAGAGGCCCAGGTGTGGTGGCTCATGCCTGTAATCCCAGCACTTTGGGAGGCTGAGGTGGGTGGATGACCTGAGGTCAGCAGTTCGAGACCAGCCTGGCCAACATGATGAAACCCTGTCTCTACTAAAAATACAAAAAATTAGCCAGACGTGGTGGCAGACGCCTGTAATCCCAGCTACTCGGGAGGCTGAGGCAGGAGAATCGCTTGAACCCAGGAGGTAGAGGTTGCAGGGAGCCGAGATCGCGCCTTTGGGCTCCAGCCTGGGCAACAAGAGTGAAACTCTGTCTGAAAAAAAAAAGAAAGAATACAAGAGCTTTTTTGTTATTGATTTGGAAGGATTGCTGAGATACATTAAATGAAAAGAACAAGGAGTAGGATTGGTGTAGTGTGCTACCATTACACAAAAAAGGGGAAAGGGGAAGATGTATTTCTTTTTCTTTTATATACATACAATACCTCTGGGAGTTGTGCAAGAAAAAATAAAGGTTGCCTGTGGGGAGAGGAAATGGGGGCTGGGAGGCAGAAGATGGGGAGACTTTTTCCTGTACAGCCTTGTGTACTCTGAGTTTTGAACCAACTGAATGTGTTATATCTTTAAATAATAAAATACAAATACATAGATACAGTCATACATGTTTCAAAAGCAACGTGGTGGTGGGAGCAGTAGCAGGCCTGGTGACTGATTAGATGTGGAATGTGAGAGAAGACATGGGAGATGACTCTGAACTTTGTAGCTTGAGTGACTGGTAAGAGGGCAGCCCCTCTGCTAACAGAGTCAGGAATGCAGGAGTGGCAGTGTCTGATTAGGGGCACATGATATTTTGGGGGCTGCTGGGGTATCCATGGAACCATGTTCAATATTTTGAAGTCTGAGTCTGCAGTTGGGGAGAAAGATTCGAGTTGGAGGTTTGGTTTGGAGAGTCATTAGAACAGAGCTAATATGTGAAGACTCAGGCACCGTCGAGATTTTCAGGGAGGGAGGTGGACTGAATTGAAGGGAGAGGGATGTGGATCTTCACCATTCAAGGTGACACAGAGTTAAGGATGCTGCTCCTAGACTGCAAGCACAGAACCGAACTCGTTTGTTGCTGCTCCTTGTGCCCTAAGAACAGGGAGGAGGATGGTCTCGCTCCCTGCCAGGACGTCCTGGCCCTTTTCTGGATGCCCTGCTCACTGTTGAGCTCAGCATCCCCTGCAGGAATAACTGCTAAAAGTAATCATTTTTCCTCAACGAGGTTATGCCATTACTAAGAATTCTATTCCTTTGACTATTCCAGTCTTCAGGTCTTTCAACTTTCATGTTCCTCAAGGACCAGTAACCCATTTTTGGTGCTAACCTTATCTCAAAGTACAGTACAGCACATCATAAGGGCACACTATAAATAGGGATTAGATAGTATTACTATTTTTAATCAGTGCTTTTAAGAGGCAAAAGGCAATTGTTTGGGCTGCCCTGCCCTAAATTCACCTTAGCCAGCACTCATTTTTATAAATCTAATTTCGTCCTTAGAAACAGGCTGGTTGTTTTCTTGTCATCTCCTATAGTAATAAATGTTCTTAGTTCAAATACTTTTGCTTCCTATATTTCCATGAGTTTGGCCTATCTATTATTCTGCTTTCTTTGAAGAACATCCCCCCTTCCCTCATCACTCTCAATCACCATTGATTTCATAATTTTTTTTTTCAGGAGAGTATCTCAGAATCAGAGCAGCTTAGTGAAGTAAACATTTTAGAAAATCTTTCAAAAATATAGTTTGACCTTAAAAGCACAGAGTAAGCTGCTTTTCTTCCACTACGTGGTCTGAATGTGCCTGAAGACAAACAGAGCACAGATAACATGGAGTGGACCTAAATTGGTCCAGAAATTTGGAATACAGTATAGAGACCATTTGAAAAGTAGCTCTGTGCCTCCCGATCCCTTAAGGCAAAATTCATGTCAGTTCCACAACATTTATTTTTATGTTTGAGACTAAGAATTTCTCACATATTGGTATTGGCAATGAAAGGGATCAGAATATGCCACCCCAAAATACACCACTTTGGCAAAAGGATTATTTTGAGCTGAAGGCAGTTGAAAAAAAGCAGACACAAGAAGAACTCTCTGCCCTTTTTCTATCTGCCTAAAAGCAGGGCATAAATTTCCTCTTGTGAAGATGCTCCCTCCCCTTAACTGCACCAAGAGGAGAACAACACTTATCACCAGAGATGGAGATAGAGATGAGACAAACTCTACTAAATAATCTTTAACTACTGTTAGTTTCTCCCACATATACCTTCCAATAAGTTGCCAGCCCTAGAAACCCCAAACCCTTTTTCCTTTGTCTAGTCATTTCTCCCAAATTTATCGCCCTTTGTCAAAATAGCATATAAGCCCCCCAGTGTAAGTGCCTTTTTGGATTTTTATTTGTTTTCTGTGGAACTTCCCTGCATGTAAAATTAAACATAAAAAACACTTGTATACTTTTTCTCCTGTCAATCTGTCTTTTTCCAGTTAAATTTGCAGGCCTCAGGGAAAGAACTAAGAGGGTAGAGGAAGTTTTTCTTCCCTCATGGTTATGTTCCTAAAGCAACAAAATTGTAGACTACAGCAAATTCTGGCTTGCTCCTAGCCATCTACAGAGGCCTTTTTTCTTCTCTGTTGTTGATGAGAAGCGTGGATACACAGCCTTTTATTCAAATATTTATTGTGTAAGCTGGACACCACAATAAGTGCTTCATATGTCTTTTTTCATTAAATCCGATGGGAAGACACTATGATGATAAATATTTGTTGAGTTAATTCATTAATCAAACCAACAAACCCCATTGTATAGTTGTAGGAACTGAGGTCCATGAAGGCGATGTTTGTTGCCTAAGATCAAGCAGTGAGTTAGTGGTGAGTCAGACAGGGCTAAGTAGATACCAAGCAACATTTACGCACATATAATTTCTCTACACATGTAGATATTTATTTAAGTTCAGAGTTCTATATTTTCTGTATGTAATCTTTGTTTTGGAATTTTTTGTTAAGCTGTAATTTACATGCAGTAAAATGCAGATATCCTAAATATACAGTGGGATGAATTTTGACAGTTGTAGCTGATTGATTTTTTAATGTTATGGTGCCAGTCAGTTCCACTTAATTGCATTATCTATGTATTGAGAAACATCAATCTCTAGACATGGGGAATGTCATCGTGAACTGACAGCTAGTGAGCCATGTCACAATTTATTCATTGTGATTGCTCCCACAGTATTTTCTTTGTTCACTTACATTAGTGGCATTGTATTAACCCCTGAAATGAATTTTTTTAGATGAACCTGAGGCAAAATTTATAGCATTTTTATGTCTGACTCAAAAAGAAATTTCATGAATATGCTGTATAAGGCAGTTCACTTCAGCTGTTAGTGGGATTGTGAGCCAAGGGATTGTCTCATGGGCCTGACCCTACAGAAAGTTATGAACTGGTCTGTGTGTTTGCCCTGTCCCTTCTTTAGACACTTCCCCAGCATAGCTGGCCTCACCCTCCCCTGTTACTCCCAGCCTCCTTTACAGAAGGAAAAAAACCGAGGGGGCATGATGGCTGTCCTCAGATATTTGAGATATTTGAAGGGCTTTCCTATACAAGTGATTTTAACTTGTTTTATATGGCCCCAAAGGACTGGCTGGCTTGCTTGCATTCATTCACTCTTTCATTTAACAAAACCCTACTAAGAACTAAGTCTGTTCCAGATAGTATGTTAGGTGGTTAGGCTCAGTACTGAAAACAGGGAACCCATTGTGAAGCTTAAATTGTAGGTGGGGAGGCGGGTGTTAATCAGATTCCCTCTTTGTAATTCCCAGTTTGGGAGGGAGAGTCAGGAAGAAGGAGGAGTTTGGAGGGAGCATTCTAGGTGCTAAGGGCAGCTCAGCAAATGGAAGGGAATAGGAGAAAGGCAGTATGGCTGGAGTGCCGAGCGGGGAGTGGTGCCAGACTAGGCAGGTGGTTGGGGGTGTGGGAGTGATGGTGAGGAAGTTAAGAAAAGATGAAGGGTGTAGGTGTAGGACCAGCTGGTGGAGATAAAGGTGTGATGGATTTCAACTCAATATAGAAAAATCTGTTTAACAGGAAGAAGGGAGGACCTGGGTTGTGGGGGTGTTTCTTATCACTGAGAGTGTGCCAGTAGAGACTGGATGGCTGTTTTTCAAGTATCTGGTAAAGGACACACAATTGCAGATAAAAGATTAGACATTAGAAGGTCCTTAAGTCTCTGGACCTGGAAGTCTCTGAAGTCTCTTCTAACCCAGTGAAAGAGACAGAGATGAGATGTCTTCATGGGATTTTGTAGAGAAGATACCTTTCATTGGCATCTGGTGGGTGGGAAATGAGTTGGTCAGCATCTCTCAGGGTAACTGTAACAAAATCACCTATTAAATGTATTTTAGTTTAAAATTTAGGTGCTTGGATCCCATTCCTGAAGATTCTAATTGAGGAGGTCTGGGGTAGGAACTGGACATTTACTTATTTAGATGAAAAAAATTATAAAGCAAACTTTAAAACTTTTGCATGGAACAATAGAGACTCTTCAGGAAATCATGATGGTGAAGGATTTCTTAAGTCGGAAAAACAAAGACCATAAAAGAAAATATTGAAAATGTCTGCATTAGAATTTGAAAACTTATCCATGATCAAAGATATCAGAAACAAAATTTAAAAAGAAAAACAACTATCTGGAAGAAGACATCTGTAATTTGTTAACAAAAAAAGTGTTAGTATTTGGAATATACAAATAATATCTACCAATTCTCACACCTGTAATCCCAGCACTTTGGGAGGCCGAGGCAGGCGGATCACTTGAGATCAGGAGTTTGAGACCAGCCTGGCCAACATGGTGAAACCCCATCTCTACTAAAAATACAAAAATTAACCAGATGTGGTGGCACGTGCCTGTAATCCCAGCCACTCGGGAGGCGGAGGCAGGAGAATCGCTTGAACCTGGGAGGTGGAGGTTACAATGAGCCAAGATTGCACCACTGCACTCCAGCCTGGGTGACAGAGCGAGATTCTGTCTCAAAAAAAAAAAAAAAAAAATCTACCAATTAATTGGAAAAAAACCAACAACATACAAAAAAGGAGGGGGCAAAAGATTTGGAATAGGCAAATCATGGAAAAGGTAGCCCAAAAGGCCAGTAAGCAAAGAGAAAGATGTTCAAGCTCTTGAGCTATCAGAGGAATGCAAATTAAAGCCGTACCTCAGTGAGATACCATTTCATACTCTTCAGACTGGCAAAAACTAATGTCTGACAATCCCAAGTGTTAGCTAGACTGTGGAGCAACTAGAATGCATATGCTGCTGCTCATGAGTGGGTAAATTGGCATACTCACTTTGGAAAGCAAATGTGACACTATGTAGAAAAAATAAGAGTGCACACATCATGACCTTGCAGCTTCACTCCTGGGTATGGAATCTAGGGATATGATTGCACTGGTATTCAAGGTGGCGTGTAAAAGGATGTTCATTACAGCTTTATTTAAACATTGGAAACAACCAAAATGTCCAACAATAGGAGAATGGAGGATATTGATGCAGCAGGATATCATATAGCAGCTAAAGTGGGTGGGTTAGAGCTACAGGCATCACCATGAACAAATCTCAAGAGCAAATTGTTCAGCCAGATGAGCTAGTTGCAGGAAGATATGCATGGTATAGTATTTACTTGTGTAAATTTTTAAAACATGCTAAACAATGCAGTATATTGGAAATGAGTAAGTACATAGTATAAATATAAAACTATGAGCAGGCAGTATAAGCCCAATTAGTGATTGTTTCAGGGGAGGGAGAGATGTAAATGGGGTCAGGGAGAGGTACACGGGGGTTTTAAGTATATCTGTAATGTTCATTATATTATTCTTCATTATTCTGTATCTTGAAATATTTGATAATAGAACAAGTTAGAGACAAAATTCCAGGTGATTCTGATACATAGCTAGGTTTGAGAACCAAGATCTACAATCAGTGCTTCTCAGATTTCAATGTGCATATGAATCCCAGGGAAATCTTGTTAAAATGCTGATTCTGTTTCTTAGGTCTGGAGTGGGTCCTGGACATTGCATTTCTCACCAGCTCATATCAAAAGACCACACTGAGCAGCAGAATCACAATGACCTTGGTGTTCTCTAGGAATCTTGCTACCTAGGGACTGTGCAGAAACACCTGTTCCAAATAGTAGGCATCCCTTGAAGGTCTGGGCACAGCTTGGGGCAGATCTTGTGAATCCCAGCAGGGAAGCCTTATGAACCTGGAGAGACAGACTTTCAAGGGATTTCCCCAAAGAGGTAGATCTGCAGGTGGTTAAGGGAGGTATGCCACAACATATGTTGTCTACTGAATTATTTTCCTTGTATTAAGTTTCCGTTTAATACAACTTGGTCATGCATTTATAGATCCCACATGGAGTGATGTTTCCCAAACTAAATTATACTCTGGGCTGGAAAACCTTCAAGTCTTGACCTTACAGGAAAAGAGAAGCCAAGGTCGCTGTCACTGAAGAGTTAAGAAAGGAGGGAGCAGGTGTGCAAAACATCGTACTTCACAGGAACCACTTAGTAATGTTTCCCAGGTTTCTGGATGATGGGTCTTGAGCTGAGAAGAGTGTGACAGACCTCCCCGGCTTCTGCTGTGGGCACCCACACCCGAAGACTGCATATGCTACTGACGAAGGGGATAAAAAGAGGCTGTTTTACAGTTTGCCAGATTTGCTATACACATATTATGCTTTGCTTGCACAATATTTTTGTTCCTGTGAAGTCCTGTGTACTTTGTATCTTTCTTTCCCACTGCACTGTAAGCTGTATGAGATCAGGGACCACATATCTCAGGTTCAGCACCTGGCACAGTGCCTGGTACCTTGCAGGTACTCAGTAACCGTTTATTAAGTGAGTGAAAGAATTTTCACTCAGATACAATATTTTAAATTAAACTTTTTTTTTTTTTTTTTTTAGACGGAGTCTCGCTCTGTCACCCAGGCTGGAGTGCAGTGGCGCAATCTCGGCTCACTGCAAGCTCCGCCTCCCGGGTTCTGGCCATTCTCCTGCCTCAGCCTCTCCGAGTAGCTGGGACTACAGGCGCCCGCCACCATGCCCGGCTAATTTTTTTTTTTTTTTGTATTTTAAGTAGAGATGGGGTTTCACTGTGGTCTCGATCTCCTGACCTCGTGATCTGCCCGCCTCGGCCTCCCAAAGTGCTGGGATTACAAGCATGAGCCACCGCGCCCGGCCTAAACTTTTTATTTTGAGATAATTATAGATTCATGTGCAGTGGTAAGAAATAACACAGACATCTCATGTACCCTTTACCAGGTTTCCCCCAGGGGCAGCATCTTGTGTAACTATAGTAACTATAGTACTGTATTGCAAGCAGGAAATTGACATTGATATAGTCCACTGGTTTAGATTTGCCCAGTTTTACCTGCAGTTTTATTACATGTGTAGGTTCCTGTATCTACCTGTATTCACAGACAAGATACAGAACAGTTCCATCCCCAAAGGCTCTCTCATGTTGTCCTTTTATAACCACACCTCCTTCCATCCTCCCTCTATAATTTGGTCATTTCAAGAATGAATCACACAATTTGTAACCTTTTGGGATTGACATTTTCCATTCAGCATAATTCCCTGGAGATTAATCCAAGTTGTTGCATACATCAGTAGTTTGTTCCTTTTAATTACTCAGTAATATTCTGTGGTGTGGATGTACCACAGTTTGTTTGACTGTTTGCCCTTTGAAGGACATCTAAGTGGTTTCCAGTTTTTGACTGTTATCAGTAAAGCTGCTTTGAACATTTTTGTGCAGGGTGTTGACCATACATTTTCATTTTTCTGGGATAAATGCCCAACAGTGCAATTGCTGGGTCACATGGTAACTGCATATTTCACTTATAAGAAACCGCCAAACTGTTTTCTGAAGAGGCTTAGCTTAAAATTTTATAGTCCCACCTGCAATGGATGACTGGTCCAGCTTCTCCACTTCCTTGCCAGCATTTGGTATGGTTACTATTTTTTATTTTAGAGATATGATAGTAAAGGCACTGATAGAGATCGTTATTGAAAAGAATCTTGCCGTGAATTGCCACAAGTCTTTATTAATGCTAGTGAACCACATAAATTTCAGGGGCACATGTCTGCATCAGAAACTTAGTGGACACACCGATTCTGTAGGAGGTATGCTTTCCAGAATTAGAGAAAAGAGAAGTAGAATGAGAAAGATGACTGAAAAACGGTAAACAGTAACTTCAAATGTACTTGAAAGTATGTCTGAGAATGTATACTGGCAGTTGTTGGGGGGGTGCAGGGAGAAGAGAAAGGGAAAGGAACCCACCTGTGTTCAAGTAGAGCAAATGTAGTAATTTATTCACAATTAATTTATTCAGCAAATATTTATCAAGTGGCCTGTTATGAACCAGGAACTCTATAAGGTGCATCAGGGCATGGTGATGGCCAAGACAGGTAAGATCCATGACAGTTAGAATAACTAGCATTTATTTAGTAGCTACCGTGTGCCATATGATCTCTTTCAGTCCTCCCATGGAGACAGATACTGTTTTAACCCGCTGTTGCAATGAGGAAACAGGTTCAGAGAGGATAAGTAACTTGTCTGAAGTCACGGTGGTCATGTGTGATGGAGCTGAAATTCAAATCCAGGAGTATCTAACCACTTTATGGTTGGTGGATCTTGCTAAGGGATGGTAAACTTAAGATCCTGGTACAAGGAACACATGGTATTGTACCCCCAGAAATACAACAGGGGAGCAGGGAGCTGTCTGGAGAGTTAGAAGAATCAAAGTGCCCTGATTTCCTGGGTCCCCTTTTGTTTTGGCAATCTTTCTGCTTACTTCCTGTGTCGTATGTCTCAAAGGCCTTCAAGAAGACAGAATTGTTCCATTTCATTATTAGAAGTTAATGTGGGCCAGGTGCAGTGGCTCACGCCTGTAATCCCAACACTTTAGGAGGCTGAGGCAGATGGATTGCTTGAGCCCAGGAGTTTGAGACCAACCTGGACAGCATGGCAAAATCCTATCTCTACAAAAATATGAAAATTAGCCAGGTTCATGCCTGTAGTCCCAGCTACTTGAGAGGCTAAGGTGGGAGGATTGCTTGAACCTGGGAGTTCGAGGCTGCAGTGAGCTGTGATGCTGCCACTGCACTCCAGCCTGGGCCAAAGAGTGAGACCCTGTCTCAAAAGAAAAAAAGAAAAGAAATTAATGTCATCGCATCCCTGCTTTTCTGTGGCACTTATCTTCAGGAGGAGAGACAGCTGGTCCCTTCTGTGCAAGAAGCTATTCTAGCACCTGTTGTTAGGAGGCCCTGGGCTCCCTACAAGCCTAAAACTACAGTCTGGCACATGGTTTAGCTTCTCTGTCCCTCAATAAGGAGAATCCCTTCCATCTGTTTCTTACTGTCTGCCTATCGTGGAGCAGGGGCTGAGGCCTTTTCCTAGAGCTCCTGACTGTTGGTAGGCTCTGAACAATTGCCTGTTACTTCTCACAAATTCTCTCTACTGATCTAGGAAGAGTCTCCCTTGTCACTGTTGCCCTTACCTCTTCCACCAGGCCTGGATGCTGCTGAGGCCTGGCCTTGTGGGGTCTGTTGTGAGGTCAGCACTAATCTCAGTGTCAGTTGGGTGATGACCTGGATCTCTGAGTTTGGCTTGCCCTTGGGGGCTGGCTGACTCCTTTTCTTTCCTTATCAGTTTTAAGAACTCTTGACTCTTTGGAGGAGGTTGTCCTGCTTTCCAGGAATGTGACTTACATCATGGAAATCTGTCTAGCTTCTACGTGGAGCTGGAAATCTTTGCTCTCATCCCAGGCCATATTTAGAGATTTAACATGTAGGTCCTCAGCTCTGTTCATGCCTGCGAAGTGTGATTCAGCATCCTCACATGTTAAATTGCCAAAGCAGAAGGGTTTATATTTAGAGCCTGGACCACGTTGCCTGTGGGAAACTTGAAGTTCCTTTTGGTACTTGCCTTGTTTAGGTCACTTCCTCTAGCCAGGTTTCAAAGTCTCTTCCCCTTGTCATGGCAACAGGGGGTCCCAGGTATTTTCTAGGTGAGGTCAAACTGCTAGGCCAATGCTTTTAGGGAGGAGATGTAGTGCTGAAGCATGATGCCATCCTCAGCGCTGCCCTGGGAAGCCTGCTGCTTGGCCCTGGGTCTCCCTTACTGCTACCTGGGGATAAAAGGCAAAGCATTTTATTTAAAAATATTTTAAAATTTAGTAATCATTTATGCTAACTTTCCAGGTCCCTTTCTAAAAACTTGAGAGGAATTCATATTACTAATAAGAGCTGGCTGGATGTGGTGGCTCATACCTGTAATCCCAGCACTTTGGAAAACTGAGGTGGGAGGATCACTTGAGGCCAGAGTTCGAGACCAGCCATGGAAACATTGTGAGACACCCCCCCAATCTCTACAAAAAAAAATTTTTTTAATTAACCAGGCATGTAGTCCCATCTACTCAAGAGGCTAAGGTAGGAGGATCGATTAAACCCAGGAGTTCAAGACTACAGTAAGCTATGATTACACCACTGCACTCTAGCCTGGGCAACAGACATTGTGTTTAGAACCTTGCCTGCTTTTTCTTGTTTATTCTTTATAACCCTGCTAAGTAGATGATATTTTCAATTGCATTGTACAGATGAAGGAACTAATGCCCAGAGAGGTTGAGAACCCGTATCTGTGACTGAAGTGCGTGCTCTGAGGGACTACATTGCATCTCCTCCCGTGGATAGAAACCTGGATTAAGTTAGCCTTGTCCTTCCTTATAAAAAGTGCTACAGAATGGTTTACAGGTTTCCCAGGATTCCTGAGTCATCTGGAAAAGGAGTATGTTTCAAAGTATTGTTTGTGGACCACCTGCATCAGAATTCCCCTGGCTGCTTGTTAAAATCACAGATTAACTGACTTACAACCTCTCCGAATAGGGCCAGGGAATCTGCATTTTTGCAAAGCCCAGACTCTAAAGTCTGAGGAACATGTCCTCTGACATGGTGTCAGAATTTTTTTCACTGACACACTAATCAGTTTCTGGGTAGGCCTAAAACCAACAGTAGGGATTCAGGAGACTATACTACAGGGATTGGCAAACTTTTTCTTTAAAGGGTCAGTTCGTAAATAGTTTGGGCTTTGTGGGCCATATGGGTCTCTGTTGGAGCAATTCAACTCTGCTGTTGTAATCCAAAAGCAGCCATAGACAGTTCATAACCACTGGGCATGGCTATGCTCCAATAAAACTTTGCTTTCAAAAACAAGCAGTGGGCTGAATTGGGCTGTAGTTTGCCAACCCCTGATCTAGAGTCATCCTGGCCCACCAGCCCTCTGACAACCCGTGTTTGTGGAACTTATTCTTACACTACTTTCTATTACCTATGGAGAGCTGTATCAACTAAGATAAAATTGCCTAATGTAGCAGATAAACCCTGAATCCTAGTGACTTAAGGCAATAAAAGTTATTGCTCACTTATATCAGAGCCCAGTGAGGCTACTCCTGGTTAGAATCTTCTATGTGGGCCGGGCGCGGTGGCTCACGCCCGTAATCCCAACACTTTGGGAGGTCAAGGCAGGCGGATCACCTGAGGTCAGGAGTTCGAGACCAGCCTGGCCAACATGGTGAAACCCCATCTCTACTAAAAATACGAAAATTAGCTGGGTGTGGTGGCGGGCACCTGTAATCCCAGCTACTTGGGAGGCTGAGGCATGAGAATTGCTTGAACCCAGGAGGTGGAGGTTGCAGTGAGCTGAGACTGCACCATTGCACTCCAGCCTGGGCAACAAGAGCAAAACTCTGTCAAAAAAAGAATTTCTATGTGGTCTTTAAGACCAGACCTTCATTTGGGGTGTATCCTTTGGGCCCAGATCCTCTCATCACTGGCTTTTGTTTTTGTTTTTGTTTTTGTTTTGAGATGGAGTTTTGCTCTTGTTGCTCAGGCTGGAGTGCAATGGCACAATCTCAGCTCACCGCAACCTCTGCCTCCCGGATTCAAGTGATTCTCCTGCCTCAGCCTCCCAGTTAGCTGGAATTACAGGCATGCGCCACCATGCCTGGCTAATTTTGTATTTTTTTTAGTAGAGACAGGGTTTCTCCGTGTTGGTCATGCTGGTCTCGAACTCCCGATCTCAGGTAATCTGCCCCCTTCGGCCTCCCAAAGTGCTGGGATTACAGGCGTGAGCCACCGCGCCCGGCCTTCATAGGAAGTTTTTATGGGCTGGGTCTGGTAGAGGTGCCCCTCATTTCTACCCATATTTCTTTGGCCAGAGCTGTTATTGTTTGGGATCCAGAAACTGATTTCTCAAGTCCATGAGGCCCTTGGTCTCTAGATTCATTCTGTTTTCGTCTATGTTTGCTTGAAACCCCTCCAATTCTTTCCTGGGATTGTCTCTTCATTGTGAAGAACCTTGCTAAGTTCAGCCAAGAGGAGCCGGTGCTCAACTTCACTCTGATTGTTTCTAGCCACTTTCCCTAGATCTGCAGGCTCGCTGAGTATACGGTCCACCTTCTGAATGACTGCAGGTATAAGTTTTACCAAATATTTTGCTACCATCTAATACAGATTTCTCTTTCCAGCCTCTGAGATCCATTTCCTCACTGGCTGCTGCCTGCCTACTACTTTAGGTTGTTGCTATTGCGGCACCCCACTGCAAGATACCTACTTCTGTATTAGTTCAGGTAAAACGGCAGCTTTAACTGGTAGACTCAAATTCTACCTGATTAACACAACTAAATGTTTACATTTGGCTCACATCATATTCTAGTACAGATGTTTTTTGTGGTGTAGCCTTCCATACAGACGTTCTTCATGGTGTGGCCTTCCATGTGGTCAATCAGAGACCCATGTTTTTCTACCTTGAAGCTCTGCCCTCCTGCAGGTCTCTACAGCCTCTCTGTCCAGCTGGCCACAGGCTAGGAGATCAGGCACATTTCAAAGGATGTGCTGGAAGTGATGCATATCCATCACTTTGGCCTATGTTGTCTTGGCCAGAGCTCAGTCGCATGGCCACACATCCTGCAAGAGGGGCTGGGAAAGGTAGTCCAAGCCCAAGACAAAAGGAGAACAGGTTTTGGCATGCACATAGCAGCGGCTGCTTTATAGGCCAGGACTCTGGACTGAGGGAATAATGGCCAGCAGGGAATAATAATGGCTCTTTAGTAGGGGTGGCAGTGGGCAGCCTGCCCTGGTAGAAGAGGTGCTGTCAGGCATTAGCTAGTATGATTCAAAAGATATACAAATACCTTCATTAATGCAGTAAGCATTTACTGCATGTCCACTATGTGCCAAGCAGTAGGCCAGACACTGGGGCCTTAGGAGGAGAACAAAGCTCCCCTTGGAGCTCTGGGTGAGCCACTCTACTCCTAACCCTTGTGCTGGAGGCCTAGAGGCCAGAGATCCTGGGAAAGGAAGAGGGAAGCGGCTAGGTCTTTTTAACTTGGCTGGTTTGAATGCCTCCTACAATCCAAGAAATGCAGCCCATATAGGTCAGCCTGGTTCCCACTATTAGCAAGCATCCCTCTGCGGTATATTGAATGAAATGTAATATGGGGGAAGGGAGGGCAACACATAGTGGACATTCTCTTTATAGCTCGCTCCCTGGTTGTTTTCATAGGACGCTGTTTTCCTTCTGTGAGGCATCTAAGGAAGGTGGTGGGTCTAGGATATAGGGTTATGTGTTTGTGTCTGGCTGCTGGTAAAGTTAGGGAATTGGCACCGTGTCTCAGAACCCCCTCAGCAGAGCTGATGGCAGCACAGGGAGGACCCAGTGCTCCACATCCTCGCTTTTTTCGTGTTACTGGCTATTCATGTTAGAAGCTGTTGCTGTTGTTGATTTCCTAGTGGGCCTGGCTGAAATTGAAGCGGCGGGTTGAGCTCTGGGCACACAGAGCATTTAGTCAACAGCCATTGGGCATCTGCTCTGTGCCCGATCTCTGTCCAAGTCCACCGGCACTCCTCTCACTGGAGCCGCCAGTGATGCGGGCTTGGCAGCTGATATGTAGGGCGATGGCAGTAGCCTCCAGGAAGGTTTTCAAAATGAGCTAAGAAAATGGGCATAGAGGACATATTTCATACAGATTGGAATAGACCATGGAGGGAAGGTTTTTATTCTTTTTTGGAGATTTTTGGGTAGAAAATCATATCACTAGAAGCAAGAATGTAGCCTGGGTAATATCTGGAACACTCTTTCAAACTGCATGCATTGATGTGTTGCCCATTTTCAGCTAAGACAGGGAGGACTACAAAAGGTTAAATTTCTCATGTAAGATTAATTCAGCCATCTCTGTGAAATGGTGGAAGCAGAATACCATTAGACTCTCTAATCTCATTTCTCTCATGCTGTCTTTCTTGGAGCCTATCAAACAGTGTCCTGGCAGAGAGTCAGTTCTCTGGTTGCTAAACATCAGAGTCAGTCTCTTTCTGCATGTGCCAAGAGGGCTGTAATTTAGAAAATGCAACCTACCTTTTAAGGAAGGATGAAAAGGTATTAAATGCACCTTTCTTTGCATGTTAGATCCCAAATGTTTTGAATATAGTAAACATGTTGTTCCTATATAATTTTATTTTCTATGTTATTGTAGAGTTATTTGCATGACATATTAGAATCAAACTTATTAAAACTTTATATTTTGTGGATCTCATGTGGTTTCATGAGTATTGCTTGAGTGCTAAATATACTAACTAGTAAGATTCGTGCCTTTTGAGTGTGCAACTGTGCTTTCAGGATGAAAACGTAGTAACAATTTTGCCCTTGTTTTAATTACTCTTCAACAACATGTGATTTTTGAAATCTGATTTAAGCCTTTTTGGGGGGTGGGTAGCTGCTGCTATGTAAAAAGCTGAATATACTTGGACATTAGATTTTCTGTTAGTTCTGGTCTTTTTTCATATTGCCACATAAAAATCCTAAATTAAAGGGGGACAGGGGGTGGAGCCTACCAAGATTGTGAAGTTTCTTTCTCTTACTTAAAATATAGCATTAAATAATGCTGGTTATTTTTATGTTGCATATTTGGGACAAAGAGCCTCTCTTAAACGAAAGATAATTGCAAGATCCGGTTCAGCAGCTTTGTCCCTTGCCTCAAGTTTACTGCAGGGCTTCTCTCCTCTCTGGTTATACAGAAATGAAATTATGAACCACCAGTAGCCTTGGAAATTTCAATCGATTCCAAATGACTAAATATTTAATTCAATCATTGCCTATGCTTCCAGGGATGACTCTGGCATTTGCTTTTTATTGAGGGCTCCATGAAAGCCAGGCTCTGCAATGGCTGCTGGGGACTGTGTCTGTTGCAAGGAGGCTCCCCTGCAGTGAGGAGCCGGGGCACTGCAAGTCTATTCCATAGCAGCCCTTTTTGCAAATGGTAGTTGATTTTTGCAGAAGGTTTGTGGCCAGATCGCTATGTATAATACTGATGAAGCATTTTTGTTCCAGCTCTGTCTCGGAAGACCTAGGCTGTAGACGTGGGGATTTCAGTAGGAAACATTATGGATCTGTGGAGCTGGTAAGTTTATGCTGTCTGTTCAGTGGTAGTACATTGATTTAGATTTAGAGACGATCGCCAAGCTCATCAGATCTTTTGTTGTATATTTACTGTTAGACCATGTGGGTACAGTGTAAGGATTGGATTGGAATAAATAACTATACAAAGGCTATGATAATTTGATCATCTTTATCTATTTGTTTTTATTGTTACATACTTTTTAATCTTGTCTTCCAGTTTGTTAAAAATATGTTACGGCTTGCTATTTTTCTCTGTGTATATAATTAAATAAAACAATTTATGAATTAAGAAAGGTGGCATTTGGCTTATATATGATCTTTTTCCTAAAAGTTTATAAATCTAGTTTTCAAGGTTTAAATATTATTGAAATACGTATTCTGATTTTCTGTATGTTTGCTTTCTGGGTGTGTGGTAGGAGTTAGAATATTTATGAGAGCTGTTTTTCCCGTTAAAAGCATATTGGTTGGACTAGATAAATGACTATTATGGATGATCAATATTTGGAATGAAAATATCTACATTTTCCTTAATGAGAGACATTAGTGTTTGTGCTGTGATTTTTAAAAATTGTATGTTTTCATTTTAAAAGAGCCATAATGAGAGCATATAATAGTCTCAATATTTTTTAAAGATAGAATGTGATTTTTTCCAATTACATGAAAATCTGAACAAATTTTCAGAAAAGAAATGTGCTCATAAAATTATATTGATTATTATTTAACACTATTAATGACATCGTCTACTATTTCTATTTATTAAAAATGAGTTGCTTGTATCTATTTGTGTAGTACCCAATTTTCCCCTATTAATATAAGCTGCATCCTTGCAGAGTTTAAGTAGTAGAAAAATTTATACTGGAGTTGCGTACCAGTGGTGTTCTACTTGAACTCAAGCATATATTATGGACTTGACTGTACCTAGCCTGGAGCTGGGTATTCTTGAAAATATAAAATGAGTAAGATATGGTCTTTGTTCTTAAGGAGCTTACTGTCCTCTGGCTGGGAAGATAAGAAACATAAAATATCTGAAGAATGAATTTAGCCACATAAAAGATACCTCAGTTGATTCAGTCAACACCTGTTCTGTCTGTCACTGGTGACACCACGCCACTTAGACCACCACCTCCCCTGAAGGAGCAGGTGCATAGCTATAAGTCAGAGTAGGAATTGGTACTGTGAAAGAGATGCATGTAGAGCACCACGAGGGTTCAGAGGAGGGAGGGATCACCCATTCTGGCCAAGGGTCTCAGAGACACACCATGGAAGACATTGCAGAGAGCTGTGGGATGTGGGTTGGTGGCAGAGAGGATAGACAGTAGGTATGAGCTAACAGTATGATTCCTGGCAATGCCGTGTTCCAAGACAGCAAGCAAATGGTCCTGCCTAGCAAAGAGCTTTGTGATTACAAAGCAAGCAAGCTTTGGAATCAGGTAGGCCTGGGTTCCCATACCAGGTCTATTACTTATCTTTATGACCAGTCAGGTTACTTCTCTGAACCTCAGTAATGCTGAAGAACATGTGCTCTGAAGTCATTCTTGTTTCATCATTCACTAATTGTATGATCTTGGACTTCCTTTGGCATCAGTTTTCTCATCTATAAAATGGGGATATTTCTATTATCTACCTTAGAGGGTTGTTATGAGGATTAAATGAGATCATGTACATAAAGTACTTAGCACATAAGCACAGTTTATGTTAACTAGCTGCAGTCATAAAGACAAAATTCAGTAGCAAAAGTAGAGCCTTGACTGTCAGGTGAACACTTTGGACTTGGCCTAGCAAGTAATATGGAGCTCTTATAAACAGTGACAATACTACTTGGGGGAGATAACAAGAGTGTGAAAGATGGACTCTTTAAAGATGTGGGGAAATCACAGAATATCAGAATGGAAAAGTACTTGAGAGCAGTGGTTCTCAAACTTGAGCAGACATCAGAACTCTCTGGAAGGCTGATTAAAACATAGATTGCTGGGCCCTAGTCCCAGAGTTTCAAATTCAGTAGATCCAAGGTTAACCTACAATTTGCAATTCTAACAAGTTGCCAGATTGATATTGATATTGCTGGTCCCAGATCACACTTTAAGAAGCTCTGCCTTAGAGGATCTCAGCTAGGTTATCAGTTATCCTCAGCCTGATGAGGTATCCAATTGACCAAACATTCTTCAATCCATTTGTTCACATTTTTCCTCTGGGGCCATGACTGTGTGTATGCGTATTTGTAGTTGACTTTTTAGAATATTATAAAATACATTTTAAATATATTTTAAAATTCCATGTATAATCTTACCTTGCAGCAACTGTTTTCATCTCCTTTTGGTACCTTCCAGTCCTTGTAGCTACAAACCTCATTTTTATATTGTTATAATGAAATTATATATTTAATTTAATTTGGCATTCCTCTTTTTCCATTTATACTGTATTTTCTAAATGTCTTCTTATATAGTCTTCAGAGTCATATTTTAATGGGTACATGATAGGCCAACATAGTGATAAATGATTATCTGTGTAAATTTTGTAAAATTAGGTTGTTTCTCATTTTCCCGTATTAAAAATGACGTGTGCTGGTGGTCAGAAAGGTTGGGAAAAGTGAAATGAGCAGAGCTCCGTTCTTGTTATCTGAGGATCTCTTGAAATTCTGACTGCAGTGTTTTAAGAGGAGAGTGATGTTTCCTCTCACTTCTGAATAACAGAGTATTATTAAATTACAAACCATTATGTGTTGTAGGTTTATGAAAAAGTGAGTTTGACTTTTCTTATGCCTGCTGTGATGAAAATTGTTGGGAACCCAATAAGTATTGGGCATCTTGGAACTCAAACTTTCCAGAAAGGCATCTAAGGTTATATAAAATTGAAATTTTAGCATGAACTTCTCCTGACCTTGAACAAGTCACAAGTCTTGTGAAGAATGAAGCTCGGCCATTCATATCAGTAATGAGAGAAGACTTAGGGCTTAGTTCTCTAGGTTTCAATCCTGCATTAGTTTGGTGATGAGAAGATGGAAACTCAGATCTTGACAGACTCGTGGGAGAACTACTTAGCATTCTTTCAACACATATTTACTGAGGGTCATCCGTGTGTCAGGCACTGTGCGAGTCACTGAGAGTGAGGGGAGAAAAGCAAAACCATTTTTCTGCTCTCATGGAGCCTTCGCTTTAGAAACCAGCAGCCTCACACTGTGTCCCCAGGCTGTGTTATATCTGGATCTCAGCTGTTTCCCTGCCTTAACCAGGGATTGTTTCCTTGTGAAGAACAGAGATCTGTTGAGTCTAGGTCAAGTATAAAGCAATTCACTGAAAGGATATGGGTAAATCTCACGGAAGGGAAGTGCAGCTGCACCTCATGTGATGGAAAGCCAGCAAGCCGCTATTTTCTCTTTCTCTCTGGTCCATATGCTTTCTTGTCTTTACATTTCTCTGTGTCTGTATCACTCTTCTCTCTGCAGAACAGCTTCTTCTGATGGCACAGTTGCCTCTCTCCAGCTCATTTTCCCAGCAGCCAGAGTGGTGTTTTCTTTTTTTAGTTTATTTTTTATTGTGGTAAAACAGACAGAACATAAACTTTGCCATTTCGACTATTTTTAAGTGCACAGTTCAGGGAGCGTTAAATACATTCACATTGGTGTACAACCATCACTGCTATACACTTTCAGAATGTTTTCCATCATCCCAAAATGAAACTCTTTATCAATTAAACACTGGATTCCTATTTGGCAGTTCCTCAAAAAGCTAAAAACAGAGCTTCCCAGCCCCAGGTAGCCTCTATTCTACTTTCTGTCTCTATGAATTTGCCTATTCTAAATACCTCCTATAAGTGAAATCATACAATATTTGTCCTTTTGTATCTGGTTTTATTTCTCTTAGCATAATGTTTTCAAGGTTCATCCATGTGATAGTGTGTAGCAGAATTTCATTCCTTTTTATGGCTGAATAATATTCCATTGTATGGATACACCACATTTTGTTTATCCATTTATCTGTTTTGTTTGTTTGTCTGTTTGTGAGACAGGATCTCGCCTTGTCACCCAGGCTGGGGTGCAGTGGCACAGTCATGGCTCACTGCAGCCTTGACCTCCTGGGCTCAAGTAATCCTCCCACCTCAGCCTCCCAAGTAGCTGGTATTACAGATGCATGCCACCACACCTGGCTAATTTTTTTGACTTTTAGTAGAGACAAGGTCTCTCTATGTTGTCCAGGCTGGTCTCGAAATCTTGTCTCAAAATCCTGGGCTCAAGCAGTCGTCCTGCCTTGGCCTCCCAAAGTGCTAGGATTACAGGCATGAGCCACCGCACCCAGCGTGTTTATTGATTCATCTGTTGATGAACACTTGCGTTGTTTCTACATTTTAGCTATTAAAATTAATGCTGCTGTGAACACTGGTGTACAGATACCTGTTGGAGTCCTGCTTTAATTCTTTGGAGTATATTAACTAGGAGTGGAATTGCTGGATCATAAGGTGATTCTGTTTTTAGCTTTTTGAGAAACTGCCAAACTTGTTTCCACTGTGGCTGTACCGTTTTACATTTCCACCAGTAATGCACAAAGTTTCTATTTCTCCACAATCTTGCCAACACCTGTTATATTCCATTTTTAAAATAGTAGTCATTGTAATAGTGTGAAGTGGTATCTCTTTGTGGCTTTGATTTGCATTTCCCTAGTGATTAGTGATGTTGAGCATCTTTTCATGTGCTTATTGGCCATTTGTGTATCTTCTTTGGAGTAATGACTATTCGAATTCTTTGTTCGTTCTTGAATTGGGTTTTTGGGGTTTTTGTTTTGGTTTGGTTTTTGTTTTTTTTTGTTTTTTTTTGAGGGTTTTTTTTTTATGTCAAGTTGTAGGAGTTCTTTTTATATTCTGGTTATTTTCCCTTATCAGATGATTTCCAAATATTTTCTTCCATTCTGTGGCTTATTTACTCTGTTGACAGTGCCTTTAATGCACAAAAGTTTTTAATTTTGATGAAGTCAAATTTATCTATTATTTATTTTGTTGCCTGTGCTTTTGGTGTTATATCCAAAAAATTATTGCTAAATTCAATGTCCAGAAGATTCTCCCATATGTTTTCTTCTAAGGCTTTTATGATTTTAGCTGTCTTTGAGCCATTTTATGTCTTTGAGCCATTTTGAGTTCATTGTTTCTATATGGTGTGAGGTAAGAGTCCAGCTGCATTCTCTTGCATGTGGACATCCAGCTTTCCCAGCACCAGTGGTTGAAAAGACTGTCCTTTCCCTATTGAATGGCCTGGTACCCTTGTCAGAAATCAATTGACTATAGATGTGAGGGTTAGTTTCTGGGCTTCCGTTCTGTTTCATTGGTCCATATGTCGGTCCTTATGACAGAATGATGTTTTAAACCTGTTGACAATACAATGTATTTTCCTTCTTAAAATGTTTCTTCAGCTGTTCATTGTACTTCAAGGCCAGACCATGTACCAAGCCCTACAAGAACCTATGTGATCCTTACCCTGCCTTTCTCTTTCACCATCTTTCATGCTGCTTCCTCACTGTGCCTCAAACGTCTGGCCTTTATCCTGGTCTCTAGAACACACTGAGCTCTTCCCTGTCCCAGGATCCCTGCGCTTACTAGTCATTCTTACTGATGAATTCTTGGGGCTTCTCACGACTGATCTCAGCTTAAATACCATCTTCTCAGAGGGGCCTCCCCTGACCATCCCATCAACATTAGTTCCCTCCTCTGCTATTCTCTAACTCAACATCCTATTTGTTTTCTTAGCAGTGCTTATCACAATCTATATTCATTTCATTTACCACTTACTTACTACTCTGTATTGCTCATTGTTTAATTTCTAGAACCTGGCACAGCACCTGGCACATACCAAGTTCTTATAAATGTTTTTTTATTACTGAATTGATTTCTGGCCCCCCAATCCCCATGGTTTACATGGGTTACAGCTCTGTTGGCCACCGTGGTCTCTTCATTCTTGGATCCTAATTTCAAATTCCAAATAGAATACTATGGATTGTTTCCTCTTTGTTCAGGTATCTATCCCTGATTCAAACACTTGTGCTCAGGGTAGTGGGGTCATAGACTATAAACATGGCTTTTGAGGCCCATGCCCTCAGCAATGCTTGTGGACCAGGGCAGATTTTCTCTGGAGATGATATAGACAAGTCAGTTTCAAAGAAGGGCATGAGCTGAGCTGAAACTCCCAAATGTGTCCATTAACATTCCTTCATATAGCGAGAATTTAAAAGCTCAAACTAAAAGCACTTAGTGAAAATTTCTTCCTCGGCTGATGGACTCCCTTATCTCTGTACTTTTTAAAATACCATAAATAAAGATATAGATTATGAGCTCCCTAAAAATAGGAATAATGTTTATTTGCCACTGTATCTCTAGAACCAAGCACAATGCTTAGCATTAGTTACTTAGTAACAATTGATTGAATGAATGAATGATCCAATTTGGTTGAAATTAGAGAGTGGCCTAACCCATCAAAAATAAATAAAGGAAAGAGAAAACAAGCCTCTTTGATTCCCCCCCTCAGCCAACATACTTAGGCTCATTAGCTGGCAGTGCATTTCATCAAAAGCTATGCCATTTTTCTTCTTGATGAATTGCAAGTCTTGTCTCTCATGGCAGCATTCTAGGCAAGACACAGCTATCACACCATCAACCATTCTTCATCACTTTATATTGAAATCTGTCAGAAAAAGCACAAGATTGTTTGTAGCTTTTATTGATTTTTTTTGGCCTTTAAACCGGATGGCTAGGAAATTGATACAGTATCAGTGATAAATGGTATGAGCACAATACCATTTATTGAGCACCTCTCCCCTCCCCAGCCCAGTTGCTGACTCTCATAAAACCCCATATCTTGATACTTCTGGGTAAGTAATGATCTACTGGTGATTTCAAGTCAAGATAAAACAGGGTAGTATATTGTCCGTTCCTTTTTAAGCTTGTTTCTTAATGACTCAAACCTGCATTTAGATGAGCCGCGTGCATGCTCCCCTGCTATATAGGAAATAAATATATCAGTGCTTCTCTATACAGATAGCATGATTTTGTTGTCATGAACTCAGGGTAGCCTCAAAGGGTATGTGGCTGTACTGTCTCATAACTATCAAAAGAACGGTTGATGATGAACTTGCTTGGCATCTGCAGATTTTAACATTTGAGGTTTTGACTGTTTGAGGACTCTTGGAAGTCTGATGTGTAGTAATTTGTATTTTTGTTCAGGCACAGATTGGAATTATACCTGTGGGACTGTTGTAAAGAAAGATGATGCTTTGCTAATGAGTGATTTAACTGCCTGTCCAGTATCCCTAACACAACTCAGTTTTGTGCTCTACTCAGGGTTAAGTAGGGTTTTTACTTTCAAAGGCATTTTATGGGAGAAATTATATTCTGTCTAGTATTACCGAACTGAGAGATTAGTGAGGGTACCAGCATATTTCCCTCAGGAACATCAAAACATCAAGACTTCAGCGTTGTACAGCTAAAATCATAATTTTCACAGATGTTCTTTAAAATTTATCTGGCTTATATCTGTGTCTCACATAGCAGGCCAACTCTTTTTTTTTTTTTTTTTTTTTTTTTTTTTTGAGGAGTCTCGCTGTGTCCCCCAGGCTGGTGGCTCGATCTTGGCTCACTGCAACCTCTGCCTCCCAGGTTCAAGCGATTCTCCTGCCTCAGCCTCCTGAGTAGCTGGGACTACAGGCGCACACCACCACACCCGGCTAATTTTTGTATTTTTAGTAGAGACAGGTTTCACCATGTTGGCCAGGATGGTCTTGATCTCCTGACCTCGTGATCCACCTGCCTCGGCCTCCCAGTCAACTCTTGTGGATACCTCCAGATACAACGTATATCAGAACATTCACCAACAAGTTAACATGTTTTAAAACTGTGGATGGTGCTTTTTTGATATTTTTACTGCCTCTGTTGGTGATTGGTAGTGCTCACTTTCAAACTTTTTCAGGCCAAAATTATTGTAACCATTTTCTGTGATGTCGAATTTTGAGACTTTAATAATTACTTTTTATACATTAGAATGGAATCAGAAATATTTTATTATGGTTATTATTTTATTATTTTTATTATTAGTTTTAACATTTTATTGAATGCTTACCATGTACCAGTCTCTGTTGAATACTTTAGATGTATTTACTTATTTAATCCCCACAAAAAACCATATGAGGTAGGCATTATTTGACTAGGCCACACACTGTAGATGCTCAGAAGACATTTGTGAATATTAAATGGATTCCCATTTAACTGATGATATCAGAGCAGTCCCACAGCTAGGAAGAAGCAGGAGTGACATTTAAACCCAGGTCTATGTGCCTCCGAGAGCCCCTGCGCTTAATCTCTTCGCCTGCAAGCCCATGCTCTTAAAGCCCTGCTGTGTAAAGAGTGTTTCCTAAGAAAATTAGGTTGATTGTTAGAATAAATACTGCGTCCTTAATCAAAAGCATAAAGTAGCTCTGCTTTAGGTTTCCATTCCAACATATAATTTCAAACTGTTTTTCATCCAAATCTTAACAAAAGCCTTGCTATTAAGAATGTCCATAAGAAGTTATCCAAAGATATGCCCATGCCTTAAATGGTTTAAATTTAATTCCTAGATCAAGCCCAACCATAAGTTAGCTACAAACACTTGGCCTGCCTTTGTTGGCCCCTCTCAGATTTGCTTTTCTTGACTTGTACCATGGCATTATGCCTTTAACCTGCATTGATGGACAGAGTGGAAAGCAGCCAGACAGATCTTGGTGGTGTGTTGCTTGTAGGATGCTGCTAAGAATTTTATGTTCGTCATATACAGAGTCTCATTTAAAAAGACCTATGAGAAAAAATTTTTCTCAGGACCAAAAAGTGTCATGTTTCTCCTGAGAAGCTGGTTTGTTGTTAACCTTATAAGCAGTGGGAATCCTGTAAATGAAAGGGCTTTTCCTCTTTGCATTGGCTCCTAGGAAGCTCAGAACTCCATTTGTGGCTTATCTCTAACAGTCTTAAAGGACTTTATAACATACATCCTCATCTCATTCTCTTGTTTTCAGTTTATTTACCTACACTTGATTTTTCCTTGTTCTGAGTGTGCTCAGTATCTCATTTTATCCTTTAAGTAAGATATATTTAAGTAGGCTGCTTTTAAATCCTTTCTAAAAAATAAGGTAGAGCATAAACATAAAAGTATTTCTGTATCTAGCCCTTAACAGCATAATCCTTCTGTCCTCCGTTGACAGGATTTTGGTTTGTAGAATAACTTTGATGCTTGTCTCCTCCCTACCCTACTTTTTGCTACAGTATGATTTTATGACCTATTTTTCTAGGATCAACAAAACTTGGGGAGAATTAACACCACCTGACCAGCCATTTGGTGACCATCTTGAGCTCCGAGTGCTGTGTTAATGACATGCATAGCTGGGTCACAAACTGTAACAAATCCACCAGCTGAACACATGCTGTAATAAGAATACCAGATAACTTCTCCAAATTTTCCCAGACAAAATCAACCTTGAGAAGAGCCACCTCAGTGATACCAGACATCAGCATGCTCTCTAGTTTCAAAACCAGAGTTACAGGCACCCCACTCCCTCCTTTCTGAGTCCTGGCTTCCTCATGCTCTCCCTAGAGGCCACAGGAGTCTCCCATTCCTGTGCCACTCAAGGCTCTCCTCCTCAGGGCAAGCCTGTCTGCGCCTCTGTGCTGCTCTCCTGCAGCCACCTTGGCTTGGCTCACAATCTCAGGCTCCTCAACCTTATGCTGGTATCCTGGGAGTCTCTGTTCTTTGACTCCAGTAGTCTTCAACTGATGGGATATGGTCCCCTGATGTATATAAAAACACTTCCAAATTTTGATCAATGTATAATAGTTTATTTTTCATATAACCAGAAATACAAACTGTGAACACGCCACTTACCTGGTTAACTCTTCAGCAAAGGAAATTGAGTAGAGCAGTTTTCTACCTTGATTGTGGTTTCATATACTCAGGAGGCAAAATTCACATAAGTCTCTAAACACGCAGACTTTCTTGGTGTCTGTTTGGTAACAGCTGTTGCCGTGCACACCTTACTTGTCCCAGATCATTCTCTGCCCTGCATCATGGCTTGTCATGTGCCTGCCTCAACTTTCAGATAAGCAAGACCAGGCTCAGCAGTATGCATCATCTGTTGTAACAGGAATAAATTTTAAACTTGATTAAAATATATAATGTAATATACCTTTATGTACTGCTCTTAGCAATAGAATATATTTTGTTTTCTCAAAGTTGCTTTTTTTCAGAGCCTATGTTTTCTTCTGAACTTATGCAGGCCTTCCCTCAAAATTGTGGTATTCACGTGCCATGAACATGCACAGAGTTTGAAAACCACTCTTTTACCTCTTTGAGGCTGTTAAAGATGAAGAGGAATTTGGTGTTTTTGCCAACCTTTCCCCACATGGGCTGTGGACTTTAAGAGCTCTTTTTTTAGGCCCTCAGAGAAAAGTCTAGCCTATTTAACTTATTAACTGCCCCTTGGCAGGCAACTTGGAGCAAGTTTCCCTGGGATGCAGGATCCAAGAGAATTTGAGGCTTCATCAAAGTCTCTCTTGGTGCCCTTAAGATGAACCCCTTGTCTTTCAGCTTTCTCCTGTCTCAAGGCAAGTTTCTGTTTTCATAGGGCACATATCCATTCCATGGGTTAGAAGAGCTTTTGGCCCTGTTTGTTAAGGAGGGGAACATCTGTGGGTTCTGAAATTTGCTTCCCTTTTATATCACTAATCAAATTTAGGGAAAGTCATGCAAAAAAATCCAGCGTAGCTTGCCGTGATTGGCTTACCATAAATGGCTGGCTCATGGTGTCACACTGCTACTGTTAGTTGAGCTATAAGTAATATTTTTATATTGAACTATTTTACCCACATAATTAAAGCAGTTACCTTGGGTTCTTTTATGTGTAAGAAAAGGATTGTATGCTTTTTGGCCTCAACTTTTTAATTGGTCTATTGCAGTTATCATTGTGTTGCAGTCTTTTAAAATATAATCTCAAACTGTGCGTGCATAATAGATATGAAGGCTTTTTAATTACTTTGGGAGTACATTTCAGCCATTCTCTAAATTCTCTTTTTGCTCCTTGTAATGGTTCCACAGTTTCCCTTCTTACTTTCTCCTTTTGATGCTTCCCTTGTACTCCACTGAAACTGTTCTTGCCAAGGTCACCAAAGACTTCCTTGCTACCAAATCCAGTTGGCATTCTTCAACTCTGCCTTTTTTTTTTTTTAAACATTTTGAATTGGTTGATTGATTGTATAGATGGAATCTTATTATGTTATCCAGGCTGATCTCAGACTCCTGGCCTCAAGTGATCCTCCCACCTTAGCCTCCCAAGGCAAGACTGGGATTACAGGTCAGTCTTCATCTTACATGACAACTCTGTAGCCCTGTTAAAACTTTCTCCTCTCTTGACGTCTCCATACTATCAGCTTTTCCTCCTGCCTCCCTGCTTCACCTTCTCTGCATTTTTTTTTTTTTTTGATCCCTTCTCTTCTGCCTGGCCCTTAAATGTTGGTGCTCTTCCAGATTGTGCCTCCAGCACTGTTCTTACTATATATGCTCTTTGTGGGTAATCTTTCCCTGTCTTAAAACTGGTGACTCCCAGATCCATATATTGAGTCCAGATTTCTATCCACAGATTTCTATGCATGGGCCCATTTGCCTAAATGCCCACGGGCAATCTCTCCTGGGATGACCCATAGGCAACTAAACTGCAACATGCCCCAAACTGAACTCACCCTGTCTCTCTTGTGCCAAACCACTGAGTGAATGGCACCATCTTCCTTTCAGTTGCTAATTCTAGAAACCAATAAATCACACATAGCCATGTCCCAGTCTCTTACCAAATCCCATTAGTTCTATTATATATTCTCAATGGATTTCATGGCCAGTTGCTCTTTATTCACATCACTGTGTACAGCCAGTGTCAGACAGCCTTTTGAGTGCTTTGTATGTGTAAACTACGTTTCACAATGACCTAATGAGATGGGAGTACTGTTATCGTCGCCATCTTACAGATGAGTTAACTGAGATTCAGAGAGGTAAATTAACTTGTCCAAGGTCAAGTGGTAAGTGTAGGGGGTGTCCCCCAACTCCCATCCACAATAGATTATATTTACTTGAAAGATCCATGATCTTGCTGCTGTTACAGGCTGCTCCAGTGCCCCTCAAACTTGATTATGCGTAAAAATCACTTGAGCAGTTTGTTTAAAACCCATGTTCTGATTTGGCATATCTGGAGTGGACTGAGTAGTGTGCATTTTTTACAAGCTTACATTTTGAAAGTGACTTTTAATTCCTTATGTGTTTCTTATTTAGACTCTTGAAGAAATACAAGTAAGAAAAGAACAGGATGTTTGCTTCTATGTAGTCCTTCTTTTGTGTGACATTGGTATCATTTCCTCTTTCCCTGAGCTGCTGGCACTTTCTCTTGCTCTCCCTGACTTCTCAAAAATTCCATTTAACAAATTCTTGATAAGATTACATCTAGTTTGTCCGTGTCCTCAGATGTAGTTAACCTAATCCTGGGAGCTTTGATTTCCTTAAAGCTGTAAAGAGTACTTTCCCTAATGTACAGCTCTGGCAACATCATCTTTATGCATTCATACAAACAAATTCCTGCTGTAATAACAACAGCAAACCTTCAGCATCTCTTTTTTGCTTATGAGATAAAGTAGGTAGTCTTTAGCTTGACATTCAAGGCTTTCTGCAGTCTTGCTCCAACCTATCGGTGAGGCTTACTTAGCTCATGTGGCCCATCCATGATCCAGCAAACGGGCCTTTACCCACCATTGCCCAGGCCTGAGACTTCCTTATACCTTTTCATCATTCTAGAATGCCCTCTTGAAATATGCCTCTGTTGAGTCTCATTTTTTCCATGCAGCCTTACCTGATTCCCCTATAGGAAAGTCATCTTTCACTATCTAGAACCCCACAATTGTTTGCATTTCTCTATGGTACCTGTCATATTTTACATTGTCATTATTTGTGAGCATTTCTTACCTGTCCTAGTAGGCAGAGATTATGGTGCTTTTCTTATTGTATCCCCAGCAGTACTTGGCTCATTGCCAGACATCCACAAATCAGCTAGAAGATGGGTTTTGCCAAAAATATCTCTAATAAATTCTTTTTCTTAAATTTTTTATATTACTTCATAGTATTTGTGTATGTGCATGTGATGCTGATATACTTTTTAATATATTTTTCTGATTATGAAAGGAATACGTAGTCATTGTAGAAAATTTGAAATATAATGAAAAGCACAGAGAAGAAAATTCATATGTAATCCTACAAATAATCACTATTATGATTTAGTACACATCGATTTAGTAATTGAATTTGTATACAAAATGGGTTTATGTATTTTATTGGGCTTCTTTACTTAAAAACAAAGTATAGTCTTTTTAGGCATAAAGTTGTCTTCCGTAAATGACTTCATTTCCTTATATCCAAATCTCTTTTTTCTTCTTCATGTGTAATTGCGTTGGCTATGACCTCCAAAGCAATCATAAATAGCAATAGTTGCAGGTGTCCTTGTCCTGGAGTTTCAGGTAAGTTTTTTTTTT
>NW_026652285.1:99434550-99569843 GCF_009828535.3 Hylobates moloch
GCCTTTTCTGCATCTATTGAGATAATCATGTGGTTTTTGTCTTTGGTTCTGTTTATATGCTGGATTACATTTATTGATTTGCGTATGTTGAACCAGCCTTGCATCCCAGGGATGAAGCCCACTTGATCATGGTGGATAAGCTTTTTGATGTGCTGCTGGATTCAGTTTGCCAGTATTTTATTGAGGATTTTTGCATCAATGTTCATCAAGGATATTGGTCTGAAATTCTCTTTTTTGGTTATGTCTCTGCCAGGTTTTGGTATCAGGACGATGCTGGCTTCATAAAATGTGTTAGGGAGGATTCCCTCTTTTTCTATCGATTGGAATAGTTTCAGAAGGAATGGTACCAGTTCCTCCTTGTACCTCTGGTAGAATTCAGCTGTGAATCCGTCAGGTCCTGGACTCTTTTTGGTTGGTAAGCTATTGATTATTGCCACAATTTCAGAACCTGTTATTGGTCTATTCAGAGATTCAACTTCTTCCTGGTTTAGTCTTGGGAGGGTGTATTTGTCAAGGAATTTATCCATTTCTTCTAGATTTTCTAGTTTATTTGCATAGAGGTGTTTGTAGTATTCTCTGATGGTAGATTGTATTTCTGTGGGATCGGTGGTGATATCCCCTTTTTCGTTTTTTATTGCATCTATTTGATTCTTCTCTCTTTTCTTCTTTATTAGTCTTGCTAGCGGTCCGTCAATTTTGTTGATCTTTTCAAAAAACCAGCTCCTGGATTCATTAATTTTTTGAAGGGTTTTTTGTGTCTCTATTTCCTTCAGTTCTGCTCTGATTTTAGTTATTTCTAGCCTTCTGCTAGCTTTTGGATGTGTTTGCTCTTGCTTTTCTAGTTCTTTTAATTGTGATGTTAGGGTGTCAGTTTTGGATCTTTCCTGCTTTCTCTTGTGGGCATTTAGTGCTATAAATTTCCCTCTACACACTGCTTTGAATGTGTCCCAGAGATTCTGGTATGTTGTATCTTTGTTCTCGTTGGTTTCAAAGAACATCTTTATTTCTGCCTTCATTTCATTATGTACCCAATAGTCATTCAGGAGCAGGTTGTTCAGTTTCCATGTAGTTGAGCGGTTTTGAGTGAGTTTCTTAATCCTGAGTTCTAGTTTGATTGCACTGTGGTCTGAGAGACAGTTTGTTATAATTTCTGTTGTTTTACATTTGCTGAGGAGAGCTTTACTTCCAACTATGTGGTCAATTTTGGAATAGGTGTGGTGTGGTGCTGAAAAAAATGTATATTCTGTTGACTTGGGGTGGAGAGTTCTGTAGATGTCTATTAGGTCCACTTTATGTAGAGCTGAGTTCAATTCCTGGATATCCTTGTTAACTTTCTGTCTCGTTGATCTGTCTAATGTTGACAGTGGGGTGTTAAAATCTCCCATTATTATTGTGTGGGAGTTTAAGTCCCTTTGTAGGTCACTGAGGACTTGCTTTATGAATCTGGGTGCTCCTGTGTTGGGTGCATATATATTTAGGATAGTTAGCTCTTCTTGTTGAATTGATCCCTTTACCATTATGTAATGGCCTTCTTTGTCTCTTTTGATCTTTGTTGGTTTAAAGTCTATTTTATCAGAGACTAGGATTGCAACCCCTGCCTTTTTTTGTTTTCCAGTTGCTTGATAGATCTTCCTCCATCCCTTTATTTTGAGTCTATGTGTGTCTCTGCACGTGAGATGGGTTTCCTGAATACAGCACACTGATGGGTCCTGACTCCTTATCCAGTTTGCCAGTCTGTGTCTTTTGATTGGAGCATTTAGCCCATTTACATTTAACGTTAATATTGTTATGTGTGAATCTGATCCTGTCATTATGATGTTAGTTGGTTATTTTGCTCGTTAGTTGCTATTGTTTCTTCCTAGCCTCGATGGTCTTTACAATTTGGCATGTTTTTGCAGTGGCTGGTACCGGTTGTTCCTTTCCATGTTTAGTGCTTCCTTCAGGAGCTCTTTTAGGGCAGGACTGGTGGTGACAAAATCACTCAGCGTTTGCTTGTCTGTAAAGTATTTTATTTCTCCTTCACTTATGAAGCTTAGTTTGGCGGGATAGCAAATTCTGGGTTGAAAATTCTTTTCTTTAAGAATGTTGAATATCGGCCCCCACTCTCTTCTGGCTTGTAGAGTTTCTGCTGAGAGATCAGCTGTTAGTCTGATGGGCTTCCCTTTGTGGGTAACCCGACCTTTCTCTCTGGCTGCCCTTAACATTTTTTCCTTCATTTCAACTTTGGTGAATCTGACAATTATGTGTCTTGGAGTTGCCCTTCTCAAGGAGTGTCTTTGTGGCGTTCTCTGTATTTCCTGAATCTGAATGCTGGCCTGCCTTGCTAGATTGGGGAAGTTCTCCTGGATAATATCTTGCAGAGTGTTTTCCAACTTGGTTCCATTCTCCCCATCATTTTCAGGTACACCAATCAGACGTAGGTTTGGTCTTTTCACATAGTCCCAAATTTCTCGGAGGCTTTGTTCATTTCTTTTTATTCTTTTTTCTCTAAACTTCCCTTCTCTCTTCATTTCATTCATTTCATCTTCCATCAGCGATACCCTTTCTTCCAGTTGATCGCATCTGCTACTGAGGCTTCTGCAATCTTCGCGTAGTTCTCGAAACTTGGCTTTCAGCTCCATCAGCTCCTTTAAGCCCTTCTCTCCATTGGTTATTCTAGTTATCCATTCTTCTAATATTTTTTCAAAGTTTTTAACTTCTTTGCTATTGTTTTGAATTTCCTCTCGTAGCTCAGAGTAGTTTGATCGTCTGAAGCCTTCTTCTCTCAACTCATCAAAGTCATCCTCCATCCAGCTTTGTTCCGTTGCTGGTGAGGAACTGCGTTCCTTTGGAGGAGGAGAGGTGCTCTGTTTTTTAGAGTTTCCAGTTTTTTTGTTCTGTTTTTTCCCCATCTTTGTGGTTTTATCTACTTTTGGTCTTTGATGATGGTGATGTACAGATGGGTTTTTGGTGTGGATGTCCTTTCTGTTTGTTAGTTTTCCTTCTACCAGACAGGACCCTCAGCTGCAGGTCTGTTGGAGTTTACTAGAGGTCCACTCCAGCCCCTGTTTGGCTGGGTGTCAGCAGCGGTGGCTGCAGAACAGCGGATTTTCGTGAGACCACAAATTCAGCTGTCTGATAGTTCGTCTGAAAGTTTTGTCTCAGAGGAGTACCCGGTTGAATGAGGTGTCAGTCTGTCCCTACTGGGGGGGTGCCTCCCAGTTAGGCTGCTCAGGGGTGAGGGACCCACTTTAGGAGGCAGTCTGTCCGTTCTCAGATCTCCAGCTGCGTGCTGGGAGAACCACTACTCTCTTCAAAGCTGTCAGTCAGACAGGGACCTTTAAGTCTGTGGAGGTTCTTGCTGAGTTTTTGTTTGTCTGTGCCCTGCCCCCAGAGGTGGAGCCTATAGAGGCAGGCAGGCCTCCTTGAGCTGTGGTGGGCTCCACCCAGTTCGAGCTTCCTGGCTGCTTTGTTTACCTAAGCAAGCCTGGGCAATGGCGGGCGCCCCTCCCCCAGCCTCGCTGCCGCCTTGCAGCTTGATCTCAGACTGCTGTGCTAGCAATCAGCGAGACTCCGTGGGCACAGGACCCTCCGAGCCAGGTGCGGGACACAATCTCCTAGTGTGCCGTTTTCCAGGCCCGTTGGAAAAGCGCAGTATTGGGGTGGGACTGACCCGATATTCCAGGTGCCGTCTGTTTCCCCTTTCTTTGACTAGGAAAGGGAACTCCCTGACCCCTTGCGCTTCCCGAGTGAGGTAATGCCTCGCCCTGCTTCGGCTCGCGCACAGTGCGCTTCACCGACTGTCCTGCACCCACTGTTAGGCACTCCCTAGTGAGATGAAACCGGTACCTCAAGCAGAAATGCAGAAATCATCCGTCTTCTGTGTCGCTGGGGCTGGGAGCTGGAGACCGGAGCTGTTCCTATTCGGCCATCTTGGCTCCACCCTCCAATTTTCCAGGTAAGTTTTTAAGGCTGTACATGAGGGTGTCTTTTCTTAATCATTACATATCTGAGCATGTCTCTGATTCATAGCTTTCACAAGAACAACTTTACCTGCTTTTAAGTGTCTGAGTCATCACCTTTTTCCTTTAAAACTTCACAAATGTTGATCTGTTATTGTGTTAGTTTCCTAGGCCTGCTGTAAGAGTTTATCATAAACTGGGTGGCTGGATCACTTAAAACAACAGAAGTCTATTCTCTTACAGTTCTGGAGGCTAACAGTTCAAAATCAAGGTGTAGCAGGGCCATCCTCCCTCTGAGGGCCCTGGGGAAGAATCCTTCCTTGCCTCTTCTAGTTTCTGGGGTTGCAGCAATCCTTAACCCCCTTTGGCTTGTAGCTGCATCACTCCAGTCTCTGCCTCTGTTATCACGTCACCTTCTCTCTGTGTCTCTGTATCCGAATCACCCTCTCCTTTTCTCTTATAAAGACATCAGTCATGGGATTTAAGTCCTACCTGAATCCGGTAGGACCTTATATCAACAAATTACGTCTGCAAAGACCCCATTTGCAAATAAGGCCATATTCTGAGGTTCCAGGTGGACCTGAATTTGGGGGGGACACTATTCAACCAGTACAGTTACCTTTTGCCCTTTAGTGTTCTGAAGAGAAATCTGAGCCAGTTCCAATTCAGTTTCTTTCTTGGTGACCTTTCCTGGCTGGGTTTTTCTCACATTTTTTTTTCTTTTCATCTTTCATTTTTTACATGTTTCCCATAATTTATCTGCACCTTTCTATTTTCATTAATTTTCCTTAAAACATTGCACCTCTGGGATTCTTAGATCCAGTCCTTTAATCAATGATGAATGTTTTCTTCTGTTATATCTTTGATTATTGCTTATTTTTTCCCCTAAAACAGTAAAGACCATTTTCTGTGTCCTCCAAGACTGTCTTTTCTCTTTTTATTTTCATTTTGTTTTGTTCCTTTCCATTCTATAATCAGCATCTAAAATGATGGAGATATTACTGTTTTAGTTCCCTAAAATTAACATTTTGTTTTCCTCCTCCAGTGAAGATTTTAATCCTACATTTGCATTTTTTCGCCCTCTTTTATCTCACCCACTTGCATAAGGTTTCTACACTATTGCAAAGAGCTCATGTCTTCTGTCTCCCTGAGGACAGCAATGGCTATTCTGAAATTTTATTTTGGTTTCATAGTAAAGATGGTTAGAGGTATGCTTCCCTCTTTTAGTTTTCAGAATTATGTGTAGCATTTTTTCATAGCCCCCATGGTTTTTTTTTGTTTTGTTTTTGTTTTTGTTTTACTTCAAACAAAAACAAAGAGCTATTCAGACTCTTTTTTTCAACATTCAGAATGTATAACTGGCTCTCCGCTATCATTGTTCATTTGGGACTGTAGCTTCTCTGAGTTAAACAACTGGATGGCTGGAGATTATACAAAGCTCCTTGATCAATTTCCAGGGTCTAGTTGGTGTTTTTCTTATAAAGCTCTGCTGGAGTGAGATAGGATGTTCTCCTGTGCTTGGCTTTTTGCTGCTCTGTAGCAGTGGCTCTAGAATTTATACATGACAGGGGCTTAGGAACTACCAGTAGCAGTCTGGTTGAAAGAGGCGTATTGAAGTAATGTTTGCTTAGCTCTTTACATAAGCTTGAGAAAATGCCAGCTGTCTAGATCAAAAAACAGGATGCAGATTGTGAAGAGGTTAAATCTCTCCCAGCCCCTTGGCATGTTGGGGAAACTAAACTCCCTAGGATGCTCTGCCCTCAGGACCTCCATGTCTCGCTCCCTACCTAGGGCACTTGGTTTATGAGGACTGCATTCTCTAAGATGGGCTCACTCTCCCTCCCTACTTCTTGTCCAATGTTTTCTTGTCATGAAAAAGAAGTGCTTGTACGAGTGAGGCTACCTCAAAATGCAGTGCCCATGCAGTAAAAAGATGATTCCTAGTGTTTTATTCTTACTCTTCTGAAAGACCCAATGTCTCTTAGCTAAAATTAGATGGTGTGGGGAAGATTAAAGTGCCTTCCAGGGGAACATCACACTCTGGGAACTGTTGTGGGGTGGGGGGAGGGGGGAGGGATAGTATTGGGAGATATACCTAATGCTAAATGACGAGTTAATGGGTGCAGCACACCAACATGGCACATGGATACATATGTAACAAACCTGCACGTTGTGTACATATACCCTAAAACTTAAAGTATAATAATAATATAATAAAAAAGTGCCTTCCAACCTTCCATAATTATCACAGATTTGTTCTGTTCCAAGCAACAAAGCCAGTCACCAAATACATTTCTCGATTCTTCTCCATTGGCCATATAGTAAGTAGAAAATATCTTGATATTTTGGACATAGGATTGCCAATCATTCCTTCTTAATATTCAAAGGAGTTGTCATCATTTGTGGTGAATTTTCACAAGTCTTTTACTGGGAAATGGAATGTCAGGGACTACTGTTCAGATATGATTTTAATTAGAAAGCCAAGACAGGTATATTTTGAGCCGGAAAGCTACATGACAGTGCTCATCCTGAATTGCCTCACGTTTCTCAGTAAAATAGCAGAAAGGTCATCTGTTAGGAGAAAGGGTGTTTCTGTAGTGGTAACGTGTGACAGATAAGGTGGAGGATGTGATGGGAAGTAAAAAAATAATGGCTCAAAAGATTGGATGGTGGTGAGGATCTAGCCATAGTCAAATAGCATGAGCATGTTGTAGGCCTGGTCAGATGGAAACTCTTCTTTGAACACAGAAAAAGAGTGAGAGTTTAGTTGGCGGGGGTGAGTGAGTGACTTGACTTGGTGGCATGAGGAGGAGTGAGCAGCATGCAAGATCTGTGGGGTGGTAAGTGCAGCCTGATTAACCACAGATCCCCAGATAGAACCCACGCCAAAAAGAGCCCGAGTGGGTTATGAGGTAGGTCCCATGATGCCACAGCTGTGCCAGTGAGAAGGAGAGGATGCTGTTGGAGTTAGGCATGGGTGGCAGAGCCATGGAGTTGGGAGGCATTCGATTTGAAAAGGCAGAAGAATATGAGCTCAGGCTGTCAGATCAATCATAGTGATGGGTGTTGAGTTTGCTGAGGACAGGGGCCAGGGACAAGGATGATAAGAAAAGTCTGAGTCCAGATCCAGGGCCTTGGTGGCTCTCCTCCAGCCAACATTTATCCTCCTGGCTGGGGAATCTGCCTGCCACCTGGTTGGTTCTATATGCGCCATGGTGCTCTCAGCACCCCAGCTGCCCAGTCACCCAGATCTCCCTGTCCCCCGGCACAGGCAGAATAGGATCAAGGTGAGGAGTGGGAGGAGGAGAAAAAAACCTACCCCTTCCCCCTACTCTGGTCCTCACACTGGCTCCTTCTCCCTTGCCTTTCCCTGCAGGCACAGAAGTGGACTAAAAGAGACCAGGAGAGAGGCCCCAGGGCAGCACTCAGCAGTGAGGGGATGGCTCATTCTACCCATGTTTATGCCTTTTCTCACCCCCTCCTTTTGATGCAGACATTTAAACTTTTCTTTCTTCCTTTCTGAATAGTAGTACTTTCTAAGTCAGGGATGTGTCTGTGTCTGTGTCTGTCTGTAATTTGCATGTGCAGGGTCAAATGGATCTGCTTTCTTGACCAGTATTTGCAGTTTAAATAAACCTGCTTATGTTGGAAATCATTTCTCAAAGGTCCTGTACATCTTCCAGAATAAATTGCATTATAGCAATGCAACCTTCCCCAGTTCCCCCAGGCAGAGTTGGTCTCTCCAGTGTCTGTCCCCTGTTCTTTTGTCTGTTGTTATGGCATTTAACCAGGTTGTATTGTGATTTATCTGATTATATGTATGTGTGTCTCTGACTCCCTCTAGGATTTGCAGTCCTCTAGGGCAGGGATCATGTTGGATTTATCTTTGTCCAGCAGTTAGTACAGGCCCTGAAAAAAATAGTTTCAGTAATGTTTGCTAGATGGACAAATATTTAAACAGATCTTCCAAGAGTTTAAATGTAGCATAAAGTGGCTTAATCATGCTAATCAGAGCATTTTATATTAATCACTATCATATTACTACAATATATATTATAGCATCATAACATTTATTGACCACTTATTGTGTCCAGGTACTATTCTAGGCTCGTTATACATTTTACATTATTAAATCCTCACCACAAGCCTAGAAGTAGGTACAGTCATTGTCCCCATTTTAGACATAAGGAAACTAAAATTTAGAGAGGAAAAATTAAGTGATTTTCCCAAGGTCACACGGCTAACAAATATGGAACTGAGATTTGAACCTGGTCAGTTGAGCTCCAAAACCCATACTCATAACCACTCATTTTAAAGAAAGGGGATCTAGGAGAAAATATTACATATTATGCTTAAAGATGTACTTTACATAACCTTTTTGAGTTTTTTTTTCTAAGTAAAAATACTGTTCCTGTGATTTATATTCCTGAATGCCAAGTACACAGTGCATGCTGAACAGAGATCATAGGGAATCCCAGCACCGATTTAGAATGGAAACAAGCACCAGCCCAATGAAACAAAGCAGTGAAATAGATGAGGAAGTGCTTTTTATTTTTGAAAAATTACGTATTTGTATTAATCTAAGGAAGATCCTCATTTAGTAATAATTGCCTACAATTTGAAACTAATAATGTTTTTATTTATAGTTAATAACATTTTATGCTTTCTATTTGAAAAAAATTAATTTGTTAAATTCTACAAACAAGTATTCTTGCTTGGATCTTATTTTTTTTCCTGAGATAAAACATCTAATACATTGAACGCTGTTCAGTGTTAAATGAAACAGTTAGTTTTGCTGAGATTAGACCAAGGCCTCTACTCAGGATGTTAAATAACATGAATTTTCACTACTTAACTAACTGAATGGGAAACCAATTTGATTCGGGTCACCCGAGCTGCATGAATGTGCAGCATGTCATTATACATAAAAATATGTATAATTGGACAGGGCTGTGGCCCTGTCCAGTAGAACTTTCTGCAATTATGGAAATATTTTTATCTGTGCTGTCCAGTGTAGTAGTCACACATAGCCACTGAGCACTTGAAATGTGACTAGTGCACTCAGGAACTGAATGTTTTTTATTTTAATTAAAATTAAATCTAGGCTGGGCACAGTGGCTCACGCCTGTAATCCCAGCACTTTGGGAGACCTTAGCAGGAGGATCACTTGAGACTAAAAGTTCGAGACCAGTCTGGACAACATAGTGAGACCCTGTCTTTACGAAAAATAAAAAAGCAGCCAGGCGTGCTGGCATGTGCCTGTGGTCCCAGCTACTTGGGAGGCTGAAGCAGGAAGATTGCTTGAGCCCAAGAGGTCAAAGCTGCAGTGAGCCATAATTGTGCCACTACACTCCAGCTTGGGAGACAGCAAGACCCTGTCTCAAAAAATAAAAAAAATAAAATTTAATTTAATTTAAACAAGGCTGGTGGCCACAGTATTGGACAGTGCAAGAACTCAGAAGGAATCACTCACGGTGCCTGGCAGATCCTAGCCAAATGATCATTAAAGTCGTTTTGTTGTTGTTGTTGTTTGTTTGTTTGTTTGTTTGTTTCCTTTTTCTCCCTCCTGGGCACGGTCTTCCTCAGAATCTGATTATTTGGTGTATGACCATAGCAGAGATGTAAGACCAAATAAAGTTAAAAAAATCCTGTCCTCTTTTCTTAGCATTAGTGATGTTACACATACATGTTAATACCCTTTTCCTAAACATATCCATCAAAATGAATGCAAAAGATCTGGTGCCTCTTCTCGAAGGAAACTGCCCGACTTTTCTGTGAGTGTGTGGCTCTTATGTGGCTCTCATGTGGCTCTCGTGTAGCTCCGGTGTGGAGCATCGATCCTTCACCTCCTCAGAAGAAGCTCTGGGCCAGGGCTGCCTTTGTGGGGCCGTGTTCTGACAAGATCTTCAGTTTTGCAACTAGGTTTTGGTCTACTCAGATTTCTTTCTTAAAATAGTTTTCATTGTGTATGTTTTCCTAGAAAATTTGCCATTTCATTGAACTTTTTGATGATATTGGCGTAATTTCATATAGAATGAATGAATATAATTTCATTCTCTTAATCTTTTAGAAATCTCTTCTTAGCGGTTCTATTTTCTTTATTATCACTATATGTATTTGTCTTTGTTCTTTGCTTTTTAATATCAGACTTGCCTTGGAATATCTTGGATATATTAATCAATTATACTATCTTTCTAGTTTCGTAATTTCTGCTCTGATCTTTTATTGATTCCTTTCCCCTGCTTTCCTTGGGTTTATTTCATTGTTCTTTTTTTATCTTCTAGTGGTTAATGCTTAGTTCATTGTTTTTATCCTTTTTTGTTTAATAATAAAAGCATTGAAAATGTGAATTTTTCTGTAAATATAGCACCTATCACATTATGTGTTTTGATATGTACTGTTCTTATTGTTGTTCACATCTGAATAGTATCTAATTTTACTATTCCTATTTGACTCAAGAATTTATATATGTATATATGCATATATAAATTTATTTATATATGCGTACATTTAAAGAGATGGGATATCACTGTGTTGCCCAGGCTGGAATGCAGTGGCTATTGATAGGTGTGATCATGGCACACTATATCACTGAACTCCTGGTCTCAAGCGATCCTCCTGCTTCAGCCTCCCAAATAGCTGGGACAATAGGCACAACAGGCTGAGATGCATATTTTCTGATTTTCAGTTTTTAAAATCCTTTTGATACTAATTTCTTATTCAGTTGCATTATGCTAAAAATGACCTGTACAGTTTTATAGAATATTTTAGAAGTTTTTTATTTTATATTGTTCTGTAGAACTTTTTCTTGCTTTTCTGGGCCAGACATGGTGGCTCATGCCTCGGCACTTTGGGAGGCCAAGGCAGGCAGATCACCTGAGGTCGGGAGTTTGAGACCAGCCTGACCAACATGGAGAAACCCTGTCCCTACTAAAAATACAAAATTAGCTGGGCATGGTGGTGCATGCCTGTAATCCCAGCTACTCGGGAGGCTGAGGCAGGAGAATCGCTTGAAGTTGGGAGTCAGAGGTTGCAGTGAGTTGAGATCACACCATTGCACTCCAGCCTGGGCAGCAAGAGTGAAACTCGCTTTTCTTTCTTTTCAATATTAGGTCGGTTTTTTTAAAGTTTACTAGATATTTTTAAAGGTGTGTATTCTCTGTACCTTGATACAGTCAATATGTGTCTATTAAATCATGTTTATTAAATTTATTATTTGATTCCTTTATAAATCCTTACTCAGTTTTGCCTTGACCTATCAGAGAGAAAAGTACTAAAATTTCCCATTACAATTATAATTTTATTAACTCTTCTTTCTAGTTATAATAGTTTTTGTTTTATAATTGTATGTTGTTATTCATTACATAAATGTTTATAGTTAAATTTTGGAGATGGGTGGTTCTAATTATCCATATAAAATAACTTTTTTTATTTGATGTCTTTTTCTCCTAAGTTCTACTTTGTGATTTTATTATTCCCTTACTTTCTTTTTGTCCCAATTTGCCTAGAATATTTTTTACTTTGCCTTTCTTTTTCATGATTGCTTTATTGTATTTAATATATTTCATTTATGTTGATCAAATCTTTTTTGTTTTAGTAGGGAAATGTAACCAATTCATATTTATTAAAACATCTATGCTGTTCTGTTTACCTTTAGGAGGAGTTCCAGGCTCCTCTTTATCCACTTGCTCATTTTATCCCTCCCTCTCACTCCATCCTTCAGGAGTACAGATCTGGATTGATCAGATTAGATAACATCTTACTAATTACTAAACTCCTGGATAGACAGAGCTATATTTGCAAAGGTCAGAGCACACTTGCAAAAGTCTCTTTTCTGGACCCTTCTCCCAGAAGAATAACAAAGGGCTGGATGCATTCCATTGTGAGAGGAGACCTAACCAACTTCCTCTTTGCTGGCTTTGGAGGGGTAAGATCTCAGACTGCCTTGCTGTCCTCTTTCTTTCTATACCATGTAGGCTGATCTGCCTTCACTAGCAGTCCTCCTTTAGTCTTGGTCTCACTCATTAGTAGAGAACCTTGCTAGAGGGGGTGGTTAGTGTAGGAGATGATTTGCTTATTCCTGTGTTCTGTTCTCTGCCCAAGGACCACTTTCGTAACACTCCAGTCCATTCTTTACACTTTCTCCCAGATATGTTCTCTGTTTTTCATAATGATTTTCCTCTATTTATCTCAAACTGATATTCTGATTACTCTTTAGGGGCATTTTCTTCTCAGTATCTAGTTTTTGGTTCACCATGGTCACTACATTTTGAAATTCAGTAATTACACTTTTCATCTGAAAGCTGATTATAGATTGTCCCATTTTCATAGATCCAATATGCTCCCAAATTATTACCATAATTAGAAATTTTCAAAACATTCCTTGTACTTTTTGTAGTAAATCTGTTTCATAGAACGTTTTCTCTGATATTTCAGATTTTACATTTTATACTATGAAATTATCATAGGATCAGTGATTATTCTCTTGATTCTTCCTTATTGGGTGTATTAGTTGGCTTAGAATGTCATGGTGCGGTAAAAAACAACAAGTTTATTTCTCTCTCATGTGCAGCCAGGAATTCTAAGTGGGTGGTGGGTCTGCACCACACATTCAGGCTCAAGAAAATCTGCTGTCTTCATGCAGCCAAAAAACACATGAAGAAATGCTCATCATCACTGGCCATCAGAGAAATGCAAATCAAAACCACAGTGAGATACCATCTCACACCAGTTAGAATGGCCATCATTAAAAAAGCAGGAAACAACAGGTGCTGGAGAGGATGTGGAGAAATAGGAACACTTTTACACTGTTGGTGGGACTGTAAACTAGTTCAACCATTGTGGAAGTCAGTGTGGCGATTCCTCAGGGATCTAGAACTAGAAATACCATTTGACCCAGCCATCCCATCACTGGGTATATACCCAAAGGACTACAAATCATGCTGCTATAAAGACACATGCACACGTATGTTTATTGCAGCACTATTCACAATAGCAAAGAGTTGGAACCAACCCAAATGTCCAACAACGATAGACTGGATTAAGAAAATGTGGCACATATACACCATGGAATACTATGCAGCCATAAAAAAGGATGAGTTCATATCCTTTGTAGGGACATGGATGAAACTGGAAAACATCATTCTCAGTAAACTATCGCAAGGACAAAAAACCAAACACCGCATGTTCTCACTCATAGGTGGGAATTGAACAATGAGAACTCATGGACACAGGAAGGGGAACATCACACTCCGGGGACTGTTGTGGGGTGGGGGGAGGGGGGAAGGACAGCATTAGGAGATATACCTAATGCTAAATGACGAGTTAATGGGTGCAGGGAATCAACGTGGCACATGGATACATATGTAACAAACCTGCACATTGTGCACATGTACCCTAAAACCTAAAGTATAATAAAAAAAATAAAAAATAAAATAAAATAAAATAAAATAAAAAAGAAAATCTGCTATCTTCAACATGAATTTCCAGGATCCCTCTGGTCATTGGGATTCTAGCCAGTGGAGAAGGAAAAAGTGCATGGAAGAGGTACCTCCCCTCTCCTAAAGGGCCTGGGTCCATAAATGTACCCAGGTGAGCTTTGGCCCACCTTCAAGTGGAGTTAATTCAGTCAAATGGCCACCTCTAGGGAAATGGGGTCTAGCTTTGTGTCCAGCTACGATTCTGCACTGTGACAAATGGCGAGAGTGGATTTTGGTGGCAGCTGGAGCTCTGTACCATCTGGATAAATTGAGGGAGAGGGCTTCTAGGTTGTGCAGTTTTGACATTTAAATGGGTTCTGATAGAGATTATGTCATTCCTGAGCCAAATCTTCTCCCAAAAAAAGAAAGTGTAGATTTTTTATAGTTGTAATTGGCCAGATCAAAGGTTTGTGAGGATAATAGAAAGAAAATGGACAGAGATAGCTACCTGATAATCAGCTTCTCTACTGTGTTAAAAAGATTTTTTCCTGAAATGTTAGTTTTTTCATTCCCTAGTTTGCTGGGGCACTTTCTCCTTTCACAGCAGCTGATATACTGGTCTTCATCAGGCCCCAGCCACCACAGCCCCCTCTGCTTTACTTAGCAAGCTGTGTGAGCCAGCCGGCGTCGGGGGGCACTGAGACTGCCACTCTGTGCTGGCCCTGAGTGTGACCGGTAGGATCTCCTGCCCACCTACTGCCCTCCTACCCATGCTCTCCTCAGGCAGGTCCTGCCAGCATGAGCTCAGGGTGTTGGTGTGAACCTGCATGGTTTGATTAAGTTACTTCCCAACCGACTTTCCCCAGCCTATGGTGCTTCCAGTTATCTGGCCTGCCCTTCACTTTGGCCTTTCCTTCATGATAGAGCTGGTAGAATTTCTTTGACATTTCTTGTATGATTAATGAACCTTCTCTGCTTTCCAGGGCCAGTATAGGTCTTACCCCTGTCTTTATATCCCTTTGGCCATTTGCAGTAGAAATTTGGCATTCATCTATTCCCGTATTTCTTGTTTATGAATATTCAATGAGATAGATACTATGTCAGGTGTTGTGCTTAGCTCTGGAGATGCAGTGGTGAGAACAAATAAATGTAGCTGCTGTCTTTTTGAAGTTTGCTGGAGAGCAGAAAGAGCGCCTGAGGAAAGACAGGTGCGAACCAAGTAATGACAGAGAAATGTAAATCACAACTCTGCAGAGTGCCCCAAGAACTGACGACAGGGTCATCTTCCCAGGCAGTGGGTCAGGGAAGGTATACAGAAGGAGGGGGACTTTGGTGGAACTGAAGGATGAGTAGTAGAGTTTTTTAGGGGAAGGTGAGAAAGGAGGGCCTTCCAAGCCAGGAAGTCCCAAGCATATGTCCTTCGGTGAGAAGAAGTGGGGATGCTGGAATAGAGGTGGGATTGTGGCACAGTCATATTTGCAGTTTGCATAATCACCCGGGCTGCAGGCTTCGGTGTGAGGAGCTGCTTCGAGAGGAGCAGTGGTAGATGGGTGTCTAGACTCAGTAGGAGGTGGTTGTGGTCATCAAGGTGACAGATGATGGTGACTTGAATGAAGATGGGGATGGTGAAATGGTAAAGGTGATAGTCAAAACCATTAGCATGAGCTCTGTCTTTATGGATTTCATGAGTTCAAAGGGAGCTGAATTTCTTTTTACCATCAAATCGTTAAATTTGTTCTTCCTTTTCTTCTTGAACTTTTTAAGCAAGACAAGCAATATGCTTCTTGTTCTAAACCCAACAAATGAAAAGAGCATTATTACATATGCCTGTGTCTAAAATATAGTGTGTTTTATGATGTTTAATTTACATTTTTATATGAATGAATGACTATCAGCTCTTCTCCCAAGGCTTCAACTCCTAGATGAGACTAGTTATAGTCAGGACTATCTCTAGCAACCTCTATTTTAAGGGTAACAAGTAAGGTGAGGGTGTGTCCCACGTCTCTATAGACCTATGTCAGACATTATTAATTGATCATAGTGCTCTTTTCTTGCCAAGTCCAGATGTCGTCTCAGAATGCTTCTCCCAAAGCCCTTGAGGCAGCGTATACCAGTAACACTCTACCTGAAATCTGCTTGCTTTTCCCTCTATTTTAACAGTGAGTAGAAACCCACAAAGAAGCTGCTGATGCTGAATCCTCTATACGTCCCCTGTGAAAACGGCAGTGACCCTATGATGTCTAAATTTATCTTTCTCTTGTACTTTAAAATTGGCCTCTGTAAAGTTAGAGACAGTCCACCAGATTACCCTCACTTCTGACACCAACTACTACAGCGTTCAGGAGTCCCCAAGACCACTCTCAGGTTTAATAGTTTGCTAGAAGGACTCACAGAATTCACTAAAAGCTGCTAAGCTCACTTATGGTTTATTACAACAAAAGGATACACATTAAGATTAGCCAAGGGAAGAGGTGCATGGGACAGAGTTCGGGAGTGTTCCATTGCAGAGCTTCCCATTGTCCTCTCCTGATGGAGTTGTAGACAGCATTAACTCCTCCTGGTGATGATGTGTGACAACATCAGCACCGAGTGGAATGTTGCTCATCAAAGAAGCTCACCTGAGTTGTGGTATCCAGAGTTTTTAGCAGGGCTTGATCCCGTAGATGTGGTTGACCACCCACATGGCCTACCTGAGCTTTCAGCCCCTCCAGAGGTAGAGCTGATACTGTGTGACCCAAAGCCCTCACTATAAATCAGTGTGGCTCAGAGCCCCTAAGTAATCAGACACTAACAGAGGTCATTCCCAGGTCTTAGAGATCACCTCCCAGTAGCTGAGGACAAAGGCTAGACCTCTGTTTGGACAAGTTGAAATTCATGACTACACAGCCTCTTGGGCTCATCCGCAGTTTAGCGATAGTGTAATGATCTGATGTCATCAAAAACATTTGCTTTTAGAAATTATTTTGCAGGAGAAAGATGAAATATAAAAACTGAACCTAATCATGGACATTCTCTGGAAGATGGTTAGGGAGGGTGGTGGTTAGATGAGGACAATGGGTTTCTGGGGTCTGGCTACCTCTGTTCACATCCCAGCTCTACCTGTACTAACTAGTTAAGTGACTGTAGCCCGTTATTTTACCCTTCTCTGCCTCAGTTTCCTAGTTCATAAATGAGAATAATAATAATACCTACCTTGTATTATTATGAGAACTAAATGAGATAATACATATTAAGAGCAAAAGAATGCATGGCATTCAACAAATACCAGATACTGTTTTTATATTTATCATAGGAAAAATTTATCAATCTCTTTTAAATAATTTTCCTTGAGAAAATTCTTTGGAGTTTTTCCCTAAATTTTTTTCTATTAATTTTTATACCATCGTATCTCTTAAGCGCTAGTGAAAATATGAGGTAACTATCTTTCCTGAGAAATCACATTTCTGTTTTGCTGAGCGAGCTCTGAGTTAGAGAGGTGCCCCTTAGGGCAGATGCGTTCTGATGAGTCTGCTGCAGATCTTTGTTGCAAATTGTGGGTAGATTTAAAGGCTAAAAAAAGATGTGTTGCTTTCCCAAGTCACTACTGAGAAAATCTAGAAGGAGAAAATAAGTTAAATCTTGAGTCAGTAATTTTGGACTCAAGTGCCAAGCCCCGGTGTGTTCCCTCACCTCTTTCGAACATCGGGCCCCTTGGAGACTGTCTATTTGCAAGCATCACCTTGCCAGAGCTAAAACACAGTCTGCCTGCCTGGGGAGGGACTAATTGGCCTTTTGGAAACTGTTTAAAACTGAATGAAACACAGGCGCTTTCTCCGATGGTAGTAGAGCCTGGAGTTCTTGCCAGCCACTAATTGTTCTTTAGGCTTTCCCGTGAAGGCGGCTGAACTCGAGAGTTGGCTTTTGGTCTTGCCATCTGTGAACTGCCACTTGTCCACATGTGGTGTGTATTAAGATTGTTTTTGCTGGGAGCATCAGTATTGGAATGTGTTCAAATTTAAATGTGATGCTCTTGTTTTCTTCTACTCTTGCAGGTTAGGCATTCCTTACTCTTGGGTTCCCAAGGACAGTGGCAGCCAACTGTATGAGTACCTGGCTGATAGAGCTTTAAAAAAACTGTTAGCTTCTAGGCTGGGCACTCCAGCCTGTGTCCTTAGATGTGGCTTACTTACAGGATAGTTACATACAGATAGAAGAGACATTGTAAATGCTTCCTAATTGAATGCTTTTTCCCCCATAGCTTATTTCCAGTGATGCTGATGGAGCCATCCAAAGGGCTGGAAGATTCAGAGTGGAAAATGGCTCTTCAGATGAGGTAAGGAAGCCTCCCCACTTCCTGTAATGCCACCAAGCACATGATTATAGTGCTTGGGATATAGCAGTGAAAGAGTTCTGGAAGAGGTAAATAGAGCTTTTCGGAGCTTTGCTTGAAGCAAATGGAAGGGAAATGTCAGTATTCTGGCATGGAAGATGCTATTCATAGAGTGACACATACCCTTTAAAAGATCTATGTTAAAACCAGGTAGACACAGGAAGTTGTTCTACCAGCAGTGGCACCAAAGACAATTCTGCCACCCTCTGTGAATGGCCCCGAGTCCCAGTACTTCCTCTGCCAGGCTGATCAGCTTGACACAGCCATCCGAGCAGTGCCAGGGTCCAGGAGGGAGATGCCAAAAATTACTGCAATGACAAAATGTCACCAGGAAAAGAGGCTGGTACTGCCTACTGCTCCTTGGGCCACGCCCACTTTCTGGGCTCTCTGGGTCCTCCTTGCTGCAGGCCACAGGGACTCATCTTGCTTTTTTTTTTTTGCCACTACTCTCTCTATCTCACGGGGTCTACCCTTTAAACTGCAGAGTATGGCAAAAACTCCCCAGCCTTTTTCTTCTTTGCTGCCTTTTTGCACGGTAGCTCATCATAGCTCTAGCTCCCTGACCCTGACCCTGGGCAAGGACCCCAGCCACCCTGAGCCTCAGTTTTTTTCATCTGTAAATTAGAAACTGTCTCAAGATTATTGCAAGAATTCAGTGAGCTATGTTTGTAAAACTCCTAGCACTATGCCTGGCGCATAGTAAGCTTCAAGTGCTAGTTATGATGCTATTGATGGTTATTGTTATTGTCATCACTGCCACATTGCCAGTTTTCTCCTGACCACCTCCTAATGCAAATTCTCAGTAAAGAGCTATGAATTTAACTTGAAAGCTCATGACATTTGGGAAGTGATTGCTCATTTTTACCCTTGGCCTTAGCCATATACATTTACCTGACCCTTGCCATTGACATGTTAGCCAAATGGAGGCTGAATACCCCTGAATAGGTACCCACATACTTCTTGTTCAGAATGATGTTAGCTGACCCACATGGAAGAAGGAACTCATGGAGAATTTTGCTTCTGAACCTTAGAAACAGCCCTCTCCAAATGGCCTGGCCCCTGGGACTAGATAGCCTCACGTCCACAAGCTCAGGCAGCCAAGGGTTCTCAGGAGCTAAGCCAGGCACAGAGGCATTGAGTTATTGCTCTCCAGTGCTTGGAAAGCTAGTGGCCACCATGCTGAGTTTCTACTTTGAGAGCCCATGGAGGCTGTATACCTTGAGACATCTTTCTGCTACCAAAATTTTGCAGAACTTCAGCCCAGCCTGAAATGGACAAACCAAACTGGACTTTGCCACCCTACGTAAGCACAACTCTGGCCCCTGCCGCATCCAGTGTCTGGAGGAAATACACACCTCCCAGGAAAGACATCAATGGGGCCTTCATGTGATCCTTAATCACCATACACTTGGCAGTCAAACACTGCTCACCTGGCTCTGTCATACACCTATCCTCTGGGACCCAGTCAGGGGTTAGAAATAACCTGTGCTTGGGTCATGATCAGGAGTGGCTTAAGAGTCAGACTTCCCAGGGTTCAAATTATGGCCCTACAACTCACCAGCAATGTGGCCTTGGGCAATTCAGTCGACATCTTGGGAACAATTTGGGGGAGTTACTGATTTCACAAGTCATTGCAGTCTGTTGTGTTCAAAACACAGTCCTGTCTCAAATTGCTTCTCTGGAAATATAATATCAAGGATCGAATACTGTTTTAGGTTTTATTTCCACCAAAACTACTGAGCATGATGCTCCATTGGAGCACCTTGGCTGTTTTGTATTGGTGGTCTTCAATTAAAAGTTTCTGGCCAATGGTACTTTCTAGCCTGGTAAAAGACCTTATGGGCACTTGACTTCCAGAGGGAAAAAACAGCTGGCTTGCTCTGAATTAGTTAAAGCAGTTAGTGCAGTAAAGGACTCACTATATATAGTTGCTTAAAAATTCTCAAACCTCTGAACAAACCAAATTGCAAATTTTGTTTTGGGGTTATTTGTCCTTTTATTATTCAATTGTAAGAGTTTTTTATATAGTCTGGATAATTAGACACTTATCAGATATATGATTGGCAAAAGTTTTCTCCCATTCTGTGGGTTATCTTTTCACTTTCTTGGTTGTGTCCTTTGAAGCACAAAAGCTTTAAGATTAGATCATGTCTAGTTTGTCTATTTTTTTTCTTTCATTGCTTGCACTTCCGTTGTCATGTCTGAGAAATCATTACCTAATCCGAGGTTGCTTTGTCACTTTTTATAGTTTGCTGTTCCCTTGAGATAATGTCAAATTTGTCTTTTATTTCTTTAAACATAGTGTAATGGTTTTATCATCTGCGACCGAGAATTCCAATATGCGAAGTTTTTGTGGCTGTTGTTTAATTGTTTTCCTCTGGCCTGTGCTCCTCATGTTAATGTGCTTCTTTGTGTGCTAGGCTGCCTGATTGTGTGCTATTTGTTGTTCCTGAAAGTTACTTTTTAGGAGTAATATGAGGCCTAAGATGAGTTGCTTTTTGGTAGGGAGGACTTATGTTTGCTTTTGCCAGATACCTTTAAACCAAATACCCAGCTTGAGACCTTTTAAACTGCCAAAGTGCTGCAGATTACAGCTACAGATTTATGTGAAAGCCGGCTTGTGGTCACCACACCTCAGAGACACTCCCCTGCTCAGCTCTGCTTGGTGCTGTGACAACTTCCTTGTAGTTTTTGGTGGTGGAGGTGGTTTCTTCTGATTCCCTCTTCCTTGAGTGTGCAGCCCTTTGGGATCCTAGCATAATGTGGGGCAGGGCTCCTATTGGACTTGCCTACCCCAGTGGGTCTTGGGATTTGACTCTTTGTCCCCCATGAGGTCACCAAAACCCAAATTCAATTTTGCTGGGATTGACAAACATCCTCAAGCCAAAATGGACTTTCACAGGTTCCCACTTGCCTTTCAGTTTTAGTTGGCAATTCCTACTATCTGGTAAGCACTGTAGTGCTTTTTTCCCACCCCTCCCCGCTCCAAGATGGAGTCTTGCTCTGTCACCCAGGCTGGAGTGCAGTGACACTATCTCGGCTCACTGCAACCTCCGCCTCCTGGGTTCAAGCAATTCTCCTGCCTCAGCCTCCCAAGTAGCTGGGATTACAGGTGTGTGCCACCATGCCTGGCTAATATTTGTATTTTTAGTAGAGACGGGATTTCACCATGTTGGCTAGGCTGGTCTCGAACTCCTGACCTCATGATCCGCCAGCCTGAGCCTCCGAGCGTGCTGGGATTACAGGCATGAGCCACTGCGCCCAGCCTTCAGTGCTTTTAAGGAGATGATTTTAATATTTTTCTAGTACTTTTAGTTTTTTCAGTGGGAGGGTTGATCTGAATAACCTAGCCTGCCATTACCAAAAACATAAGTTATATTGGGAGTGCTTTTCATATAACATGACAAAACATTCATTCAACTGGCATTCATAGGGTCATTTCCTAGTGCCAGTCAGGCTGAGCCCTGGATGTAGGATTGAATAAGCCTGCTGAGGTCCCTGCTCCTAGGGGCCTACAGATGGCAGGGAGAGCCATCAGTAACCAATACAAACACATAGAAGGATTGCAAATTTTGGTAACTACTGTGGCAAAAACAGAGGACCATGGTGCAAAGAAACAGGAAGAGCCCTATTTAAGATGGGGTCATCAGAAAGCCCTTATCAGAGACAGCCAGTGAGGCCGAGCCTCTGAGCAGTGCTTCTCAGACTGTCCATCTTTTTAATTTCCGGCCAGTTGCAGGAAATTAAATATGTGGTCCTACTCTGCATAACTAGTACACAGAACCCACCTTATGCAACTCATCAAGGAATTGGATATCATCCAGATTGGTCTGGACTGTTTCATGAGATGAATCCACTGAGCATGTACTTATATGCCACAGGCATGTCAGAACACTGTAAAGGTTTCTTGTACACCTTGTCATGGACTAGTAAACAGTTTGCAGATTGGCATCCATCAGAATGGACCATACTTTCCTGTCTTAGAGTTCATCTGGGCCAATCCCCTTCCCAATGCATGAGTTCCTGCATCAGCTTTGCCAGCAGTTAACTGATCTGTTCCTGCTTGAGTATATCTCCAGTAATGGGAAACTTGATACCTCCTTGATAGGACTTTTTTCCTCCTGACACCAATCAATTCTGACACCAACTGAGTGTCCTACAATTCAATTCTCACACCAACTACGTGGAGTTAGCGTCAGACTCCACAGGTTTAAGGGCTCAGTCCCACAAGACTGTCCTCATTTCAGAAGCCAGTTACAAGCATTGGGTCCCCAGGTTACCTACATTCCACATTTCTGACCAACTTGGCTACAAAGTCAGGTAGCCGTTACCACAGCCTCTTCCTCAGCTTCCATAACTCCCTAAAATCACTCACAGAATTCATGGAAGCACTTTTTTTTTTTTTTTTTACTATTACTGATATATTATAAAGCATCAGTCCCCAGCCTTTTTGGCACCAGGGACCAGTTTTGTGGAAGACAGTTTTTCCACGGACCAGGCAGTGGGAGATGGTTTCAGGATGATTCAAGCACATTACAGTTATTGTGCACTTTACTTCTATTATTATTATTACATTGGAATATATAATGAAATAATTATACAACTCACCATAACGTAGAATCAGTGGGAGCCCTGAACTTGTTTTCCTGCAACTAGACAGTTCCATCTGGAAGTTATAGGAGACAGTGACAAATCATCAGGCATTGGATTCTCATAAGGAGCACACAACCTAGACCCCTCGCATGTGCATTTCATGATAGGGTTCATGCTCCTGCGAGAATCTCATGCTGCTGATGATCTGACTTCAGGTGATCCGCTCACCTTGGCCTCCCAAAGTGCTGGGATTACAGGCATGAGCCACCACGCCTGGCCAGGTAGGCATGATTAATTAAATCATTGGCCATGGATGACTGCCTCAATCTTCAAACCCTCTCTCACCCTGGAAGTTGGGGTATGGGGCTGAAAGTTCCAAGTTTCTAATCAAGGCTTAGTCTTTCTGGCAGCCACCCCCAATCCTGCAGCTATCTGGGAACCCCCTGAGAGTCCCCTCCTTAGAACAAAAGATGCTCCTGTCACCCTTATCACTCAGGAGCTCTGTGCTAGGAACCAGTAACAAAGTCCAAATACATATTCCCATTATACCACACCCCTAAAGCAGTTGATTGCATTTTTCAGAATCTCTTAATTGCTAAAAAGGTCTTTTTATTGAACATAATTCACCTGTCTACTGTATTTTCTTTTTCTTTTTTCTTTTTTTTTTTTTTGAGACACAGTCTCCCTCCCTCTGTCACCAGGCTGGAGTGCAGTGATGCAGTGATGGCTCAATGAAGCCTCAACCTCCATGGCTCAGGTGATCCTCCAACCTCAGCCTCCTGTGCAGCTGGGCCTACAGGCGCAGGCCACCACGCCTGGCTAATATTTGTATTTTTTGTAGAGATGGGGTTTTGCCATGTTGCCCAGGCTGGTCTTAAACTCCTGGGCTCAAGTGATTCGCCTGCCTCAGCCTCCCAAAGTTTTGGGATTTCAGCTGTGAGCCACTGAGCCCAGCCTGTATTTTCTTTTTTTTTCTTTTTTAACACAAAGACAATTTTAATCCTACGTTTTCCTGTAGTATAACAACATCCATTGCTAGCTATCTATGAATTGAAACTGCATTTGCTAAGAACTGTGAACATTAAGAAATTTTACATGAAGTCACATGTGTCAATATAGGCACATAGACATCTTCTAGCACCAACAGAATACATACATAACACATACCGAATGATCTTGATGGATAAATTTGCTTCACCAGGTAATTCTATTTAGTAAAATTCAGTTAATGCAGAATCCCATTTTTAAAATTTACATCTTTATTACACATTTTTTATTTTTAAAAAGTCATTCCAGATTGTAATTTGCATGGCAATAAACAGTGGCTTCATGGATTCTAAGTTTCTTAAAGCTGTCTATAGCAATTTAAAACACAAGTCTTCTTTTCAATTTGCAGCACCTGACTTAGAGTTTAAATTCACTGAATGTACTCATTAAAACTGTTCAGTTTCTCTTGTGAGAAAGACATGTTTCAATTGCTATTTCCCAAACTATCTGTTGAGCATGGGTGTGTATTGTTTTTATTTGGTTAGTAGAATTACTCACACAATTTATAGCTGGAATAAAAACCTCTAGCCTCTCTGAATGGCCTTCCACTCAAAACAGTGATGATAATAAATGTCTAAAATGTATCTGGGGTCTGCCCCAACTTGATATCACCAAACATGTTTCCAAGTTTTTGTTTTTGGTTTCTTGGGGTTTTTTTGAGACGGAGTCTTGGCTCTTGTTGCCCAGACTGGAGTGCAATGACGCGATCTCGGCTCACTGCAACCTCTGCCTTCTGGGTTCAAGCGAGTCTCCTGCCTCAGCCTCCCAAATAGCTGGGATTACAGGCACCTGCCACCATGCCTGGCTAATTTTTGTATTTTCAGTAGAGACAGGGTTTCACTGTGTGGCCAAGCTGTTCTCAGACTCCTGACGTCAGGTGATCCACCCACTTCGGCCTCCCAAAGCACTAGGATTATCGGCATGAGCCACCATGCCCGGCCTGCTTCCAGGTTTTCTTAGAAAATATGGTTTTTAACTCTATGCATAATACTCTACCACGTGATACACCATCACTTATTTATTTCCCAGTTGTTCATTTCTATCATTTTATACTTGTAATTTTTTATATTATAAATAATATTGTAATGAACACCTTCATCCATAAGTTTTATGCGAGACTGGTTATTTCTTTAGAATAATATCAAAGAAGTGGCTTAATGGTTCAAACAGTACATGTGGTTTTAAGGCTTTTAATATAATTTACTGAATAATCTCCAGAGTAGCTCAAAAAAGTCCTACTGACAGTATGTTATTATGCCTCCAGAGTCAACTTGCTAACAATGAAGCAAATTCAACCACAAGTGTATTAGATTCTCCCCTATCTCAAGATTATTACATCAAAGAAGCAAGAAGATGTATTACTGGTGAGGAAGCCAAATTCAAATTCTTTAAAAAAAATTACTCAACTTTAGATCTGTAAAATAGTCAACAGAAATGCTTCCCACAAAAAGTCTACAGGGCTTTTCCAAAAATAAAGTTAAAAAGAGAGAAAGAGAAAAGTCAGGCCAGGCACGGTGGCTCACGCCTATAATCCCAGCACTTTAGGAGGCCGAGGCGGGTGGATCACAAGGTCAGGAGACTGAGACCATCCTGGCTAACACAGTGAAACCCCGTCTCTACTAAAAATACAAAAAAATTAGCCGGGTGTGGTGGCGGGCACCTGTAGACCCAGCTACTCGGGAGGCTGAGGCAGGAGAATGGCATGAACCCGGGAGGCAGAGCTTGCAGTCAGCACCACTGCACTACAGCCTGGGCAACAGTACGAGACTCCATCTCAAAAAAAAAAGAGAGAAAAGTTAGTACCAAATGACCAAAATTTTTTATTTGACTAAATTCTATTCCATGCATAAGCGTGACAGTCTCCCCTGTTTATCTGACTTTGGCAATAAAAAAACAAGCAGCCTTGTACAGAACAGTGAAAATGCCAAGGACGAGGGTAGTCTGCAGTTTTACTGTAGAACATATATATACTTTTTTTTTTTTTTGAGACAGAGTTTCGCTTTTGTCACCCAGGATGGAGTGCAATGGTGCGATCTTGGCTCACTGCAACTTCTGCCTCCCAGGTTCAAGCGATTCTCCCACCTCAGCTTCCTGAGTAACTGGGATTACAGTCGCCCGGCTAATTTTTTTGTTTTTGTTTTGTTTTGTTTTTTTGAGATGGAGTCTCGCGGTGTCGCCTAGGCTGGAGTGCAGTGGTGTGATCTCAGCTCACTGCAAGCTGCGCCTCCCGGGTTCATGCCATTCTCCTGCCTCAGCCTCCCAAGTAGCTGGGACTACAGGCGCCAGCCACCACACCTGGCTAATTTTTGTATTTTTAGTAGAGACCGGTTTCACCATAGCCAGGATGGTCTTGATCTCCTGACCTTGTGATCCGCCCGCCTTGGCCTCCCAGAGTGCTGGGATTACAGGTGTGAGCCAGCGCGCCCAGCCAATTTTTTTGTATTTTTAGTAGAGATGGGGTTTCGCCATATTGGCTGGGCTTGTATTGAACTCCTGACCTCATGTGATCCACCTGCGTCGGCCTCCCAAAGTGCTGGGATTACAGGCATGAGCCACCATGTCTGGCCATATATACATTTTTTTTAAAGTCCTGTCTCCCTTTGGCCATATCAAGATTAAGCTCAGGTCATTAAAAACAGGCAGATTTTCAAAACCGCTTCTTTACTTCTCCAAGATCTTCAATGCTGTCATCATTTACCTCTGGCCAGTTTTCCTGAATAACATCAATTACATCATCTGTAAAGTCTTCCTGAATGATAATTTCTTCCTCTTCTGTTACTGAGGCACCACACAATTTTTGATCAAAAAATCTTTGTGCTTTTTTAAGATCAATTTCAAAAGTTAGAGGCCACACATTCATGTTACATGTTTCTTCTCTGCTCTGGGAATTTTGGCTGTGTAACCTTTTCTGGTACGGCCTTCTTTTCTTTGTTTTATTTGACCCCTTTCACCTCTCTTTTGTATTTTCTTCTCCTCTTCTACCCCTGCTGTTCCTTGACCCTCATTAATTCCAGCTTCATGTTTGGGTGAGTTTTCTTTTTTGTTGTTGTTTTTTGAGACGTAGACTGGAGTGCAGTGGCGGGATCTCGGCTCACTGCAACCACCACCTCCCAGGTTCAAGTGATTCTCCTGCCTCAGCCTCCCGAGTAGCTGGGACTACAGGCATGTGCCACCATGCTTGGCTAATTTTTGTGCTGTTAGTAGAGATGGGGTTTCACCATGTTGGCCAGGCTGGTCTTGAACACCTGACCTCAAGTGATCTGTCTCCCTCGGCCTCCCAAAGTGCTGGGATTACAGGCATGAGCCACCGCGCCCGGCCCTGTTTGGGTAAATTTTCTACAGTAAGTTTTGGAAATTCATTTGGAAAATTCTTCTCTAACCATTGTCTACATTTAGCAACATTAGGCATATATTTACAGTAGCCTGTTGGTAATGAACAGACTCCACAATAAAGGACTCACAGTGGGTAATCAGCATCTAACTCGGCCCTGTTCCTTAGGTCTCCTTTGCACTTGGCCCCATTGGATTCAGAAATGTCTGCAGCCATTTCACAAACCCAGGTGGTTCCCTCCGCTATTGCCAGTTGAAGCGACACATGGAACTATCGTCTGTATTTTCCACTCAGAGTTTCTATTTATGTTCTCCATAGCCCCAGACTGTAAGTCTGAGCCCTCTTCAGTGTGACATCTGTTGTTTTCCTCCTAAGACACAGGATCAGTTCCATCATTGTCATCCTTATTGCTGTTCCTTGGACACATGTGAGGTTGTTAATGAACCTTTTGGACTGAAGTGCTCAGAACTGAACACAGGGCTCTGGGCATGCTCCACACAGCCACAGAGTGGAGCAGGCTCATCCCCTTCCTTGCTGTAGACACTCTACCTCTTTTTATGGACCCTAATGACTCATTATGAACCTATAATATGCTACTTTGCCCATCCCCCATCTTTTTCACATGTGCTGGTGTTTAGCTGTGGGGCAGCACTATGATATAATGGAGACTATTTTGGAGTCAAACAAACCTGGGTTCAAACCTCAGCTCTACCACTCAATAGTTTACAATTCAGTGTCTCTGTGCCTCAATTTCCTAATGGGTAAAAAGGGAGGGGAAATCCTTCCTTATACCATCTGACCTTGTCCTTCAGTAATTTGTGTTTTGTATCTAAGTGTAGGATCTTGCATTGTCTACATTGAATTTAATCTCATTAGTGTGTCTCATAATTCCTAATTGTCGAGACTTTTTGGTGACATCTTGATTCTGTCACCCGTCCTGTTAGCTAAGCCACTGAGCAGCTTTATTTTACCTTCAGATGTGCTTGTCTTGCCATCTGTGTGCTTATTCAGATTATTAATTAAAATGAGTGTGACCCCTGGGTGGATCACTGGGGACCTCCCTTACAGTTCACTTGTATGTATCAATTAGTAGATGGTGCAGCAGAGGGGACAATCTTTCAGCTTTTTACAAATCTATCTTCCTTAGCATTGGGAGGACTCTTTTTTTTTGAGATGGAGTCTCGCTCTGTCACCCAGGCTGGAGTACAGTGGCGCGATCTCGGCTCACTGCAAGGTCCGCCTCCTGGGTTCACGCCATTCTCCTGCCTCAGCCTCCCGAGTAGCTGGGACTACAGGCGCCTGCCACCACACCTGACTAACTTTTTCTATTTTTAGTAGATACAGGGTTTCACCATGTTAGCCAGGATGGTCTCGATCTCCTGACCTCATGATCCACCCGCCTCAGCCTCCCAAAGTGCTTGGATTATAGGCGTGAGCCACCGCGCTCGGCCGGGAGGACTCTTATACAGTTGGAGGATATGTAAATTAGTACAGTCTTTTGGGAAGGCAATTAGCAATAATTAAAAATGTGTATACCATTTGGCAAGACCTTCTATTGCTAGGACGTATATTGTAGCATTATTTAAAATAGGAAAAAAACTGGAAACAGCATCAATTTCTTTCAGTAGAGGAATTATTATGTAAACTATGGTCCATTTACACAATGAACTGGTTAGTGGCCATTAGAATGAGGTAGACACATATGTACTACCACACAAAAAGTGTTTAAGATACAGTGTTAGACATAAAGGCAAGTTCCAGAATGACTTGTTTAATATCATGCCATTTTTCTTAAAAACAAAAAAATGGGAAATATGCTCGTCAAGATGCGAGAAAATTTCTGAAAAGATATGTAAGAATATAATAGTAATCATTTCTGGAGAATGGAAATGGGAGCTCAGGAAAGAAGCTGGAGCTGGAGGACCTTAACTTTCCATTCGATGCCCTCATATACTGTTTACATATTTTACAAGCTTATATTCATTCAACTGAAGAGTTGAATTTTTTAAAAGAAGAATCTATGTAGTTGTTAAAAAGAACAAAGTAGATCTATATGTACTGACATAGAAATATTCCCGGGCTGGGCGCGGTGGCTCACGCCTGTGATCCCAGCACTTTGGGAGGCCGAGGCGGGCGGATCACGAGGTCAGGAGATCAAGACCATCCTGGCTAACACGGTGAAACCCCGTCTGAACTAAAAATAGAAAAAATTAGCCGGGCGTGATGGGTGCTTGTAGTCCCAGCTACTTGGGAGGCTGAGGCAGGAGAATGGCGTGAACCTGGGAGGCGGAGCTTGCAGTGAGCCGAGATGGCACCACTGTACTCCAGCCTGGGCGACAGAGCGAGACTCCATCTCAAAAAAAATAAAAATAAAAATAAACATTCCCAAGATATTTTCTTTAGCAGAGAAAAGTTTTTCAGTGTAATATCTATACTACGGTTCCATTTATGAAAACAAATTATGCATATGTATATATAGGCTTATGTATGGATATATATTTTTGTATGTATATATGTATGTGAATGTGTGATATGTGTGTATGTATGTATAAAGTAAACACATCTTTGTAAATGCATAAAAAGATCTGAGATTATTCAGACCAATCTAGTAGCATGGTTATTAGAGGGAAAAGAAGTAGGTTGGGTCATGGAGGATGGGGGAAAGAAAAAGATTTTAACTTTTGTGTGGTTTCAAGTTTTTATAATCAGCTTTCATGCTTACATTTGTAATTTTTTAAAAGTTTTAGTTTGTTTTTTTAAAGAATCCATCTTCCCTACTGCTATGTGATCTCAGCAGTTTAACCTAGGAACTGAAGTAAAATCAGCGTAACTGCATTCATTCATGTATTGAACTCACTCTGGAATAGACTCTATGAAAAATCAAAGGAATTATTTTAAAACTGTGGATACCATTTGTATTCTGAGTGTCTATATTTTGTGGATTCCCTGCTTAAAGTCAAATATTTGAGAACATTCAAATAAAATCAGGGTGTCATATATGGATTTTTATTACATTCTCCTCAAAATATCCTGGCCAGATTCAGTCTTCCTCCGTCACATCCCACAAGTATAAGTATAAGTAGGGGGTGGGGGAAGATAATGAAGGCAGTGAGAAGCTTTGGTGGGCTTTGGATCTGATGCAGAAATGATTCAGGACTTTTGGGTCTCTGTGGGCATGTACAGGCATGAATGCAGTATGGAGCAACTTGAGTTCATTTCCCTTTGTTGTAGGCTTTCACAAATGTTTACCTAAAGGGCATAAAATAAGCATGAGTGTTTGCAATGTTAAACTTCAGTTATCTGGAAAATGTACTCATCAGCCTATTTTCTCCTAACTTTCTAGTTGATGTCAAATGAATAATGTGTTCCTGTTTCATTGTCGCCTTAAACTGCTATAGACAGAGTTTCTATATCTCCAAGATCTTTTGTAAAATAGGTGACACTTAAATTAGTTAGGATTTATTGTAGGTTAAAACTACAATTAGGTACTACTTCACCCACTCTAGAACTGCAAGGACTGAAAAGCTAAAAGTTTGGTCAGAGAACGTGGAACAGCTAGAGCTCTCGTATATCTTGCTAATAGGAGTTTAAATTGGTGTGTGTATCCTCTTTGGAAAATTTTTTGGCAGTATCTACTAAAACTGAACACATGCATCGTCTGTGTCCCCGGATGTATACCCAACAGAAATGAGTACTTGTATCCACCAAAAGACAGACTCAATAATGGTCATAGTGGCTTTATTCTTTTTTTTTTTTTTTTTTTTTTTTTGAGACAGAGTCTCACTCTGTCACCCAGGCTGGAGTGCAGTGGTGTGATCTTAGCTCACTGCAACCCCCATCTCTTGGATTCCAGTGATTCTTGTGCCTCAGCCTCCCAAGTAGCTGGGACTACAGGCATGCGCCACCACACCTGGCTAATTTTTCGTATTTTTTGTAGAGACAGGGTTTAGCTCTGTTGGCCAGACTGGTCTCAAACTCCTGACCTCAGGTGATCCATCCACCTCGGCCTCCCAAAGTGCTGGGATTACAAGCGTAAGCCACCAATCCCAGCCAGTGGCTTTATTCTTAATAGCCAAAAACCAGAAACAATCCAAATGTCCATCAATAGAAGAATGAATGCGTAAATTGTGGTATTCATCCGGTGGACTACTACATGGCCATGAGAAAGAGTGAACCACTGCCACACCAGTAACACAGGTGAATGTTGCAGACCTAATGACAAAGGATAAAAAGCCTGACTCAAATACACATCATATGATTTCATTTTCGTAATGCTCAAGAGCAGGTAAAACTAATCCGTGGTGATAGAAGTTAGGACAGTGGTTCTCTTTTGGCATGTGGTTGAGTAATGACTGGGGAAATGAACAAGGGAGCCTTCTGGAATACTGAAAATATTTTCTGTATTGATCTAGGTAATGGTTATGAGGGTGTATAAATGTAAAACAAATTCTTTGGCTCTGCACTTCTTTGTGCCCTTTACTGTCCACTAGTACTACACATCATCAGAACCTGGAGCTTGTGTTCAGAGTTCTTCTTCAGGGTCCTGGGAAAAGTGGGATTTTTTTGTTTTGTTTTTGTTGCCTAGTCTCCATTACCTTTGTCAGTTCCTGTATGTGTTTTTGTCTTTACACCTCATCAAATGTGGTTTTAGCAAGGGATGGGATGTGTCTTGCTCTGTGAGACTCACAACATTTTTGGAGTTGGGTTATTTCCCCTGTGTTTTGGTTAAGTATTCAGTGAAGAGGAAAGTGAAATAGGTAACTTTAATTTTAATTTTTTTAATTTTTAATTTTTTTTTTTAAGAAACAGGGTCTTGCTCTGTTGCCCAGGCTGGAGTGCAGTATCACTATCATGGCTCACTGCAGCCTCAGCCTTCTGGGTTCAAGTGATCCTCCCACCTTAGCCTTCCCAGTAGCTGGGACTACAGGCACACACCACCATACCTGGCTACTTTTTATTTTTGAATTTTATTTATTTATTTCTTGTAAAGACAGGATTTAACTATGTTACCCAGGCTAGTCTTGAACTCCTGGCCTCAAATGATCCTCCCAACTCGGCCTCTCAAAATGCTGGGATTATAGGCATGAGCCACTATGTCTAGCCCAGTAATTTTTTAATCATTAAAGAAAACTCTTCATATTGACAGTTGGTATTCAGCATGCCACTGCCTCTGGAGTCCCATCTCTCCCTCTGCGATGCTGAGCGGCGCCTTGCGCCTCCCTGTGGTGTTCCATTCTACACTTGGCAGTGTTCAAATCTCTGGGAGGCAGACAGATGCAAGTGCTTCAGAAGCCTAGAGCATGCAGGTCATTTTCCATGCCTTTGAATCCCCTTGGAAATCTGGTAAACCTGTAGACCCCTTCTCAGAATAATGTTTTTAAATACATGAAATTAAATACATAGGATTACGAAAGAAAACAGTTGTATTGAAATAATTATCAACATGATTTTTGAAACCTAATTTATGATACAGTAATATATATGATTTTAAAATACATTAAATAAGCCAGATGTAGTGGCTCACGCCTGTAATCCCAGCACTTTGGGAGGCTGAGGTGTGCGGATGGCTTGAGCTCAGGAGTTCGAGACCAGCCTGGCCAACATGACGAAACCCCGACTCTACTAAAAATACAAAAAGCAGTCAGGTGTGTCCGGGCGTAGTGGCTCACGCCTGTAATCTCAACACTTTGGGAGGCCGAGGTGGGCGGATCACGAGGTCGGGAGATCGAGACCATCCAGGCTATCACGGTGAAACCCCATCTCTACTAAAAATACAAAAAATTAGCTGGGCGTGGTGGCAGGCGCCTGTAGTCCCAGCTACTCAGGAGGCTGAGGCAGGAGAATGACGTGAACTCAGGAGGCGGAGCTTGCAGTGAGTTGAGATCGCGCCACTGTACTCCAGCCTGGGTGACAGAGCGAAATTCTGTCTCAAAAAAAAAAAAAAATTAGCTGGTGTGGTGGCACACACCTGTAATCCTATCTACTCGGGAGGCTGAGGTAGTAGAATTATTTGAACCTCAGAAGCAGAGGTTGCAGTGAGCCGAGATCATGCCACTGCACTCCAGCATGGGCAACAGAGCAAGACTCCATCTCAACAAAAAATAAATACATTAATTAATTAATTATAATACATTAAATAATAAATCTAGCAGCAGGCCTCATAAATACTGTAATTTTGAAAAGTGAAGAGTGTAAACAGTATTTTGAGATATCTGCAATCACTATAATGAATTCTGGAAATATCTTTGATTTTTTTTTTGTCGGCATGGTTACCAGGACCGTCCATTCTATAGTTTTTTTGCATATATTCATAACTGAATGAAACACTAAATTTTAGTTAGAACTTAGGGAAAATAAAATTATATTTGTTTTGCCCCATCCAAGTTTATGCCCCGCTCTCTGTGCTGGATTCTTTTAGAACTGGCATAGAGCATTGTTTCTCAAAGTTCAGTTTTCATCAGAACCACTTGTACAATAGATGCTGGTGCCCCACTCATAGAGATCTTAAGGAAGAAGTTTACGATGGGCCCAAGAGTACACATTTTAACAAATTTGAGAAGCACAGAACTAAGATCTGTTGCTGCTACCTGCAAGAAGCTTCTCTGTGCCATCGACGCATCTCTTGGAGGCCCCAGAAGTTTAAACGTTCTGATGACAGCTTAAGAGTTTACTCTCTAGGCGAGAGAGAAAGACGTTCATGACAGTGTTGCTTTTAGTAGAACAAAGAAAAATAACTGTGATAGGCGACTGATCAAGCACAATAATGTGCAATTATGCAGTGAATACATGGAGTTGTTATGATGTAAATACATATTTATGAATAGTCATAGTGGGAAAATGTGATACCAAATAGTATGCATATTATGATCTCTATATATGCAAATGAAAAATTGTGGAACATTACACGAAAATGTTAATTTGAAAATTCAGGTGATTTTTGTTTAACCTTTGTTTTCTAATAGGGCTAACAAGATTTTTTTTAATGTATCAAGTAAACAAAAGTTTTAAAAATACTAAAAAATAAAAAATAATAAAATAAAAAGTTTACTCTCTAGGCTCTGCTCTAGCTTTGTAGGATCCAAGGCCTTGGGACCATGACACCAACCACTGTGGAGTCTGGCTGAGGCCAGCTTCCTTGGCCGGACTCCCCCTATGTCTGGTCAGCTGATGCCTAAGGCTGGCTGGTGGGTCATGCCATCGCTGCATGCCCTGCAGTGGCATAGTGGAAAGACCTGGATACCAGGAGTACTGCCAGTAGTTCATGGTTATAAAGTAAATAACTGTTGATAATGAATCATGTGAAAATCCTACAAGGAGCAAAATCCAATGATATGCTTTCACCAAAGGTCAAAACTAAGAGGTAATATCTTGAATAGGTAATCAAAATTAACATCACCACTGAGGAACAGATGGGTATTTTGAAATATGATAAGCTGAGGACAAACCTCACTTACATGGTATTCCAGCCAAGTCTGCATACCCTGAATCTAACTGGGGAAACATCAGACAAACCCAAAATGAGGAGGGAAGATGCTGCATTCTTCAAAAATGTCAATATCAGACACAAAGAAGGGAACTATAGACACTGGGGCCTACTTGGGGGGTGGAAGGTAAGGATTGAAAAATTACCTATTGGCCGGGTGCGGTGGCTCACGCTTATAATCCCAGCACTTTGGGAGGCCGAGGCGGGCGGATCACAAGGTCAGGAGATCGAGACCATGGTGAAACCCCGTCTCTACTAAAAAATACAAAAAATTAGCCGGGCGAGGTGGCGGGCGCCTGTAGTCCCAGCTACTCGGAGAGGCTGAGGCAGGAGAATGGCGTGAACCCGGGAGGTAGAGCTTGCAGTCAGCCGAGATATTGCGCCACTGCACTCCAGCCTGGGCGACAGAGCGAGACTCCGTCTTAAAAAAAAAAAAAAAGAAAGAAAAATTACCTATTGGGTATTATGCTGATTACCTGAGTGACAAAGTTATCTGTTTACCAAACCCCTGCAACACACAATTTGCCCATGTAACAAGGCTGCACATGTACCCCTTCAACCTAAAATACAAATTGGAAAGAAAAAAAAATAGTGACAGCCAAAAAAAATGTCAATGTCATAAAGACAGAGTCAGTGGAAATGTTGCAGATGAAGGGAGTCTAAAGAAACAATGAAATGATCCTGTACTGAAGAGAGAAAATGCTTAAAATGACATTGTTGACTCAATTGACAACATTAGAATACAGATGGCATCAATGTTAGACTTAGAAAAGTTGATAAAGCTCTACTGTGGTTATGTAAGAACGTAGCCCTACTCTTGTGAAATACACACTGAAGTATTTAGGGATGAAGGCTATTATTTTACATCTGAGTCTTAAATGGTTCAGAAAAAATATTGTATATGTGTGTATGTTTGTGTGTGTGTTGGGGGTTGTGAACAAATGAGCCAGTGGGGTAAAACATTAACGGTAGGTAAATCTGGTAAGTAAAAGGTAAACATACTTTTTTACACTGCTCTTATTCTTGCAGCTTTTATATAAATTTAAAATTATTTCCAAATAAAAATTCATATGTATGTAGCAATAGCTAGTTTTTTAAAATTCCAGAAAATCAGATAAAAGCAAAATAATACTAAAATTTTCACCTACGTTTTTACTCCTTAATAGGCCTAAAAGGCAGGACATAAAAAAGGACACAGAAGATGATGTAATGGTTAAGATAAAAAAAGAAAAAAGAAGAAACCTCTGGAATTGGAACTGGTTTCAGTTCCAGCTCCACTACTTATTATCTCTGTAACCTTGGGCAACATATTTAAACTCTCTAAGTCTCAATTTCCTTATCTGAAAGTGGGGGGATAAAATAGAATCTATCTCATAAGGTTGATGGGTGGTTCTGGAGATAATGCATATAAAATGCTTAGCCTAATACTTGGCATTTAGCACTCTCTCAATGCATGTCAGTATTTCCAGAGTAATGACAAGGACAGAGAGCTTCCCGTTTCATTTTATAAGGTAACATAACCCTGAAAGCATGACAGAAATACAAATAGAAAGGAAGCCTATAGATCTATCACACAAACAAATATGATACATAAATCATTTGTTAAAGTCAAGCAGTATCTTAAAAGAATACTATACCATGACCTAGTAGGGTGCATTCCAGAAATGTAAGAACCTTTCAATGCCAGAAGAGCTATTACTATATTCATTATTCATTCATTACATTACATACTGTGATTCCCCCCATTTAACCTGTTCTCTCAATAGTTGCCCCCTAAAAAAAGCTTTTGGTAAATTTAATTTTCGTTCCTGAGAAAAGCCTCTTTGTAAACTTCGAATTGAAGGAAACATCTTCAGCATGATAAAGAAACTGACCACAGACATCTAGTAAATCGCTAGAGGCATGTCAAAGTCAGAGAGTGTGTTCCAGTAGTCTGTCTTACATACGTGGCACGATGGAGATACCAACAAAGCTGCAATAGAGTGACATCAGTCATGCGGGAAAACTGACATCTAACACAGTCTCAGCCCAGACCATGCAAGATTCAGACATTTACTGTAAACAGTAATTTAATGCCTTATAAGGATTGAGAATGATAAGAGTATTCAATAAGTAGAACCGAGTTAATTGATAAATGATTTGGGGAAAATTGATCCTTACCTCAGAGCATACATCAAAATAAATGATAAGGAATGAACTATAAAATGAAACATCTAAAAGAATATAGAGGTAAACAGTTCCGTTAATGCTGGGATGGGGGAATTTTTGATACTAATTAGGCAAAAGCCATAAAGGGAAAAAAATGAAAAATTTGCTTATGTAAACATTTTGAAACATCTATGTGGCCACAAATACCATAGAACAAGTTTAAAAGCAAAAATTTAATCAGAAGAAATTATTTGCAATCTATTTCAAAGATTTCACAAAAGAATACAATAATCAGAAAACTGGCAAAGGACATAAACAGGTAACCCACAAAATAATTGTAAATGACCAATAAAAATATGAAGAAAAGCTTCAATCTAAATGTTATACAGGCCAGGCGTAGTGGCTCACACCTGTAATCCCAGCACTTTGGGAAACCAATAATCACTTGAGGCCAGGAGTTCGAGACCAGCCTGGCCAACATGGTGAAACCGCACCTCTACTAAAAATACAAAAATTAGCCAAGCAAGGTGGCATGTGCCTGTGATCCCTGCTACTCAGGAGGCTGAGACGGGCAAATCACTTGAGCCCAGGAGGTGGAGGTTGCAGTGAGCCAAGATGGCACCACTGCACTCCAGCCTGGGCAACAGAGTAAGACTCTGTCTCAAAAAAAAAAAAAAAAAATACATTTTGCCATTAAATTGTAAAGAGGCAATGTTGACAGTATAGGGAATATGGTACCCTCAGCCATTGCTGGTGGATCTATAATTTTGTATCAGTCCTCCTAGATGTCAGGTTGGCATTGTGTTGCAGATCCTCGACAATGTACATACCCTTTGACAAAGAAATTTAACTTCTAAGAATTATCCTAAAGAAATAATTGAACAAGTATGCAAACGTGGAATTAGAAGATGATAAATTTTATTTACAATAACAAAAATTGGAAGCAGCCTAATTGTCCAGTATTATTAGTTGTATCTATATAATAAAAGAGTATACAGCCAATAACATAGGATTATATTTATTGACATGTAAAATAGTTATTGGCAAAGCAAGCCACAAAACTGTATATTCGATATAATTTCATCTTATTAAGAAAAATACATATGTATATGCATGGGGAAAAAAAAAAAAACACAGAAAAAACCTACCAAAACATGAATGGATTCTAGATGAATTGTGCCTGTTACAGGGGTAACAAAAAGAAGGGGGTTCCTCTAGGGGGCACCAACTCCCAAATATTGTGTAAGTTTCAGCCCAGAAAGGAGAGGTACTTGGTACCCATTTTAGGAATAGCTGAACTCACCGGTTCACTGGTTATTTTTCCTACACCCCAAAGGCTTCCTGGATGCTTCCACGATGTGAATTTAGACTGGGTGTCTTTTCTAATGAGAACATGCAGCCACAGCCCTTGGGTGTATGCTTTTAACAATGATTTTTCTGGTTCTTTGGCCTCTGGTTCATTGCCAGCTTCATGTTTACTTTCTGAATAAGCCTCTTAATGTCACAACTTTGTTCCATTACAGAATGCAACTGCCCTGCCTGGTACTTGGCGAAGAACAGACGTGCACTTAGAGAACCCAGAATACCACACCAGATGGTATTTCAAATATTTTTTAGGACAAGGTAATTATGCTATTGTGGTGGTAGGGAAGAAAGGGTATTCAAAATGGAAGTTAGTGTTCATATAATTGCTGGTATCCTATATGAGTGAAACTAGCCATTTTAGGAACACTAACATCAGGGCATTTCACTTCAAGGTCAGTAGTAAGCTTCGTAGGTTAAAAGATTAAATTCAGAGTCTCAGCCCTAAGAGTTTTTGCTCATAGTTTCCTTTTTTTATGGACAGTCATTTTTATCCCTGGAGAGCTAAAGATTAGATCATCTGAAAAAGTGATTTGAGAGATAAGATGAATTTTCCAGGGTAGAAAAACAACTTTAGACCTAACAAGGCAATTGCCCTGTCTATATTGGGTTTTGAATACTTCGTTCAAGGCAATGAGGGAGATAATTGGTTCCCTGAGCTCCAGGGCCTGTATAGAACTAGAGAGACATTAGACTGTAGACTCTGGCATCATTCATACATTCAACCATGACAAGTATTTATCACCTACTACATGCCAGGCAATGTGCAGAGCAATGGGGATACAGTGGCAAAGACACTCATGATATGGGTTTGGATCCTGATCCTGTCATTATTAATCAAAGGACCTTACACTAGCTACTCTCCATTTCTCTGAGACTCAGTTTTCCTTTCTGTAAAGTGGAGATATTACGAGTGCATATCTAGTAGGTTTGAATGGAAGTTTCAATGAGATATGCAGGAATAACACTAAGCCCAGTGCCTGGCACATACCAACAGCTCAGTCATTAATAGCTATGTACATTTAAAGTGAAGGGCTCAAGTGAAAATATACAGAAAGGTGGAAAACAGGAGTGTGATTAATGACAAAAGATTTGGAGAATGGAAGAATAATCACTATTTTGGGATTCAGAATGAGTTAGAGAAATTGCTTCTCAGGCTAATGTATTCATTTGTAGATATGATGCTTGAATGATGAAATGAGAGTGAGCAGACCTAAATGATGCCTTTAAAGAAATCTGACTGTGTATTATTGTAAGAAGTTCCTTTATTTGGCCAGGCAAAGTTTACTGGTGTGGGGGGGATATAGAAGCTTTTATTTAAAAAAAGGAAATCAGCAGGAAAACTGTCATCTTCCCAAATGCTTCCAAGTAGTGCTCAGAGCAGTAAGGACTTTAGAGAAAAATGGTGCCATGAGTTTGGATGCCTTCAGGTGCAGTACAGAAAACCTGACTCAAACTGGCACAAACAGTAAAGGATATAACAAAAAACCCAGAGGCAGGGCAAGCCCCAGGGTTGGGGGATTCAGAGGATTGGGGGATTCAGAGGCCCGGTAATGTCAAGGACCCAGGCCTTTTCCCTTTTTCTGCTTCCCCATCCTTAGTGTGGCAACTTGGCCCTTGGGCTGGCCCTGTTCAGGGTCACAAGATGGTTTCAGGAATTCCAGGCATCACTTCTAGACTCCACCAGGTCCAGAGGAAGAAGAAGGCCATACTTAGGAGTGAGGAAGCCTCTCTAGAAGCCCCTTGGCCGATTTCTCCAGTCTCATTGGCCAGAATTTGGTCACATGTTCATTCCTGAACCAGTCAAGAGCAAGGGGAAGAGGAATACATGATCCCCCGAGAGAGATCAGGGTCCATCCCAAGCTGGCTTTGGGATTATTGTTCCCTGAGCATGTGGGGAGGGCTGGACACCACCTGCAGTGTCCTCTACCATCTGTGACTGGCAGGATCAGTTGCATTCTCACTATTCTAAACCTTTCTTTTCCAGTCCATCAGAACTACATTGGAAACGATGCAGAGAAGAGCCCTTTCTTCTTGTCCGTGACCCTTTCTGACCAAAACAATCAACGTGTCCCTCAATACCGTGCAATTCTTTGGAGAAAAACAGTAAGTAGATGGCTCACACTTGAAGCAAAATGTATGCATCAGTTTCAGGAGATAACCCCTGTGTTGTGGAACTGTGTGCCAATTTCTTCCAGGGCATGCCTCATAGTCTTCCCGTGATTCACCTCTGAGAAGCTGACAGTGCCTTTGCCCAAAGCACCTTATTTTCTGCACCAGGAGACTGTTTTCTGGCCTTTTTTAAAAAAAACTTATTTATTTTATGTTTGCTAATTACAGCATTCTAGTCTTTTCTAGTTTAAATATTTTCTTTGGGATGACTCTGTCTCTTTTGGGCAAAGAATCAAGCCTTTCCAATTTTTTCGCCTCCTCCTGCTCCTCTTGTGGTTGGTATTTGTGCACATGGGGAGAGGGCTTATGAGATCTAATGGTCACAGAAGAGAACCGTGGATCCACGTGGGCCCTCTGAGTTCTGTCTGACTTCCATTGTGGAGTGACTGATCCAACCTCTGAACTCGTGACCACGGAGATATAATTCCTCGGGCTCTTTTGGGTCATTGGAAAGCATCTGCCCCTGAAACCCATGGTGCCAGCTATTTGCCTCTTGTTGTAAAGTCACTCCTTGTCCTGATCCCATATCTCTGCTAGTCTCTGAATCTCTTAGAAGCTCTCCATCCCCTCCTGGGGCACATCCCCTATGAGCTATAGGTCAGATGTGAGGAGGCAGGACCATTGCCATAGGCCAGCGTGTATCATACTTCTGGTCATTAACACTTGCAGCCACTGAGTTGCTACCCTTCACCAAGTTCAAACCAGGTGCTGCCTGGACTTAAGATTCCCGTGCAAGGCCATGCCCGGGAAGGGGCCTCTGGTTCACATGTTCTGAGGTGCCTCCAGGTCTTCCCTTGACAGAGTTACAGCATCCCACAACGCCTTCAAAGCCTGTCCTTGGCATGGGGTCATCAAGGGCCCTGGCATCCACCTCTTGGCCGGCCTTTCTTCCTTCCCCCCTTCCTTCCCCCCTTCCTTCCTCCTTTCCTTCCTCCCTCCCCCTCCTTCACCCTCCCTCTCCCTCCCTCCCTCCAAGGCAGGAGAGGGTAGGTTTCCCCCTTCTTCCACTTTTCTGGAATGGACTTTCTCAATGTCCATATCTTCTTCCTCCAGGAAGTAGCAAGTAGACATCCTCACTGAGATGGCTGCCATGTATGAGGAAAGACAGAGTGGGACAAATGCAGGGGGAACATTTGCTTATTTTAATTTCCAAAGATACTGTCTATATGACATTATAAGTTGTGATAAGCACTCTGAAGACAGAGAATGACAGAGCATGCTGCAGGAGCCCCACTTAGATGAGACAGTTTAGGGAAAGCCTCCTGAGGCGGCGCCCAGCAAACAGAGGCCTGAAGATGGAAGGGAGCCAGTCATTTGACGAGTAGAAGGGGAATCAGAGAGTGTTCCAGGTAGAAGGAGCAACAAATGCGAGACAAACAAGGTTTACTCATACCTGGTATTAGAGAAGCCAAGGAGGTGGAATTTAAACCCCAGGACTGCTGTGAAGGCAGCATAGGGGCAGGGCATGATGAGAAGTGCCAGTGCCTTCACCCAACACCTCTTCCCTTAGCCTTCAGTTATGTGCCAACAACAGTGAGAGAGTTCTCAGCTATTGATGGAAGTGCTGAAGGGAGGGAAGAACTGATAAATCAAAACTGAGTATTGGTACAAAGGGTCAGTTATTAAGCCCCTCTTGGCCTAAAACTAGTGCTAGAGGCTATGGGAAGTCCACAGAAATATGTGATTCAACCCTCGCTCTCCCAACTGCCAGCACACATCTTCTAGGTTATAAAGCAGTTAGAAAACTAGCTAGGCCCGGCACAGTGGCTCATGCCTGTAATCCCAACATTTTGGGAGGTCGAGGTGGGAGGAGCACTTGAGCGCAGGAGTTCAAGACCAGCCTGGGCAACATAGCGAAACCTTGTCTCTACGAAAAATAAAATAAAAACTTAGCCATGCATGGTGGCTTACACCTGTAATCCCAGCTCTTTGGGAGGGTAAGGCAGGAGGATGGCTTGGGTCCAGGAGTTCAAGGCTGCAGTGAGCTATGATTGTACCACTGCACTCCAGCCTGAGCAACAGAGCAAGACCCTGTCTCTACAAAATCAAAGCAAGAAAGAAAGAGAAAAAAAAAAAAACTAGCTAAACATATAACTCTACACAGTCTTGCATATCTCTACTGTGTTTCTTCTAAATACACAGAAATGGCTCACACAAATAAAATATGAAAAATGATTTATACTTATTGTAAAAATTCTATCCAAACAATACAGCAAGTGAAAAGAATCCAACTCCTCAGAGATAATCACTGCAACAGGCTTCTAGACATCCGTCCATGTAGACACACACCTGCACACACACACCTGTTACACAGGGTAATCTTTGACGTGCACTTCTGCATCCTTGCTGTGCTCACTGGGTGTTGCCTGATACATACATGGACTTGACTCTACCTGTGCATTTGATATTTCCACTGAACACAGAACTGTTTTACTTGAACATTGACTGTGGAAGCTACAAAAGGGAGGAGATGAGGAAGAGCTTTACCAGTTTGTGGTGAAGAAAAACACAAACCCACAATCCCAGGAGCCCTGGGTTTCACACGCACTTAGGCAGCTCATGAAGGTGTCACTGTCACCCAGTGCAGCACTGGAGCCCTCTGCTGTGCCACACATTCCCCCAAGCTGCCCTTGGCTTCTCTTTAAAACTGCCTTTGGGCTGGGCATGGTGGCTCATGCCTATAATCCCAGCCCTTTGGGAGGTCAAGGCAGAGGGATTTGCATGGGACCAGGAGTTTGAGACTAGCCTGGGCAACATAGACCCTGCCTGCTACAAAGAAATAAAAATAAAACTGCCTTTGGTGTGTTGGGTAAGAAGAAAAGGTAGACAAGGTAGGATCTGAGCTAGAGGGGTAGATTCAAGACCATCTCTTAGACAGGGGATGTACTGTAGGCTGGGGCCAGTTAAAAAGCAAAGCCACAGAAGAACTCAGGTTTCAATGGGAAGGACCTGTAAAATCAGAAAACGTGTATTTCTATCTTAATATTCCTCTATAATTGGAAAAAAATTTAATCTCTATAACACAAACTACAAAAAGAAAAGCTCAGCCCAGTTTCTTTGGCTAATGGAGAACCCATAAGAAGGGCTCTCTCTAGTGCAGCTACTCATCCTCAGCTCCAAAGACATCCTCCTCCCTGGCCTGGAGAGGGGTGAGAGTAGCAGGCCTCCAAGGGTGTAGGCATGAAAGTTTTGTTTATGCAAAGAGACCATGGGCTTGGAAAGCTCAAAGAACTCCTCTTCCTTGCCATTGTTCAGAGCTTGGACAGATGAATTGGCAGATGTGTCCCAGTAGCACAAGAAAAATCATATTTCTTTGCCCATTCCCTAAAAGAAATATTCTTACCCTCCTCTAGCCATTTGTGATGAGAATTGTATTACTAATCGAAGTCAGGAAGAAAGTTTTAAATGTGTGGTATATGATAATCCCTTTTGCTAACTGTGTAGTGTGAACCTTTGTGGATCCTAAATCTATGTCACCTCTTCTTAGACGATTAGGAAGAGAATACCACTCATCTGTTCCGGGTGGTGTGGACCTGAGACTGAATCAGTTAGGCAATTCTTCATTCCCTTTTTAGTCAAAATATATTCATTGAATATTCCTATGAATGAGTCACAGTTGATGCTCATTTAGGAGAAAAGAGACTTTAAATAAGAAAACACAGATAAATATAAAAGTGTGCATTATGAAAACCTCTCTGAAAGATTCAGGGAATTTCTAGTTCAAAAAGTTTTTGACTGGGAGACATTATTTTTCGGTGCTATTGAACATGTGGAGACTGTTTTCTTATGGTCTTTGAAGCTTATTTGATGCTTGGCTCAGAGACCAAATTCCCAGCCGGGCACGGTGGCTCATGCCTGTAATCCCAGCTACTCGGGAGGCTGAGGCAGGAGAATTGCTTGAACCCAGGAGGCGGAGGTTGCATGAGCTGAGATCACACCACTGCACTCCAGCCTAAGCGACGGAGCCAGACTCTGTCTCAAAAACAAAACAAAACAACAGGCTGGGCGCGGTGGCTCACGCCTGTGATCCCAGCACTTTGGGAGGCCAAGGCGGGCGGATCACGAGGTCAGGAGATTGAGACCATCTTGGCTAACACAGTGAAACCCCATCTCTACTAAAAATACAAAAAATTAGCTGGGCGTGGTGGCGGGCGCCTGTAATCCCAGCTACCCAGGAGGCTGAGGCAGGAGATTGGTGTGAACCCGGGAGGCAGAGCTTGCAGTGAGCCGAGATAGCGCCACTGCAGTCCAGCCTAGGTGAAAGAGCGAGACTCTGTCTCAAAAAAAAAAAGAAAAAAGGAGAACAACAACAACGAAAAAACAAATTCCCTTCTCATCTGGTTCAGATGGCTCAAGTGCTCTCCATAATACCTAAGACACTGAAGACCTGTATGTTGAAGGCCATGCTGAAATCCACACATGTTGGGATGGAGAGATCCTGGAAGTTGCTATCAAACCTGAGCAAGATTGTTTTCAGTCATAGAATGTGTTTATTCATGTACATGACCCTTGAGGAGAAAGGAGAAAGACTGGGCATGGGTTTCTTTTGAATGACCAGAGAGGCTCTTTTGGAGAAGGAAGTTGTAGAACTTGTCACTGATTTGATGTTTGGACTTTTCCAGGGTACCCAGAAAATATGCCTTCCCTACAGTCCCACAAAAACTCTTTCTGTGAAGTCCATCTTAAGGTGAGTTCTAATGGGTAGAAAGCCCACGCATGGATTTGGAGCCCATTATACACTGTTTTTGCCTGTGATCATTCTGATGTTACCTTTCCATTGTCTTGAGCCTTGACTGTGTGTGAGACATTTTGCTAAGCACTTGACATGACATGCATCACCTCGTGTCATCATCACAGCAACCTTGTGGGGCAGGTGCTGTGACTGTGCCCATTTTATAGATGAGGAAATGGAGGTTCAGAGAGAGAAAGCCACAAGATCACATAGCAAGTGTGTAGTGGAACCAAGGCCTGAGTCCAGGTCCAACTGATTTTGAGCATTGCTCTTAGACATCTCTCCGTACCGCATTAGTTGTCAGCTTCTTTTTTCTTGCATGCACTCAGATACTTTAGTTTTATAAAGATAATCAAGAAATATTTTTCCTTCCATTTTTCTACCTCGAAATAGAAACCCAGATGTCAGCAAAGAATGTACTTATTCTTCGCCAGACAAAACGTTAAATGGATGGAACATCTGGCTGCTCCCTGCTCAGCCGCCTCTTGTGCCGCCACCCTCCCACTTCCCTCTCATCTCTTTCCCATGCTTAGGTGGCAGCCTCCCCTAGGGAATGCCGCCACTTGGATCCAGCCTGTTGCTTTGTTACCAGCTAAGATGTTACATCATAGTTATGGTAGCTTCTGTTTGTCAGGCACTGTTATGAATGCTTTTTGAGTGTTCTCTGAGTCAATCTTTAAACTAGCTCCATGAAGTAGATCTATTATTATTCCACACCACTTATCAGGAATTGGAGCCTCAGAGAGGTGAAGGGATCTGACAAAGATCTCACAGCTGGTAAATCACAGAGCTGGAGTCCATGTGACTCCAGAGCTTGGGCTGTTTAACCACTAATGCCCTATCGTATGAAGGACAAAGCTTATCTCAGAGCCCTAGTGATTTCCTCTCTATTCGTCTGCAGCTACGTGGTGGTAGATGTGTTTCCAGTGTTCCCAGGTGACACGTAATAGCTACAACTCATCCTTACCAAAATGGCTCTTACAGTGACAAACTTGACCCTATCTGTTGGGGATTGCATCTGGCTGATTAAACGGCACCAAGGCCGGGCACAGTGGCACACACCTGTAATCCCAGCACTTTGGGAGGCCGAGGCGGGCGGATCATGAGGTCAGGAGTTCGAGACCAGCCCGGCCAATATAGTGAAACCCCGTCTCTACTAAAATACAAAAATTAGCCAGGTGTGTTGGCACATACCTGTAGTCTCAGCTACTCAGGAGGCTGAAGTGGGAGAATTGCTTGAACCTGGGAGGTGGAGGTTGCAGTGAGCCAGGACCATGCCATTGCACTCCAGCCTGGGTGACAGAGTGAGACTCTGTCTCAAAAAATAAAAAAATAAAAAAATAAAGGAACCAAGATTAAGAAGTGAAAAATGTTATATCCCACTTTCAAGCTTAGTTTGGTCTCCAGATTGCAGACCTTTTCCTGTCTGCTCTGTGCCTTCTGATTTTTCTTCTGAGCAGTTCTAAAGCCTGAGTTAAGCCTCTCCACCAAGAGGCTAACATTTTTGCTGAGCACAGAAATATCTGCTGCTTTCAAGGAACTATAAATCTTAATTTGCTTGGAGAGTAATACCTTAAATTATACTGGTTTAAGATTTCTGTGAATTATTTTTTCTAAAAAGAAGTTTACTCTAGCTCCTTTCTTATTTATGTTTAAAAACTAGGCATTTCATTTGTTATAATTTCATTTAGTTGTATGAGCAAGTCTTAGCTTTTCAGTACACCCTCATAGCCAGAACAAGGTACAGCAAGATTTTAAAAGATATGACAAACTGCACATTCTACAGTTGCTGCCAGCAGAAGAAAAGATTTTATCTTCTTTTGTTACAAGAATGAACTTGAAAACTTAAAAGGAAATTAAAATATAAATGCTATAAGCCTAGATTCAAGTCCTGGTTCTGCTTTTTACCAGATTTTTATCCTGTTATTTAACTTCTGAGCTTCAATTTCCTCATCTTTAAAATGGGGCTGAAATAGTACTTGCCTCATAAGGACTAAATGAGACAATTCATGAAAAGCATTTATCACAGTGTCTGGTGTATTGTAAGTAGTCTAGAAGTTCGTTATTATTTTCGGCTTTCACTTATAAATATTAGAATATTAGCTGAAAGGAACTCTAGAGATCATCTATTTCTTTTTATTATTATTATTATTATTATACTTTAAGTTTTAGGGTACATGTGCACAATGTGCAGGTTGGAGATCATCTGTTTCAATCTCCTTGTTTTACCTCTATGGGAACTTAGGTTCAAGGGAATTTACATTGCTTGTCCAAAGTAAAACATTTTAAAAAGCCTTATTAAGGATGGTCTTTTGCCCTATGTGGCATAGAAATTTCAGTTAAATCTTAATTACATTCATCACTTTTAGCAAATAAAAATAAGAATCTGGAAGAATAACCAAGGTTACCTGAAACAGATGTTCCTGATTTCTCTTTCCCTCTCTTATGAGTATCACTAGGAGCCAGTTATATAAGTCAAGTACATGTGGTGTTGGTTACTTTCATCTGTTTGTTCATTGATCATTCATTTGTTGATTTGTATCTTCTGAGTGTCAGGCCCTTTAGGGAAAACAGCTGTGATTTTCTAGAAGCTCCTTTTTAGCTTCTCTAATGCTGCAGCTCATCCTGTCCATTCTATTTCAGTGCCATGAATCTGGACAAATTTGAGAAAGGCCCCAGGGAAATTTTTCATCCTGAAATACAAAAGGTAACAGACAATTTTATGCTTCATAATTGTACAAAATTGATTACAGTGTTAGGATAGAACTGACAGGTCATCAGTAATCCTTAGCCTAGGATACAAAGCCAAATCACCTATGCAACTTTAAAAAAGTCATCATGGGAGAACCTCACACCTAAGGTTCTGATTTGATGGGTGTAGGGTAGGGCCTGGGTATCTGAGTTTTTCAGAAGTTCCTCAGGTGATTCTGATGCATAGCCACTCCTGAGAACTGCAGAACTGTCCTCAATCCACGAACCAATAGGGTGTACATTCAGAAAAATCTTATTGGCTTAAAAGCCACCCTTTTTACTGAGTAATATAGAATTGTGTAGAATGTTAAATAATTTTTTTTTTCGAAATGGAGTTTCGCTCTTGTGGCCCAGGCTAGAGTGCAATGGTGCGATCTCAGATCACAGCAACCTCCGCCTCCCGGGTTCAAGCGATTCTCCTGCTTCAGCCTCTAGTAGTTGGGATTACAGGCGCCCGCCACCATGCCCAGCTAATTTAGTAGAGATGGGGTTTCACCATGTTAGCTGGTCTCAAACTCCTGACCTCAGGTGATCCACCTGCCTCAGGCTCCCAAAGGTGCTGGGATTACAGGCGTGAGCCACCACGCCCAGCCCGGAATGTTAAAGAGATTTTTAAAAAATTAATAAATACAAAATGTGGTTGATTGAGCTCTTACTCATATAGTAGACTGCGCTGGCTACCATCAAGGATAAAAGGTATCCAGAAAGCCATTCCTGTTTTCTTAGGTCTTACTGTTAAGGGAAAACAGTCTGCCTTGGGAGAGAAAAAAATTTAGTCATAATTTAGGTTATGGTTTATCAGAAAAATGTCAACCAAACTTTTGTCTTGTAGTTATAACCAATTTAGCTTTGAAACTTACAAACACAGCCATCACTAGTAGTGTGCCTGTCATGTGTGAAGCTGAGATTGAAGTAGTTGCGTACGCCAGGGATGGGTGACAAGAGAGGAGGCTGGAGAGGCAGGCTAGAATTCTATCCAGGAGGCAGCAGGGAGCCAGTAGAATCTTTAAGCAGGGAGCATCATGCTCAAATTTGCTTTTAGGTAAATAGCAAGAGGAGGATTGATTGGAACATGAACAATCTTTGCTTGCATATCTTTAAAATACGTTTAGCTTTTAAAATAAGGTTATCAGCTCTTGGCTTACCCCAAATATGGAGAGTTGTGAATTCCCATATCTTTTGTTTTGAGGTAATTTTTAAAATAGTATTTACACCCAGCCTCAACCCCAGACAGAACTCAGGCAAAAATGGGTATGTTAGGTTAAACTGTAAGCGACTTTAAGCCATCCAGGCTTATTACAAGTGACACTTTATAGCAAATTTTAAAACAAATTAGAATTATAAATATGTCAGTACCCGTGTACCCTTATTACTTCACTCACACAGGTTATTATTCTTAATCCTTCTTTAAGCCTTGGTCTGATCCCCCACACCAATTCTGCTTCCCAGACATGGAGCCCCAAAACCCACAGAGCCAGCTCTGTGACGCTTCTTTCTGCCACTTGCTACTGAGCCAGTTCCCTCGGCAGAGCTCATCTCTGCTCAGTCATCCCTGTCTGATTTTTCTAAAAGAGGAAAAGAAAAAAAAAAAGATATAGCAGCATTCTGCCTATTTATATCACAACTCTGTGCCTGTTTTACCAAACAAAAGGTACTTTTATGCTTTCCTACATTTGTATTTTGGCTTTTTTCCCCTTAACAAAAGGAACCATTCGTGAACTTTCCCCTTGTCCTCTGTGTGAGTGTGCATGTGTGTATGAATTTGCACATGTGTGTGAGGCTCAGAGACGCAGGGTGAAGGCTGTTGTCACATTTCTGTAGATTTCCCTTGGGAACAGTTGAGCAACAGGCTTTAGGTAGAGAGGAAAGAGTTCTTAAAAATGGTAGGAGCCAGAGAGTAAACAGAAAGTAAACCAATTGTGTTATAAAGAAGGCATCTTTCCACAAAGAGGGGAGGTGGCTGGTGCTGTTTTTAAATGTTATTTGTCTGTTTCTGGCTGCTATACTGTAGTAACATTTTCCTTGACCAAAATCCAGAATCAATGTGTGATTAAGCTAGCTTTAAATGGATAGAGAAATCAGGGTATCTGTGTGTTTCTTCCCACTCCTACCCATCAAGTTTGTTCCCAGATAGTTGCGATATGTTTCCTAAATGACCAGGTATTTTATAAAAACCTGTAGGGCTAAATTTGATTTTTAAAACATTTCTAGGTTTAAAAAGTATATGTAAAATCACTCTCCCAAATCTCATATATATGAAAAAAATCAGTGTCAGCCTCAAACTAATGATTAGAATCATGCATACATCAAAAGCAATGCCAGTAGGACTGTATTGAGAAACACCATTGCTAGCCAAAATTATACCTTCTGGGCTAAAATTACACACTAGAAAACAGCAAAAAAGAGGACTTTCGATGCTCACAAATTCAGGAACAAGAATATTTTAAAAATCTGAATTGTGTTAAGTGGGACATTGGCAAACCAGGGCAAATTGCAGGACTATTCGCTTCTGAACAAATGTAATCCAAAATAAAGAAACTGTAACATAAATGTAACCTGACAGCCTATGACATCCCTCCTGCCTCTACAGCTGAGTGTTGAGACTCTAGCCCTGAGCTCAGCGGGGACTCCTGTCGCAAGGCTCTGATTCCTTCAGCCTAGCCCACTGAGGAGCAGCCTCTATTACCAGGCCAGGGACTGGTTGCAAAACATCCCAGTCCAAATGCTTGCAGGGCTAGTGGCAATTGACAAGCTGAGAGGTGAGACCCTTTTCTTATTCACCACAGTTAGCAAGGAAGGAGCACTGGCGTGGGTATTAAAAGGACTGGGCATGAAATTCAGAGCTGACACTTATAGGCCACATGACCTTAACTGGAGATCCAATTCCTCCACCTGTGATTCAGGAACAATTAAACTGCACCCCCCATAAATATATATATACACCTACTGGTGTACCCATAAAAATTAAAAATAAAAAAAAAAAACCACAAGGTGTTGAGGAAGATCAAAGTAAACCATGGAAAGAGAGAATTTTGTAATGACATATACAGTGACATGCAAACATAAAGTCCCAATGTAAAAAATGTGTAACATAATTTTATTTTTTCCCAGAATTCAGAAATAATACAGCCAGGTGTGGTGGCTCACGCTTGTAATCCCAGCACTTTGGGAGACTGAAGCAGGAGGATCGCTTGAGCCCAGGAATTGGAGACCAGTCTGGGCAATATAGCGGAACCCCATCTCTACAAATAATACAAAAAAATAGCTGGGTATGATGGTACACGCCCACAGTCCCAGCTACTCGGGAAGCTGAGGTGGGAGGATTACTTGAGCTCATGAGGTCGAGGCTGCAATGAGCCAAGGTCACACCACTGTGCTCCAGCCTGGGGGACAGAGCCAGACCCTGTCTCTTTAAAAAAACAGAAAAAGAAAGAATAAAATAATAAAGATGGCTGAGTTCTGAATGAAAGAGGCTTTCTGTTAAATGAAATGGAGGTTTGTTTGCCTCTTACAGTTCTTTCAGAATTGCCATGTCACCAGTTGACACAGCTCTTCCCCAGAGAGTCTTGGGCCAGAAGGAGGGTGAGGGTCCCTCCAGCCTCCCTGCCTGCATCCTGACCCTTGTCGCCTCTGCATTGTCCCCATGACTCACCTTGGCCATTCCTTCCCCCTCCGTTCAGCCACAGGGTCCCTGTCAGAGCCTTGGCTTTGGTGTCCGCTTATCAACCAGAATCTACTTTTTTAGAAATTCTGGAAAAGATGGAACTTCCTTGTAATAAGTTTACAAACTTTTATAGGGGTGTGACTGAGAATGAAAAGGAAAGTAATTTAAGTTGATTAAATCTCCGTTGTGTACCAGGTCTTCCACACGCACTGACAGTGATCTTCACAGGGGTTAAGACAGAAGGAAGGAGAGACCCAAATAGATTAAATGACTTGTGCCCAAACACAGTTAAGAATGCGACAGCAGGGATTCAAAGGATTGTTTAGGTTTGCTGCTCCATGCTGCTCTTACGAGATGGTCTTGTAGGGGAAAAAGATCCAAGACTCTTGGCACCCACCTTTGTCATAGTTGTTGGGTTTTTTTCCCCCAAACAAAGCTCCTATAACCAACTTTTAAAATTATTTTCAAAATGTCAGTGTGAGCAAACCGAAGCTTGGCTTTCACAGCAAGTCAAAATGAAATAATTACTGTTACGCCTGGATGTAACTTTTAAAACTTTATTTGACAGGACTTGCTGGTTCTTGAAGAACAAGAGGTGAGTAATTCTATGGAGATATTTGCACCTGCTCTGCCTCCATGTTTGTAAATATACTTCTCCTTTCACTGTGAACTCAGCCTTTGCTTTCAGCCAAATCTCCATGTAGATTTGCACAGTGGGACACATTGCACGGAAAGAACTTACTGGCATGTATTTTTAAGGTATATTTTAGAATTTTCTATGCATCTAGCTATAAAGCTATGAAAACAAACTACTTAAATCTGCTTGGAAACATTTAATGTGTTAAGCTTATGATCAGGATGAGTAATGAGGTTTTAATTTTCATTAAAGTAGGGTGTTTATGCTTTATTAGGTTGCTCTTAATATATAAAATGCTGAATTTATTTGCATGTTGCCATTCCCTGTTGCCCCCATTAAAAATATAAATATATGGGATTTTCTAAGTATATAACTAACATAGGGAAGCATCTAAAATATTATCAATAGGCAATGGAGTAAATAAATTATGGTTTATGTATCTTATCCCTCTCAGTAAATAGCAGTATCTTTTGTCTTGTTGCTCAGGCCAAACTTGGAAAAATCCTTAATCCATGTCATTCTCTCTCATCCTATATCTAACCTATCAGCACATCCTGGTGACACCTCCTCATAAACTATCCCTAATCCAAACACTCCTCAACACTTCTACCACCCCATCCTCTCTTGCCTGGGCTCTGCAGACTCTCCTAACTCTTCTCCTAGCTTCCACTCTCACCCTCTCTTCTGGTTTCCAGATAGTAGCCAGTTGTCCTTTTGAAACATGTGGAATCAGGTCATCTCTCTGCTCAAAACTCTACAGCCTTCCTGTCCTGTTCAAAGGGAAGCCCCAGATCCTGACCGTGGCCTGCTGGAGCCTGCATGTTCTGGCCCCTCTACCTCTCCAGTCGTTAACTCCACACTAACCATACTGAATTCCTTATTCTTCCATCTCCTCAGAAAGAGCCTATAGTTCCCACTGCTGGGGATGCTTGTCCCCGAGATGTCCTCACTTAATCAGGACCTCTGCTCAGAGAGACCTTCCCTGACCACTCTGTCTAGAACAGTATACCCTGCCTCTCACCCTTAGCCTCTTTGATTTGTCTTAATGCTGGTATTTTCATTTGTGTGCTTATTATCTGTCTCCCCCATGAGAATAAAAGCACCATGAGAGCAGAGACTCTAAGCACCATGAGAACAGAGACTTCTTTAATTTTGTGTTCCCAGATCCTAGAACGTAAAAATAGAAGGTATAAAGTAAATGTTTGTTGGTTGAACAAGTGATTGATTGATTGATTGATTGAATGAATATATTATGAATGCTATGATGCCATTAGAAAAAATAAGGTAGTAACACAAAGGATAAATGCCTGAGAGGATATATACCCCATTCCCCATGATGTGATTATTATCAAAACATCTCATGTACCCCATAAATATACCTACTAATATATAATACACCTAATATGTAATACTAATATATAATATACTTGCTATGCACCCATAATGCGAGAGTGAGATAGAGTGCCATGGTCTGAATGCTTGTGTCCCCCCAAAATTCATATGTTAAAGCCTGCCTACCAATGTGGTGGTATTAGGAGTTGGGGCCTTGGGAAGTGATTAGGTCATGGGGGTGAGCCCTTGTGAATGGGATTAGTGCCCTTATAAACAAGGGAGTTTGTTCGCCCCTTTCACCATGTGGGTATGTAACAAGAAGGAGCCATCTGTGAACCCAGAATATGCCACACCCCAGACACCGAATCTACCACTGCCTTGATCTTGGGCCTCCCAGCCTCCAGAACTGTGAGAAATAAATTTCTGTTGTTTTTAAGCCACCCAGTCTATGGTATTTTGTTATAGCAACCCAAATAGACCAAGACATAGACCTTTACTTATTGGCATGGAAAGATTTCCACCACATAGTATTTACTGAAAAAAGCAACTCACGGGACGTTATTGATATATAATCCCAATTATGTTTTTATAAACAAATATTTGTATGTATATTCATTCATTCATTGATTCAACACATACTTATTGAGCTCCCACCATGCATGTACCATGTACTGTTTGAGGCGTTGGGGATACATCAATGAGCAAGACAAGGTCTCTTCTTCACAGAGCTTACAGTCTGGTGGGGTAAGACAAGCTAAACAAGTAAACAAACAAACAGAAACATGGTAAGACCAGTAACCCCAAGAGCTGTGAAGAAAGTAACGCACAGAGGTGGGGTGTGCGGTAAGGGGTAGGTTTTTTACATTGAACAGAGAAGGTTTCTCTGAGGCAGTGACACCTCAGCTGATTCTTGAACATGTAGATGTAAATACAAAGAAGGGGCTGAAAGGATGCACCCCAAATTGTTGGCAGGAGTTACTTTTGGGCAGGACAGTGGAACTGGGGTGGGATGCAGCAGAGAGCAGGCAAAGGGAGATGCCTGCTTTTTTTATTTTTTAAGAGAGGGTCCCGCTATATTGCCCAGGCTGACTTCCACCTCCTGGGTTCAAGCGATCCTCCCAGCTCAGCCTCCTGAGTAGCTGGAACTACAGGCTCATACCACCATACCTGACTACATTTTTATCCATATTTTGTCCATCTTAGATTCATGCTTGTTGCAGGAGAATTTATGGACTTCATGTGTAATTTGTAAAAGGCAAAAAGTAAAAATAATCACATTTCTGGTAAAAATTTGAAAAATAAAGAAATACACAAAAGATAAAAGGAAAAAAATCACCTGCAGTCACAAAGATGACTGCTATCAACATTTTGGTATATATGTTTTTTACATTTTATATAAAATTAGGATTATATATAGCTTTTATATCTCAAAATTACTCTGTTCATTAATCCACAGATATTTATTGAGCACCCACTGAGTGCATGCACATGCCTGTTGTAACAAACAAACAATAGAGAGAATGTACCGATGGGAAATGTGAACACTCCCCCTGCCCCGACTTCACCACTTCCAGCCCCTGAAAGAACGCCTGTTCACTGTTCATTGCATCCTCCTCTGCTTTTTCTGAAACTCCCAAGTTGTGAAAAATAAGTTGCTGATCTCTTTATTTCTCAATTTTATTTCCTTACTAAGGGAATATTAGCTTGAGGCAACACTAGTCACTTGTCATGACATCTCGAAGTGTGAACAATGGCCATGATCCTCCAGAGCTTCTGAGAGCTGTGTGGCGAGGCACTCTATTTAACCCTGCTGCTTCTCAACTGGAATAAATTGGGAGCATTTATCCCAATTCCGGCCTATTCTAGTGGTAAACTATTAGCTGCAAAGATGGGCAGATAATCCAATGAAGAATACTAGTGAGGCTCCCGAAAGGTTAGCACTTTGGTAAAATGATGTCAGTGTCCTGAAACCCATGTTTTGTTTGCTGTGTAGAGAGGCACCCCCACAAGAGAACACGGCATCCCAAGCTGTACTACACATGGAGAGAGATGTGTAGGAAGCTTTGGAACCCTAGAAATATGGAGGCGTTGCCTAAACAAGAGTAACAAGGAACCAGGGGTGTCTCATTTTGAATAAGGCCATCATTTCTCAGTTCCAAAAAATTCTTCTGGAATCATTGGGACCTTAGTTTCCCCTCATAGTTTGTGTTTCTCGGAAGAACTCTAATTCATAGCATACTACTGACTTCCAAGAATGTGACTGCCTGTTGGTTTGTAATCAGGTTGAGTTTTGTCTTGTAAAATTTAGAACTTAGAAAATTTAAATTCCATCCAAGCAGGAATGACAGATGTGACCTTACCTGTATGTTGAATGTTTGAGCAAGACTTACATCCTGAGAAAACCAGTACCTGTGAATTCCCTCCAGCAGCACCTCCATCCAGGGACCCAGGTCTGGCCTTCAGACCTTGAGAGCTCTGAATGGCTGGTTAAAATATTATCTGTGACAGTCCACTTACACCAGATCAAACTATCCCCTCCTAAAATATGAAATACCTCATTATTATGAGCCATACCTTGATTTCTGGAGATAGGTGAAAACTGTTAGTCACGGACATAATTTGGGAAGTCCTGGACACCATATTACCTAAATGAGGCTCTATAAGTAGGTTCAAGTACTTAACAAGTACTTCCAGTCTTTCTGGAATCTCCACCTGAAGCAGGAGGAATTCATATAATTTATCATTTAAACAGGAACCGTTTGAGAGTAATTATTAATAACATCAGGACAACAGATAAAACAGATATAAGCCAGGGCTGTCTTGGCAAACTTGGACACATGATCTCCCTACCTTGAAGATCCTACACCCTTGGGTGCACAGGTACTTAAAAGACCCCCATCATGCAACCCTTGATGCCTTACAGACTTTGCTCTTGTCTGACCCTAATAACTTGTGATGAAGACTTGACAAGACCTTGCAAAACCAGTCTTTCTGGAGTCTCCACCTGAAGCAGAAGAGGTCCTCAGCAGGGTATGGTAGCATGGTGCCAGTCTCAGAGCAACCCTATAAAAGCTTTTAAAAGCATTGGCCAGTGATCAGGTGGTAGTAGGCCCCATCTCTGCTTGTACATCTCAGTTTCACTCGAAATTTTCAGAGAAGATTATGCCATGATATTGGAAAGAATCCTGGATCAAAAGTCAGAAGACCCAAGTTCCAGCTCCGGTCCTACTGTTCAATTAGTTCCAGCCATGCGCAAGTCCCTGTCTTCCCTGAGCTTCCCTGTCCTGTCTTAAAATAAAAGCATGGACTCAGTAGACTATAGGGTCCTTTCTGGTTTTAGCAAGCTGTCAGTTTATGGCTCAGAGTTATGATCATTGACCTAGTCCTTCTTGCTAGCTGTCAGCTCAGCTGGACCTGATCCTGGGCCTCCTGACAGCCTCTTGGTTTTTTCTCTAGTCCAGTGATTCTCAAAGTGGGGCCCCCAGGCCAGCAGTATCAGCATCACCTGGGAACTTAGAAAGAAATGCAAATTATCAGGCCCTATCCCAAACCTACTGAATTGAAAACTCTTGAGGTGGAACCCAGCAATCTTTAGTTTAACAAGCCCTTCAGGTGATTCTGATGCCTAGTCAACTTTGAGAACCACAACTGTAGTTCCTGCACTATTATTCTAAGAGGATCATATGTCAGACCCCAAATTACTGTAGGTGCTTTTTAAGGGACCGTTGAGACATGTGCTTGCTGTCATCACTTCCAAAACAGAGAAAGAAAAGTTACAAACCATAAAACCCTAAAGTGAATAGAGGTCCCTGAAAACATTCTAAGAAATTTATCAAAAGCTAGTTTGTAAGGAAGCAGTGATCATTTGGAGACATCGTATGAAAAATAAGTTGTTTCTGACAAAGTTTCTTTTCTCATTTATTATGCATACAGTCACTTATGTCATGAATATTTATTAATCTTTTCCAGTGTACTATGGTCAACACTGGGGATTCAATGGAAAGAAAACAGTGTATGATTTCTCCTGCACAGGACTCAGGTTCTAGTGGTAGAAACAGATATGCAAGTTCAATAAAAGATTTATGGAGTGTAAATAGTGCTTCTAGGAGAATAAACAAGGTTCCCTGATGGAGAATAACAGCAGGAAGGAGGGTGGCTTTATATGGGGAGATCAGGAAAGGCCACTCTGGAAATTGACACTTGAGCTGAAACTTGCATGATGGGAGAGAGCCAGTCATCCTCGGAACTGTGGAAGAGTTCCAGGTGGAGGGGTCAGTCTGGGAGTGTCCTCTCTCTTCCTGTATAGAAAACCACTGTTAGTGATAAATGTGCATCTCAGGTGTGTTGGGGACAGAAAAATGTTCGGATGCACAGCCTTAGAACTTGGATTTTCAGATTCTTAATACTCCCAGATCCAGCTATCCTGAATCCTGGCAATCGCCTTGACTTCCTGCCTCTGACCCATTGGCCAGTGTGCTTTAAGTATCTTTGTCCCTTGTCTACCCTTAATTGACCACCAAAACTTTCTCTATCCAGTGGTGGGTCAACCAACCTTGTAGAGGTTGATTCTCTTCCAACATTTGATTTTGTGTTTATTATGAAATACTTCAGGCGTACAAAAAAAAGTATAGAGAATAACATAATGAAGACCTACAAAACCACTACCGGCCGGGCATGGTGGCTCACGCCTATAATCCCAGCACTTTAGGAGGCTGAGGCAGGCGGATTGCCTGAGGTCAGGAGTTCGAGACCAGTCTGGCCAACATGGTGAAACCCCACCTCTACTAAAAATACAAAAAATTTAGCCAGGCATGGTGGCATACGCTTGTAATCTCAGCTACTCGGGAGGCTGAGGCAGGGGAATTGCTTGAACCAGGGAGGTGGAGGTTGCAGTGAGCCGAGATCACGCCACTGCACTCCAGCCTGGGTGACAGAGTGAGACTCTGTCTCGAAAAAAAGAAAGAAAAAAAAAAACCACTACCCAATTTAAGGAAAAAAAAATTAAAAATATGATCGAGTCCCTGTTTACGACTCCCTGACCCTGTTCCTCTGTCTTCCTCCCTTCCCTGTGGAAGCTGCTATTTATCATTTCCACCAGATCAGAATTAATTTGGTTTAAAGTTGGAGATGGTAGATTGCACATTTGTACCAGCTACTGCTTGCTTGACTTGGGCTTGCTTTTTTTTTTTTTTTTTCCCCACATCTGTTTTGTGACTTCTTCATATCGAATATCTTTAGGAATTGGGGAAAATGAGCTTTTAGTATAAATTGCCTATAATTTTCATTTCTGTTTCTAAAAGAGTCCACAATATATCAGCCTGAGATTATGTTAAGCTTTGAATTACAACGAACTCTTCTTCGCTGACTGGGATTTGGACTGTTGCTCATGGGTTGATTGGAAGATGGTGCCAGGCCTATGAGTTCCTGTGGCCATTTGTTGGAACCCTGTTTTGCCACAGAACAGGACTGGTATCCTAGAGATGCCTTTATAATAAATTACAAATGAACTAATTCATAAAGGCATACAGTCTCATCTGTAAGCTACAAATACCTATAAAAATGAAGGAATGATTGTTGTTAACATTGGTCAAAACCCAGATGGATGGGAGGAAGGGATCCCCCGACTGTCCATCCTGGTGACTGCCATTGTGCTAAGTCACGAACAGCACATCTCAGAACTATATATGCTGTGATGATAAAATTAACTGTAACACCTTTTATTATTATCCTAAGGGCTCTGTGAATTTCAAGTTTGGGGTTCTTTTTGCCAAAGACGGGCAGCTCACTGATGATGAGATGTTCAGCAATGGTGAGTGATCTCCTCCCGCTCTCTGCTGCCAGAGACCCTGTCCTGCTTTGTTGCATTCTTGCCAGTTGGAGCTTAACTTGTCTGTTGAGTTGGAGTCTTTAATACGAGGAGATAGTTTTACACAATTTCAGCGTGAATTTTGTAGGGCAGTTGTTGCCCAGTTTCATTCGTTTGGCAAATATTTATTGACTACCTTGTTTGTACCCAGTCACTGTTCCGGGCACTGGAGAGACAGAAGAGCACATGGGATTTGGAGAATTTGGTTCTACACAGTCCCAAGAGCAGTGGAAGATTTTTCTGTGATTTTTATCAGAGGGAGAATTATAAGATGGCGTCATCTTCCTAATATTTAGCACTTTTCGTGTTAAATACCTGCTTATTCTGAATGCAAGCAGTAATAACATTTTTGTTTTGTGATAGTAAACACCTGTGGTCCCAGGCTGGCAGTAGTAAGCTGGGTTCATCTGATTCTGCAGTTTTCCTTTCCTTGGAGGCCTGGGAATTGTGGGCCTTCCTCATGGTCCTCAAGAAGAAGCAAACGTGACTTACCCATGCTGTTTACCATGCATGAATCGGCAGAGCCTGGTTAATTTTCCAGCGATTCCAGTGCGTAGTTAGAAAATGAGGACTTGTTGATGCCCATACTTTCCTCATACTCTACCTCTTCCTGCAGAAATTGGAAGCGAGGCTTTTCAAAAATTTTTAAATCTTCTGGGTGACACAATCACTCTAAAGGGCTGGACGGGCTACCGTGGCGGTCTGGATACCAAAAGTAAGCCTGCCTCTTGATCTATTCTGTTGTAATTTGTATAACTTTTGTAAGTCAGCCTGACCCATGTCTGAACTTACACCAGAGATGGGGGAAGGGATGGATGACAGAAGACTGGAGGGAGGTGAGCGCCACACCCTGTTCAACATAGAGTCACGGACCTGTTTGGCACTTCCATTGAGCTTTGTAAAACTAAATCAGCCCTCACAGCCCTGGACAGTGTCAGAAGTCCTGGTCTGCCCATGAATATTACTGCTCAGCACCATCTGTGTGTCAGGACTCTGGGGATATAAAAGTGGATAAACCAACATGGGGTCCTCCTTTCTAGGTGCCTGCAGTCCAGGGGACATCCAGCAGATGTTATGCAGATAATTATCAAATGATTTAGCACTAAGTACAGAAGGCAACTAAGAAGAAAAAGTACAGAGTGCTATGGGGCATTTTGCCTAATCTGGGGGATTAGGGAAGGCTTCTCTGAGCTTTTTTGAGACCAGAGGGAGGAGCGATTCGGAGTAATTGGAGGGTCTCCAGAGGAGAAGAGAATTCCAAGCAGAGAGAACATCCGTGAAGACCTTCAGGCAGAAAAGAACATGTTGTGTTCTAGAAACTAAGAGAATGTGTTTATGGCTGGAGGGAACGAGGCACTGAGAATGATGCAATGTGGCCTGGAGTAGGAGAGGGGGCATGACCCTGAAGGGACTTTTGAGGTTATATTAATAAGTCTGAGGTTATATTAATTAATAAGAAAAATTAATAATTTATTCTGTCATTAAGGGGTTTCAAGTAGGGGAGTGGTGAGATTAGAGCCGTACCTTTGAGCAGACAGGGGAGGCAGAGGAGAAGCCTGCTCTCAGAGGCTGTGGCAACAGTCCAAATGAGATAGGGTTGCCTTGGGAGAGGGCCACAGGTCAGAAGGGAGACAGGGGGACTAATTCAAGAGCCATTTTCATGGTAGAATTGGCAAGTGGAGGATGAAAGAGGAGACAGTACTTGAAGACACTTCAGGGTTTCTGCCCTGGGTAGCTGCGTGGGGTTGGCACCGGCAGTGAGATTGGAAACACCTGAAAGGAAGCATTTTGAGGATGGGGGCCTGAGTGGGGAAGGTAGGTAAAATTACAAGCTTAGGTTTGGAAGTTCTTTCACCATCTCATTTTTGTGTAGCGTTGCTAGCTTTTCCCTTTGTTTCTGTTTTTTTGCTTTATTTGATCTTCACAGTCAGTCCTTGAGGTAAGTCAGGCAGCGGGTGTGAGGCCCTTTGGGCCTAATAGTGATAGGCTTCCAGTGCAGGTACCCTTACGCTCTGGGAGCCTCATCTTCCCACCAGCCCGCCATGGCATCACGGATTCCGAATTCGGGAGAGCTAAGTGTGCCCTAACTGACAGATGCAGGGATGGGGGATTGAGCCCCAGTTGTCAGGCTCCAGCTTCACTCGAACACACATAGAGCGCACAAGGTGAATTCTTCAATGCCTGCCACTCATACCCCCACTGCCAACCCTTAGCGTCTCTGATATGGTCATAACAACCATCCACTGAGCACTTGATACAGCCAGGCATTCTGCTAAGCACTTTGCGAATATAATCTCATTGAGTCTCCCCAATATCCCTAGGAGTTAGATATGACTTTTATCCTCATTTTCAAATTAAGGAACTGAGGCTCAGAGAGAAGTGAGGTAACTTGTCAAAAGCCACATAGCCAATGACAAATTGAATCCAAGTCGGCCTCGTTGTAAAGCCTTTGCTTTTAATCACAAACAGTTCTGTCACAAATACCACTTCCTTTTGGTTTATGGACATAATTGTTTGTGTCATCTTGTGTTAATTTCATCCTGTATCTCCCACAGCAACTGCAAGGCAAGGAAACGCAATACTCTCCTCTTTAGCCTGGACTTCTTATGACCTCCTCCATTCTGAGGCAAGGCATGAATCGGATAGCAAGTGAGCTTAGGGAGAGAGGAAGAGGCCTTTCCATGTGGGGGGTTGCTTCAAGTGGAGGGTTGTTGCTTCCGTGAAGGTGGATAATCCAAATATCTTTGAGAATGTCTTGTGTACAGTATTTCCCTAGTCTGCAAATGAAAACGCTTTCCTTTTGACTCGAATTCTCTGTGCTCACTGAATGCATATTTATATTTTGCAGATGATACCACAGGGATACATTCAGTTTATACTGTGTACCAAGGGCATGAGATCATGTTTCATGTTTCCACCATGTTGCCATATTCCAAAGAGAACAAGCAGCAGGTACATGTGAACATACAAACCATCAAACAGTGATGTGAATGTGGAGAGGGCACTATTATGATTCCATAGAATTAGAGGCTATGCCGGTCAACATATGAGCTGAACTGCAGCCACCAATTTAGGGATGCTTTTGGTGGTCTGTATTGGAACTTTCAACAAATCTTAGGAAGAGCTATTCTCACTGGTGCTGTCACCTTAGAGAAACAAGGGGTCAGAGATAATAATGTGCGTGCGTGTTTATGTGTAAACATGTATAGGTATTTGTATGTGTGCGAGTGTGGTTTCATAGACTCTTTTTTGTCTCTTTTTTTAAAATATATTTGATTCAAACATTCCTCTATCCAACATGGACTCTTGAGAGTCTATTTTGTATAGGTGTTACCTTTTCTCTGTGCCTTCTCTCAGTGTGCCTTGTGTCTTGTCAAAATGAGACTATCCAGGACATATCATAAGTGGTCCTGTGTGATGGTTGACAAGTATTGTTTTTAGGTCACTGCAGGAAGTTAACACTGAGTATCTACATGGGCTGTACCAGGCTGGGAAAAAACCTCTCTCTAAGATACTCCTCACCCACCCCAGAGCTTGGCCACTGAGACAGGAGCAGAGGAGATGGGTTGGAGAGCAAGGGCCTAGGCTGGCAAAACATGGGAGGCCTGAAGTCAAAGATGTCTGAAGTTCAGGGCTCTGTCATAGTGGCTGTGGTTTGTTATATTGGGTTATGGTTTTTTAACTCTGTGAATGTGCCATGTTTGAGAGTCTTTCTCAGTGATATTATTTATGCTCACTACAGGTGGAAAGGAAACGCCACATCGGAAACGATATCGTCACCATTGTGTTCCAAGAAGGAGAGGAATCTTCTCCTGCCTTTAAGCCTTCCATGATCCGCTCCCACTTTACACGTATCCTGGGCCTTTGTAAATGCTCCAATGTGGCAAGCTGTGGTTCAGCCTCATTGGACTTCCATGACCCTTAAACCAAATCTTGTCATGGACTTGTTTTGTAATGCTAGCTTTAGACCCACTTTTGGGGAATTTTTCCTAAGCATTGTGTATAGTTCCCCCTTCCTCTCTCCTTCCATTTCAGTAGTAGATGGATTAATTCTCAGAGAATTCTTGACTCCTGAAATATGGTCTCTTTCCTCAGGTAGTCTACAAAATGAGGAAAACTTCCTGCTATCCTTCAGTCATAAATGGTTTAGAAGAATTATAAGTAGTGAATTCTCTGAGAAATTTGCTTTAAGCATAAAAACTTGCAAGTTAAGATAAAAGGCCAAAATAATTTTTCTTGTTGATTTAAGCCCTGGTAATAGCTGTTGTATTACCATCTCTTGAAATCTGAGAAATGATAGAATTAATAGTATTTTTATCTGATTCCCCTAATCCCTGTTCAGCTCATATTGCTGGCAAAGTCCAGCAATGGGGCTGAAGCTTCTGCAGTGTCTGAGCTCGGCTCTGCCAGACAGGCATGGGGCATGAGCTTGACCCGCCCAGCAGACACTCAGTTGTGGCCCTGTTGCTCTGGGTCCCAGACCATGACAGCAAAACCCTAAGTTGGTGGCTCTACTGGTTATACATAATGAGCAAAAGGCAACAAATCAGCATTTTCAGAATAAATTCTAGTCGAGTTACTCATTTCCCTGGAGGCTCCAAGTAAACATGTTTGGAGACAAGCCCACGGTGACTCATTGCATCTGGAGACTTGGACTTGTTCCTTGTGACATAAAAATAGAGGATGGAAGTAAGTGTTTAAAAGTTAACAGTTTCCAAACTTTCTTCCATGAGGGTAAGGAAGCAAACGATATGCACTTGCACCTTGGTTAGAATTTTCTTCCCTTTTCATCCCTGCTTTCTGAGTAATAGCTGCCCCTGTCCCCTGGGATTTAGGACTAATATTTCCCCTTTCTAGAGGTGGTTCTTCTTGTATAACAGAAAACTTCTCCAACTTCACAGTAGAAGCAGTGGTGAGGTGACTGTTCAGGTGATTGAGAGGTAGTCATTATTTTTTAGAATTTCCCTGAGTTATATGTTTTAGATTTGGGGCTTGGCACATTTGTTCCTGAAAAGGGGCAAGCAGATCATTAAGGCAGATTCATTCCAGGGAGCCTAGAAATGGAGACACTAAGGAATTGATGGCTCCATAGCCCTAGCTAAGGAAATCAGGGGTTGGGAGATGGTGGGTGGAGGTGGAAGGGGAGGAAGAAGGGTGGGAGAAAGGAAGAATCTGGATGGATTCTTTCCTACTATTTTAGACTCCGCAAACCCCAGCACAAGCTAAGTAGATTCTGCTCAGAATCTGCCACCAGCTACAACAGGCTTGTTTTGTTTTGTCTACCAAACCCAAAAGGAGAGAAAGGGAAGGTATACAGCGGAAACATTTAAATTGCTTTCCCTTTCCAAATGTGTGAGATGAAATGTATTACTAATTTCCTATTGGGATCTTGTTTGTACTTCCAGACAAGGGAACTGCTCTTTTTGCTTTGCTGACTGCTTAGTTGTTTAATAGCTATATTTCTATTGCTTTTCTGACAGCTTTGGAGATTTAAACCTTTTCCCCAAAGGATGCAGATACAGACATTGAACCTACTCATGGTGCCCTCACATAAGTCTCCCTGGGCTGTCTCTTGGAAAGAAGTATAGGTTCTGTCCCAACCTAAGATTGATAGGTGCCCTAAGCACAGAAGCGCTGGTCGAGAATGACTCTGCACAAGGGATTTTCGGAGTGCAAGCTGTCAGTTGTGAGCATCAGTGTTGTGATTAGTTCCCTTAACCATCACCACAGATATTTTTGCCTTAGTGAGGTACGATCAACAAAATGACAATTACAGGTAGGTAATGACTTTGTCTCAATTGCTTCTTCTAATTCTCATGCTTGTTAATTTCGCATTGATTTTTACAAGACTCTTGATATACGTATTTCTTGATTGATTTAATATGAGTGCCCTCACCTGACAAAACTTTCTTCAAGGCCACTGTCTCTTCAGGAAACATTTACTCCATCCAGTGTTGTTCCATGCAGGAGACCTGGGGGTCAGGGTTAGTTTGATATTTTATTGTACTTTACCATGGGAACAGGTTTGATATATTTGATCTTCATCCTTTCCGAGTCTACATTCTTGCCTGCTTATCTTTCTGTTCTCAAATATTAATCTGCTAAAAGGTAATATGTTGTAAAAAGAACCTGAACTTTGAGCCAAATAGATTTGAGTTCGAATCCCAGCTCTATCATTTATTTGAGGCTTTGAAAAAAATGTTTTATCTTCTTGGAGCCTCAGGCCTTCTGTGTAGAGTGAAGGTAATGACACTACCCTGGCAGGTGTAGTGACAATCAGAGGCAATACTGTATCTTAAAATACCAAGTATGCTGCCTGATATGCAGCAGGTGCTCAGTGATGGCCATTGCTCTTCTTCCTGGGTACCTGGCTTGATGGGTTGGACCATGAAGGATTTGGGAAGACTTGGTCTCTACCCTCAAAGCACATTGACTAAGCTGGAGGGGAAAGCGAGGTAGTGGCCTCGGCTCTGGCAGACCAGAGAAGGCACTCCTGGCATGCAACAAATATTTCTGACACATCCCATATGCAGCTGGATAAATGGAAGGACAGAATAGTGGTGTATTAGTTCATTTTCATACTGCTAATAAAGACATACCCAAGACTGGGAAGAAAAAGAGGTTTAATTGGGCCAGGTACGGTGGCTCGTGCCTGTAATCCCAGCACTTTGGAAGGCTGAGGCGGGCAGATCACAAGGTCAGGAGATCGAGACCATCCTGGCTAACATGGTGAAACCCCGTCTGTACTAAAAATACAAAAAATTAGCTGGGCGTGGTGGCAGGCGCCTGTAGTTCCAGCTACTTGGGAGGCTGAGGCAGGAGAATGGTGTGAACCCGGGAGGCGGAGCTTGCAGTGAGCCGAGATCGCACCACTGCACTCTAGCCCGGGCGACAGAGCAAGACTCTCATCTCAAAAAAAAAAAAAAAAAAAAAAAGAGGTTTAATTGTACTTACAGTTCCACATGGCTGGGGAGGCTTCAGAATTATGGTGGGAGGCTAAAGGCATGTCTTACATGGTGGCGGCAAGAGAAAATGAGGAGGAAACAAAAGCAGAAACCCCTGATAAGCCTATCAGATCTCATGAGACTTATTCACTATCACAAGAATAGCACAGGAAAGACCAGCCCTCATGATTCAATTACCTCCCCCTGGGTCCCACCCATGGCATGTGGGAATTCTGGGAGATACAATTCAAGTGGGGATTTGGGTGGGGACACAGCCAAACCATATCAAGTGGTAATATTAATTCTGTAATGTTCTCTACGTAGGCTGAAAATATTTTCAGAAGAGAGTGTACCACTCTTTGGCCCTCCCTTGCCAACTCCACCAGTGTTTACAGACCACCAGGAATTCAGGGACTTTTTGCTAGTGAAATGTAAGTTTCTGTTTTGAAACCATTTTGCAACTTGTTCTATGTCAGAATACATTTCTTCAGATTCTCCCAGGATGCTGTTTAAGGAAATGTCATTGTTTAAGCTTTCCATGTTCCATTAATTCTTTGCACAACATGTGTTAGTATTCTGATCATGTTGTGCACGTTTTCTCCTGTGTTTTCATCCCCACCTTCCATCCTGCCACCTGCCTTGAAACTTCTCTACACTCGTTCACTAAGGACCCTCAGGCCTCAAATTCGCCTTTCTGCCCTGTGTTCTGATAGAGCCATTAGATACATATACATATACAATGCTGAATCTCTGCTTGTATATGTATCTGTATCTGTCAGAGAGTGGAATGTAGGTGGGGGAAAGAGTGGTTGTGGGTATATGCTTAGGGATAGGGAGAGTTGTTGGGGAATGTGCGTGCACACTTGTGTGAGTGTATATGTGCACCCATGCACATGTGTGGGAAAGAGAAAGACAGAATGAGAACATACTGTGTGTAGACCGTGACTGCCAGGCATCACTTGCTGGCGAGCATGTATTTTCACTCTACTGGTAATACCCAAATACCCAACTCTGAGGCCACATCTGCTAAAGCACAAGAGCTCTGTGCATCCCTCCTCAGGGCACCCCTGGGAATTATTTCTGGTAGTCCCATGGTGGGACTGTGTCATTGATGATCAGAAACAAGTTACTCGGGTTCATCTGCCACAGCTTGCCAGCCACACGCCCTGGCAGGGCTGCTCGATCTGTGCCCTCCATGAAGATACTGCTTTCCAGCCTCCTGCCAGGTATGCTGGGCATTGCAGCTGCTTTGCTGGCTGCCCCCTGTCCCCACCCCCAACTCCTCCCCACTACAGTCTTTGCCTAAGTCTGTCACTGTTGCCGTGCAGCTCTGAGACATCTAGAATGTCCCTCTCTTCTCTCTGTCCATCCTGGTCACCTGGTCTCAAGGAAGCATTGACTGAGCCCAAAGCCTCACTGAGTCCTACATGGACGAGTGTTACCCAACCTCCAATCTTAATCCTACTCCAGTACTGGCACAAACCAGTCCCTCAGACCAGGGCAAGGGACAGGAAAATGTTGTCTCTCCTCTGTCTTCCTATCTCCCCAGTCACTCCTTCACAGTCCCAAACATGACTTCTCCTGCACAGAAACAGTGCCAAGCATGAGTGTCAGTTCTAGCCACCAGAAACATCCAAGTCCTGGCCAGGCTGTTTGATAGCCTCTCTTCCATAGGAAACCCCTCCCTTCCCTTACAGAGACCTCGGCATGATTCCACAACTTTCTCCTGGAGAACAGAGACATGAAAGACACCTTTGCTGAGGCTCCCTCTGCTTTCCAGCTGGGCTCCCTCTCTTCCTAGCTGGACCACCAGCATTGTTACCTCCCATACTCCAACCTATACCAGGGTCCATGGGTGATGTCTCCCTCGACACATTAGAGGCAGCAGACATTGCAAACCATGTGCAACAGATGATGATTTTGTCTCTCCCTTTCCAGTGTTTATACTCATTATTTCAAATGCTACAACAAGGTCCCAAACTCAGATGCCTGGAGAGCAAGGCAGGGAGCATGAGCAAGTGAGGCGGGCTGAGTGGAGGACAGTCAGGAGTGCTGGGAGCTGTGACACACTTGAGAGCGTGTACTCACTCCATCCAGCTGAGGCCTTTCAGAGCATGCACCATGGCCAGGGTTGCCAGATACTCTGAGTTTTCAAATCAAGCCAGAAAGCTGAAATTGTATGTAAAATTGTCTGAGTCTCATGTGTTCAAGTCCAGAGGATCAGATAGAGAGCAAGAAACAGGTCTGAAACAGAGTCAGCAACAGAGTGGGTATAGCTACTGGAAGCTGAAAGAGTGTTGGCAGCATGGGGCTCAGGAAGAGAGCATTCACTGTAGGTGGCCTGTGGCAAGGAAGGGGCCACTAAAGACCTGTAACCACCAATTAGACATCACTCAGCAGCACTAAGGACCCAGCTTGTAAGTGGAGCCAGTCAACAGAGGGACTTTCATCAGCGTTGTCAAAGACTTGGGGTGAAATGAAACAAAGGGCTGGGTTGATTTGATGTTGAAGATTTGAAAGTGGAAACAGCAGAAGAATGCAGGCTCAAGGTGATGGAGAGGGTGTGTTGAGGAGATGGAGTGTGGGGCCAGGAAGGACCAGGAGGGGTTGGTGCACTGAGAGGACAGGTAGCAGCCGGGGGATCAGAGGGTCTTGGAATTCCAAAGTGGATTGAGCAGTGAGGTTGAAAACTCCGAGATTACAGGAAATGGCATTTCAACAAAAATCTTGACCTTTTCCTTTATTCAACCGAAACGAGGCTTTAAAATGGATTGTTCCAAGGTACTAAGCAGAAAAAAAAAACCTCAAACAAAAAAATTCCCAGTCCCAGAACTAAAGAAAAGAACAGACATGCATAGTTTCAATTCTTGTGTGTGTGTCAAGAGATATCTTGTAATTCCCTTTTTAACTTGATTTATTTTAGTAATTAATGGTGAAAAAGCCACTTTGGAAACCCCAACATTTGCCCAGAAACGTCGGCGTACCCTGGATATGTTGATTAGATCTTTACACCAGGATTTGATGCCAGATTTGCATAAGGTAATTCCGGGTCCATGGTCTTCTTTCCTTTTTACGGGGTCTGAGTTGAGAACACAAGTCCTCAACTCAGCAATGAGGCCCTGGTGAGAAAAGCATAGGAGGCGTCTTGATCCTTGCTGTCAGGACTGTGCTGTGGCCACCATGGGCTGACAGTCTCTCATTGTGACACAAGAAGGAAGGACATTGGGTTTCCATACACAGGAATGCAATTTCCAGAAAGCCAGGACCTGTGGAAATCAAGGTGCAAACCAGGGACAGGTAGGTTGGGTATCAATCAGCAATCTGTGGAGCATTGAAGAGTGCTTTTTTTGGGGTGGCTGTTCTTGGTAATACTACTCAGCATTGCCAGTCATGTGAGCCGATGGGCAGGCAAAAGTGGGATTTTAGAAAGACATAGGGTGCTTTTTTTGGAGATTTATTGGCCAGCCCCATATTCAGACGCTGAAACAAGCATTCCCATTTACTGAAGACCCAGATACTTCGTAGGCCTGAGGCATAGCCACACTGATGAGACCCAACACCTTTCTATCACTTCAGGTGCACATGTGCTCTTTTCTTTTCTTTTTTTTTCTTTTTGGAGACAGAGCTTCTCTTGTTGCCCAGGCTGGAGTGCAATGGCGTGATTTCGGCTCACCACAACCTTCACCTCCTGGGTTCAAGCGATTCTCCTACCTCAGCCTCCCAAGTAACTGGGGTTATAGGCATACACCACTGCACCTGGCTAATTTTTTGTATTTTTAGTAGAGACGGGGTTTCTCCATGGTGGTCAGGCTGGTCTCAAACTCCCAACTTCAGGTGATCCACCTGCCTTGGCCTCCCAAAGTGCTGGGATTACTGTTATGAGTCACTGCACCCAGCCGACCAGCACCATTTTATAGGCACTCCTTGACTCTTGTCTGGTCGGTATACCCCAACTACTTACAGGGATTGGGCCAGGCTAACCCCAGGACCCTAAAGAGCAAACCTTAGTTGGTAATCTGTCAATTCCCTAAGGTCAGGGAAGATACAGAGAGGGTACCAAGATGAGTAATGATGTCCTTCAAGATGAGTAATCATATCCCAGCTGAAGCATCACTGCCTGAGCCAGGCTTCCCTAGCCCCCCAGTTGAAGCCAGGTCCCCCGTTAAATGTTTTCATATACTTGCCACACTTCCCCTTCATAGCAGTGATCACATGTGCTAAACATGTCATTACTTAATCTGTCTTCCCAGTAGACTCTGTGCTCCACAAAGAGAGAGACTATGTCTATCACATTCCCAAAATCTGGCAGAGGACTAGGTGCTCAGTCAGTACTTGCTGATTAAATGAGTGTACCCCATTCAGTAACTACAGTTTTAAAGAGAACTAACATTACTAAGTATGCACTAGGCACTGTGCAAAGTACCTTACATGCATTGCCTCATTTAAACCTCATAACACACCTAGGAGACGGGTATTAACCACACAAAGACACTGAGATTCGGAAATTAACTAATTTGCTCAAGGCAACCCACAGGGCTGCAGATTTGCACAGCTCTAGGGGTACTGTTCTCATAGAATTCAGTTTGTTGTGTTCCGGGGGTGCTGCTGTGTAAGATTGGCATCCCAGAGCTGTGCAATGTGGTGGCCCAGGTCACACTGTTAGTAAGTTAGTAAGTGATAGAGCTGCAGGTCTGCTGATTTCAAAGCCATGTCCTCAGCCCCCATGCAATGCTGGCTCTCCACCTAGTGACTGAATCTAGTATCTACCATGGACCTGGTACACAGCAGGTGCTCCATCAATGCTTATTGAGTGAATGAAACAGAAGGTAGAAATAGGACCATTTGGATAAATAGTTTTGTGCACTATGAGAAGCCAAAAGATGAGACTTAACAACTGTTTGTGGAATTCATAACTTGTTTTTCTTTTTTAGAACATGCTTAATAGACGATCTTTTAGTGATGTCTTACCAGAGTCACCCAAGTCAGCGCGGAAGAAAGAGGAGGCCCGCCAGGCAGAGTTTGTTAGAATAGGGCAGGTGGGTTTTCTTCTGAAACCTTTTCTGCGAGACATGTAGTTTTGAGTTCCATCCTAACCAGATGGTCCACGTGCAAAGACTTTGTTTGCCTGCTGCTGTAGGAGCTCTGTAATTTCTCTTAGGATTGTTGTGGCAACCACGAGTGAGATTTTTGAGAACTGAGTAGGTGCAGTTCTCTGCAGGCATCACTGAGAGAGCAGCACTCTGCAGAGGTAGGAATGCTACTGCCTCAAGGCAGGTAGCCACAGGGTCCAGCTCTGGGCCCCCCTCTTCCAGAGAGCACAGACCACTTGCCTGCCTCCTAGGAATTTTCTGAAGAGTGAGGAGCCAATTTGGGAAATGCCCCTTAAACCCATGACTGGCAGGAGGAAGCACAGAGTGGCAGTGGCACTCACAGAAGACTTGAATTACCACCCTATGACTTGGAAACAATCCAAGTCACCATGAAGTTAGGTGGTGCCCAGTCATCCCCTTTTTCCAGGCATTGGAGAAAATCACTCTCCCTTTGCCCTGCTCGCATGTGACATTGGTATTTCTCACTTCCGGGAGGTGACACAGCTGTCTGCCTTGATCGCACATCACAGCATAGAGAAGGAGGAGTGCCCTCAGCTGCAAATAAGGTTCTGGCCCAGAAGTAGAAACCTGGACAAGGCAGGTGGAGAGAGGAAAGCCATGTAATCAAAGGAAGCTTAGTTACAAGGTTCTCAAACATTGGTTCTTGTTTAAAGATACCCAGACTTTATTCCCAGAGATTCTGATTCATCAAGTTTGAGGAGGGACCGGAGAATCTGCATTTTTTCCATGCTCATGGTTTATAAATCACAGTAATGATATATTGATTAAATGAAATGACAAAATGCATTTGGATAATTTGGGTTGGGACATTGTCATTAAGGCTTCACTGTGTCCAGCTAACTTCAATTCTTGATTAACAAGTCAGTAGAGGAACCCGAAATGTTAGCCTGCAATTACTCCTGTTTTATTAAATTTTTGTCAAATCACAATTGTTTATCCTGCTGTACTTTTGCCGCCTGGTAAACTTTAATAGAGATATCTGTTCTGTAAGGCACTAAAACTGAAATCCATTGTGAGAGGAGATGCTCCATCAAGCTTGGCAGCTTCAGGGATCTGTAAAAAAGAGGTGAGTTCATGATACTTTCAATTCGAACTTTAAATTCCCCTTTTCCTTAATGAAATGATTGAGATTATTGGAAAAAGGTTTGAGAGCAGAAGGAAGAAGAGCATGTCTACTGCAGAGTCCTCAGGGAAAGCCCTAGGTAAAATTGAGTGGCCATTTAGTGAGAGCCTCTGTGTTGCCATGGTACGCGCATGCCTTCACCTGCTTCAATGGAGCAGAGCTGCTGGAGGACCGACCTGGTCAGGCAGGCCAGGCCCCACAGGGCCTCTCAAGCTTTATGTACATACACATCACTTGGACACCTTGACCAAATGCATGTTCTGATCCAGTAGGTCTGGAGTGGGGCTGAGAGTCTGTGTTTCCAACAAACTTGCACGTGGTTCCTGTGCTGCTGACCACAGACACGCTTTAAACAGCAAGGCTCCTGGGCAGTGCTGCTCAAGCTTTAGTGTGTATTGAATTCACCCCCAGAGTTTCTGATTGAGCAGGTCTGGGGTGGGACCCGAAAGTTTGCAGCTCTAATGGCTTCCCAGGTGATCCTGATGCTGTTGGTTAGAGGACCACAGCTGAAAAACCAATGCTTAATCTACAGTTCACTCAGCCAGCCAAAAAATTCTTTGGCTATTTATCTACATCTTGTTCCACTTTCCATGGGGGTAAAAACTAGGTGATTATCAAAAATAGAACAGATAAAAATACACAAATTATATTATGAATATGATTTTGTATTGTAGAACAGTACCCCATGTACTTAATTATATCTCCATTCAGAATACATAAAAGTTAAATGGGACAGATTTACAGCACATCACCAGAGAAGTGTCCATTATAAAAGCAAAATAATTATGAATACATTTACCTTACTAATAAAGGTATAGATGATGTGAGCCTACGTGCTTTAAAGTCTGGTTTCAGGAAAATGATGAGCTCAAAATATAATTAACCCTAAAAACCACAACCAACTTCAGACAAGACTACTGGAAAAGCATCTTTCCCAAAGGCTGCAGCAGTTCCAGTGTCTGCCTGTTCCCATGCACAGTAGGAATTTACTGTTTCCAAGCACGTTATAGATACAGATTCCAGTAAGATTTAATAACGATAAGAAGTTCTTAGGCTTATATTAAAAACAGAAGTTGTGGAACCATAACTTGTTCACCAGGTAATAACAAAGAGTGAGCGTCCATTGTTGAGGTCAGTACTTATAACCCACCCGCGGGCCATAGGCCACCTCAGAGAAACTCAGCTCCAGAGGGCCCCATGGGCTGCTGCTATGCAGTTGGCTCTGCAGAGGCCAGAGTCCCCTGCCGTTCCCAAGAGTGTTCTGTGCCCGGAGAACCCGGCTTTGCCCACCTGTTCAGCACTCATCACTTCATGAGCTGTGGTCATGTTCTTAGAGAGAACCCAGGAAGAGTCTGCACATAGACATGAAAGCCTGGAGACCACATTCTCACCTGGTGGAATCCTCATGAAGGCTCCCCCGTGGAAGGGAGTCCAGGGCAATGGCAAACACTGTCTGTCGTCAGACCAGAGCAACTGTGGGACCAGATCTGAGTTTGCTGCTGACACTGCACACCCCAATATTCAACAGTTCCTCAGACCTCACATGGTCACTGGCACCCGTGTAAAGCAATGGACACCCTGCATGCACCCGCCCATTAAAATGGGGCTGGGTGCAGTGGTTCATGCCTATAATCCCAGCACTTTGGGAGGCTAAGGCAGGAGGACTACTTGAGCCCAGGATTGGAGACCACCCTGGGCAACATGGTGAGACCCTGTCTCCACAAAAAAAATCAAAAAAATTAGCCGGGCATGGTGGCTCATGCCTATGGTCCCAACTACTCAGGAGGCTGAGGCAGGAGGATCACTTGAGCCCAGGAGGTCAAGGCTGCAGTGAGCCATGTTCACACCACTGCACTCCAGCCTGGGTGACAGAGCAAGACCTTGTCTCAAAAAAAAAAAAAAAAGTTAAAATGGCATATATATGCAGCATTTGAGTACAATTTTGGGGGTTTCACAGACCTCCTTGAGACCTCTGTGGATCCTGTAGGGCCCTTGGATCTTATGGGGGAAGAACTTTCTGCCTTAGTGTTCCAAACTTGTGTCTTCTGGGCAGAAAACATATTGTTACTAAGAACTGGTTGTTCTGTCGTGGCATTACCTACTGCTGATGTCTGTGTCTTCTCCCTATTGACATTTATATTAACTTTGCTTTTTTTATGTCCTTTTGGTGTAAGTCACAAACTCAGAATTGCCAGAAATTTTCTTGGGGAAATGCCATTTCAATTAATGACCTGCATTTGTTTAGCCTTTTTTCCATTTACAAAATGTTTTCACATTCTTTAGGGGATCTTTTTAGAACATCGCAAGTTCCATCTTAGCAGTTAGAATATTCTTTTTGAGGCCATGCATTTCCTAAAGGGAGAGCATCCTTTCCTTTTCTAAGAGAGCAGTAACACACAGTATTTACCCTCAGCCCTAATGCCATTTTCAAAGGTGGTCCTCAGAGCCCTTTGCTTTACCTTGAGTATGCAAGTGCATGTTTGCCTGGGTACTTAAGAACACACCTACATGTGCACACGCAGGCTCTACTACAGCCCCAGGTGGGACACATCAGGCCCTGATGCCTGATTGAGAGTAAAAGTGAAGATGTAAGACTTCAACTTGGGCCCGAGAATCTCCACAAACTCACTGAGGCTCATCCAGTGCTTTGGAGGGAAGCTAAGAATTCTGTTGAAAATGTCCACAATTCTGGTGTGACTAAGATCACGGTACACAATGCCTCCTACTCCACACATCCACATGTGGCTGAGATGGAAATGAACGAAGAAGAGTTTGCTTGATACAGATGTGTCATGCGGAAACCTGACTAGCTCTGTTTACAGCACTTGCCAAACAGATGTTATTTTTTCTTTAAGATTTTGTATCTTATGTGGATCAATAAGCATTTTCACGTGAAAACAATATCAACCTTTTAATGCATCATGTATGTTTTACTAATTTGCTGAATCAGCAACACAGGAATCTGACTTTTTATAGAATTATGTGGGACTTCCTTTAATGATGAACTAATATGAATTATCTAAAACAGAGGCACCATTTGGCCCAACTCCCAGGTGTTAAAGGGAAATGTTTCCTTAGAAACCATTACGAATGCGTCAATTGCCCCTGAGAAACATTATAATACGGAGACAGGTTATGGTGCCAGAAACCTGTGAATTCACTCTTTTCCTATTGCATACGTATTTGAAAGGAGACTTTTCTTCCTAAGAAAGGTAATTGAGTCCAGACCCCAGGGTTTGGAGTGACTCCGCTCCCACGGGGGTATCTGTGTTACTGTTTCAGGTGTGGTACTGTACATTTCCATTTGGTGGGCTGCAGTGTATTTTTTCTGGTGCACTTATCTTCCGATGCTTGTATTGCCTCACAGCCGTGGGAGCCCCAGTGTTTCTGCAGTAATTTCCCTCACGAAGCCGTGTGTGCAGATCCCTGGGGCCAGGCCTTGCTGGTTTCCACTGATGCTGGCGTCTTGCTAGTGGATGGTTAGTGAGTAGCTGCTCCTACAAATGTCTTTTTCATATAACCTGTAGTACTTCTAAGATGAGTGACCACCAACCAACTCCCTTTGGGCCATAAATGTGTGATCTGCAGAGAGTTTAGCAAAGTTTTATTTCCTTATGAAATTAAACCCTTGTTTCCAGGGCAAGCAGAGGAAATATACTCTGAACCAAGCATGCTGGAGGGTGGGCCATAGGTTCTCTTCCCAAAATATATGATGGGACTGTGGATATCAAATGACCTGCAAAAAGAATCTCCTTTTCAGCCAATACTTATTATCACTCCAACATTTTACTTTAAATGAACAGGGATACATTATTTAGAACCACTGTCTCTGGGACATTCCCTCTCTCAAAGTCTTTAAAAAAAAAAAGATTTCTGATTCAAAAAGTACTGATGTCCAAAACAAACAATAAGAATCTTAGATAACCCATTTTTGATGGATATAGAAACAAAAAGATTTTGACAAGGAAACAGATTCCAGCTCAATATAAAATCACACATTCTGGCAGCCAGATAGATTAGCCTGCCTGGGGGGTTAGTCAGTTCTCTGTCGCCACAGATCAGCCACCGTCGCCCAGAGAGGGTGCAAATTCAGAGCAGGTGTAGACTCAAGGACAGTGTGGTCCCTTCCATCAAGAGTCCCGTTTAGATTATTCCAGACCCTGAATGAATGACGGAGGAGCTAAACACTAGTAACAGGTTGTCTCCTGGGCTTCCGAGGGAGCCATAGGCACAGAGACAATGTCTTCAAAGGGCATTTCCTCGGACTGCTCAGAAACAGCTGCCCAATCCCTGGTTACCATAGTGACATTTTGTGAGAATCCCAAAGCCACCACTGTGAGAATGACATAATGGCCTAAAACTGTAGCATCTTCGCATCCTTCAGTACAACCTATACGTCCTCCCTCCGACCCTTACTGGGAACATTTACCAAGCACCTCCTGTATGCCGGGGCCCCATGCCAGGTGCCTTCTGAAGCATGATAGGACATGTGAGCCGTGCTTCATAATGGATCTATTTCTGACCTCATCTGTTATTTTTGATACGTGTTTCAATTGTGTGCCCATAGTCATTGTATCTATAACAAACTTAAGGCAGATAATTTAAAATTCATAAATTTATAATTTAAATTCAATATGTAATTTTTGAAATTACAAAATGATTGGAAAGTGTGATCTTAAAGAAAACTCAACCTCTATGAGCCTCTAGTTTCTGTAAATTGGGGATAATTTTTTAAGATGCTGAAAATAGTTTATAATGATGAAAATTGGTGGAACAAAATGGGATGATGATCACAACTAGAAGGAGGGGATTGTAGGGGCTAAATAAAGTTATCTGTATTAAGTGTTTACATAGTAGTTGGCATATAGTAGTAACTTATTAAATGGCAGCTATTATCTTTACTATGTCTCTATGAACTTGCTAAGAGGTAATAAAATCCTTCTGGGCGCAGTGGCTCATGCCTGTAATCCCAGGACTTTGGGAGTCCGAGGTGAGCAGATCACAAGATCAGGTGTTCGAGACCAGCCTGGCTAATATAGTGAAACCCCGTCTCTAACTAAAAAAATACAAAAATTAGCCGGATGTGGTGGTGGATGCCTGTAATCCCAGCTGCTCAGGAGGCTGAAGCAGGAGAATCACTTGAACCTGGGAGGCGGAAGTTGCAGTGAGCCAAGATCGCACCACTGCACTCCAGCCTGGGCAACAGAGCAAGACTCCATCTAAAAAAAAAAAAGAAAAGTAATAAAATCCTTAGATCTTGCCAAAAGTGAAACAACAACAACAAAAAAAGGAATGCAAAAAACAGACTTTAGAGGTTTAGTGCAGTCTGTTAGTTTTATTGATGAACAAGCTGAGGCCTAAATAAATGATGTGAGTTACCCAAGATCACAAAACTGGTTAGTGGCACATCTGGAACTAGTACCCAGATGTGATTGTTAGTCCAGGGCTCTTTCCACTAAACCAACTACATTATATTAAACTCTACCAATGTCTCTAACACAGATTTCCAAAAATATAGCCCTGAGCAAATAATTATGACAAATTTTGTGATTTAAAGAATGTTCACTCCTTCCCTTTTGCCCTTTTGGGAAAGAGAAAGCATGCTTCATAATGACTATTCGTAAGCTTGCCTAAAACCAAAAGATTCTATTTGAGTTGCCTCTATTTTTTTAAATGCAAAATCCAAACCAAAATTACCAAGTTCCTTTCTGAAATTTTTATCTTAAGGATCCAAAATTTAATGGAAATGTCAGATATAAGGAGTATTGTGATTTGCCAGGAAACTCTTTCTTCCAAATTTGAAGGAAGTCGCCTTCGACAGGATGGTGGGTGTAGCTGTTTACACCCACCACTGGCTTAGATTTATGATTTAAATTAGTTTTTTCATGTCTTTATTGTACAATGATGCTTCTGTTTGTGTTTGCTTAAAAAAAAAAGAAGAATCTTAAGGGCCTTCTTTGTATTTCTTGTTGTGCTTTTAAGCCACAATTCTCTTCTTTGTTTACCTTTTTCTTGTCTACATTTAATCATATTATGAGATGTTTCCATGAGTGAATCCATCCATTTTGTTTCAGACTGAGTTCCACTCTATCCCATTAGCCTTTGCTTAATTTCATTAGATGTATCCCTTGAGAGTCTACTCCTTTCAAGGTCATTATTAAAAATCAAGACCTTTTGTATCCTAAGTTAGCAAAACCTACTTTGAAAGGAAACTAAATACTGATTAAATATGCTCTCGCCATGTGTTTTGGTTTTGCAGTAACAGAAAAGCTGGTTCTAAAAGATTGTTCTTCATAAAGAGATTACAGGAAGGAAAGCATTGTCATCAATCAGTCATTAAATCCACCTGTCGCTCTGTCAGGTCCTTGCCTCCTCCTCCTTCTTGTGTTGTATACAAACCTGTTCAGCCATCTGAGAAAGACTGGATGGAGATTAAGTGCTAATTCACTCTGTACACAGCTCGGCAACTGTACAATGTATACCTTTGTTCCTATGTAAAATGAAGGGCCTCTGTCATTTATTAATTCGTTGGAGTGCTGTTGCAGCTGTGGTCGCATCTCTATCCACTGGGATATGGGGCTACTCCAACATCCCATTTTATGTTCCAACACTGGTGAAGAGCATGGCTTTGTCCTTGCACAGGCTTGGGCTCCACATGCTGGTGGCGTGACCTCAGACAAGTTATTAACACCAAGCCTCAGGCTCCTCGTTTGTTCAATGGGAGTATTGTAAGTTCCTACCTAATAAGGTCATTGGGACATTTAATTTAAACATATGAAACCCTAAGCATTAGGGTCTGGCATATGGAAAGCCCTTAGTATATGTTACCTGTCCTTGCTGTGACTGCTGTTCTCCCACAAATGGAATAATTGTAGTTATTTAGCCAACTATGATGATGGGTATGAGGGTGATCGTCCAGTGTTTTGAAAAATTAAGTCTGCCCCAGCGGAAGTACAAAGACCCTGAGAATTAGTTCCATTTTGTGGGAGCCCAGGGTAGAGGAGGAAGAAAAGTGGTTGATGAGCTATCATAAAATTTACATTTGCCTCAGTAATTGAGAGGAACAAGAGACAAGCCCTAGGTGTAATCCTAAGCTTAGTTTAGTCTGTGCTTCTGACAAATCGGAGCCCTCAGAGGCCTACAGGAGTGGGAGCTCCTCTCCCCACTGTGGGGCAGTTATTAATCCTGATGGTGAAAGCTCTGCTCCCTCCTGGACCATCCAGGAAGGGATGAACTCCCAACCACACTTAGATTTCTGGAAAAGAAAAGATCCTCAGGGCCCCTTGCTCCTAAATTTTAATTAAACCCACCCCCACAGCAGAGCATTTGCAGAATAAATGCAGGTAAGGAATGAGCCAGCCACTTCTGCCCCAAATGTCTCCACCATCCCAGACACCTCTGCCTTGCCCTGATTCTGCCATCCATCTCAGAACAGACCCTTTTGCTTACAGAACTGAATGGAACAGCCTTAGTAATTCTTTTAGCCCCCTGTGTCCTCGGGGCCCCTAGGAGCAAAGTAATTGTTAGCAACTTAGATTCCCAGTAAGTAACCTCAACAACAAATCCTGTGTGGAAGTGCAATGTCTTGCACCATCACTTTATTGGAGATTTCCCTGAGCATTTCCACTTCAGTGTGTTTTTCCTGCTGTTTTGGCAATTTAGTTAATATTTCTCTTTATGTTTTTGTCTAAAAAGGAGATTTCCTATTCCTTTGGGAAAAAATACTGAAAATGTGTAGGCAAACTACTATTGCTACAAACATGGGACATGTTAGGGTAGAGTGTGTTTGTATTTATCTTAAGTCCAAAAGGAAATTTTAATTTTGCTTTCTTGAGATATATACAATATGACCTAAGATATAATGCAATTTCAAATATTACATAAAAATAAGAAAATGCTTGAGAAAAATGGCTGCTCTTTTTTTTTTTTTTTTTTTAACTCGGTGTTCAGGCCTTTGGTACAACCCTAGTAAAAATTGGTATTGAGAGATGTTGCTTTTTCTTTGATGAACACAAATAGCGTTTTCATGCCTCTGCTGCTACGCCCCCTATATAGAGTTCGGGATATAGAATTGCCTATGGGAAGAAAGCATCAGTACTTCTTCCTGAGCTAGGAGGAGAATAGTGCTTGAACGTATTTTATAGAGCTTATGAAAGCCCTAGAAGCTGACTTCCTTCCTTGCCTAGAGATAACTTGGGTTCAAAACTACCCACAGGCACGTTTGGTGGGTTCTGGAAAGCGTGGGCTGGGTTGCAGTGATGGATAACCAGGTTTCCTTTTCCAGATGACCTTCCATCAGTGCCCGTGTTTGACAGAACTCTGCCAGTGAAGCAGATGCATGTGCTCGAGACCCTGGACCTTCTGGTTCTCAGAGCAGACAAAGGTGGTATCCCCTGCCGGGTGGCATGCTGTGAAGGAAGGAAAACAGTTGCCTTCTGCGGCCCACACCACAGGTCGCCAGAGTCTGACTGCATAGGTTCTGCCAGCTGTTTCCTTTCCTGATGCCCAGTGCTTGGGATCCCTCAGTGGCCCCTTTGTTCTCTGGGGAGGGAAGCCGTGGGGGGAAAGGGGTGCATACGTAATTACATCGTCAGATTAAAGTGGTGTGGGGTGCCTCCTGAATTCCAGAACACCTCCAATCCTAGTTTTTCTACACAGTCTGCCCTTGGAGGCCTTCCAGGTTACCTTACTTTTCCATTTAATCTCCTCCTCTGTCTTTTTTATGTCACCAGGAAAAGATGCTCGCCTCTTTGTCTTCAGGCTAAGTGCTCTGCAAAAGGGCCTTGAGGGGAAGCAAGCTGGGAAGAGCAGGTCTGACTGCAGAGAAAACAAGTTGGAGAAAACAAAAGGTGACTTGATAGATTGGTAGATTCCATTCAATTCGTTTTTTTTCTCTCAGGCTGCCCTGAAAATTTTATTACTGAAAATAAAAATGAGTAGGAATTTGATCTTATTAGTTTGTTTTTTGTTTGGAAACATCACAAAAATAGCATCACTGTTTCCATAAGGAGCTTGAAAGCTAGACAAACACGTTGAGGACTAGAAGAAATTCTAGGCCTTGCATAACAGGTTCTAGAGGTGCATTAAACTCTATTAGCAAATCTGTTACTGAAGAAATGTTTAGACTTTGGTTCCCGGAGCTCTGATTAATTGATATCATGTAGTAGGTATGAAGTTAAGTTCACAAACTCTAGAATATAGGAAATAGGACTTTCTTTCCTTTCCCTTCCTTTTTCCTTTCCTTTTTCCTTTCCTTTCCTTTCCTTTCGGCAGAGTCTCACTCTTGTTGCCCAGGCTGGAGTGCAGTGGCACGATCTCGGCTCACTGCAACCTCTGCCTCCGGGGTTCAAGCGATTCTCCTGCCTCAGCCTCCTAAGCAGCTGGGATTACAGGTGCCCACCACCATGCCCAGCTAATTTTTGTATTTTTAGTAGAGATGGGGTTCCACCAAGTTGGCCACACTGGTCTCGAATTCCCAACCTCAGGTTATTCGTCGGCCTCGGCCTCTAAGTGCTGGGATTATAGGCGTGAACCACCGCACCCAGCTGGGAATAGGACTTTCTTAATTTTCCTGTAACTCAACCTAATTTTAATATCTAGTCTCTGTTTTGCCTAGTATCAGAAACATTCTTAGTCCATTCACTGAGTTATGCTTAATTTCCAGGGTTCCTAGGTATTGCCAAATTGTCAAGGCCTGGGGGCTTCCACACCCGCGTGTCATGTGTAGGGCATCATTTCTTTCTCCTCCCAGGCTGCCACCTGTATGCTGTTAACACTCACCACAGCAGAGAGCTGAGGATTGTGGTCGCAATTCGGAATAAACTGCTTCTGATCACAAGAAAACACAACAAGCCAAGCGGGGTCACCAGCACCTCATTGTTATCTCCCCTGTCTGAGTCACCTGTTGAAGAATTCCAGTACATCAGGGTAGGTTTGCTCTTTAAATCATTTATCTCCCAGCCAAGTTGTCTTGAAGCAGACTCTGTCCTTCCAGAGTTTGTTACCCACTGAGGTTGTCCCACTGTTTAGTAGCCAACTAGGGAAACCCTCATCTCTGGTGCCCTTGTTTCCCCCAGAAGACTAAAGCTAAAGCTCATTCATTCATTCCAGTGAACATCTACGGGTGCTGTTCTAGGTACGAAGGACACAGTGATGACCAAAACAAAGTCTTCTGATGGGGATTACTTTCCAGTTGACAGTTAACAGAAATAAGCACATAAAGCTATGATGGCTGGCATAAAGAAATACTAAAATTAAACATAGAGGAGGGCCAGGGAACAAAGGATAATGGAGCAGGGAGTTGGGAGATTCTGTTTAGAAAGAATGTCCCAGGAAGCCCTCTCTGAATAGGTTACCTGTGAGCAGAGATCCAAAAGAAGTATGGAAGTGAGTGATGTGGATATCTAGGGAAAGGATATTCCAGGCAGAGGGAGCAGCCAGGCAAGGCCCCTGAGGTCTTATTGAAGGCACAGTCAAGTGCAGAGGGAACAAGGCAGGCAGGTCAGAGAGAACTGGGAAATATACTCTTGAGCCCTCAGGCCATTGCAAAGACTTTGGCCTTGACTCTGAGTGAGATGGGAAACCACTGGAAGGTTTGAAGCAGAGAAGTGGCATGTTTTGAAAAGATTGTTCTGGCTTCTGGGTAGAGGGGAGCTTAGGAGGCCAAGGGTGGAAATAAGAAGGCCTGCTACGAGACCAGTGCAGGGTCCTGGCAAGAAAGGTTGGTGGCTTTGGTAGCAGGAGAGATGGGAAGAAGCAGTGGGCAATGCTTTCCTGCTTGCCTCAGTCAGCAGGATTTGCTGGGAGATTGAAGGGGGAGCCTTGTAAGAGAAACCTCCTCCAGGCTCAAGTTCCCTCCCTGACGTCACCATCTCTTATCCTTTAAAGACTAGGGTACATTAAGGTATGGAATATATCTAGCATTGGCCACTAAGATGGAGTATTTCTACTGGAGAGCTGAGAAGGTATTTTTTGCCTAGAGTTAAGGCCTTTTGAATTATGCCTATCAATTTCTGCTAATGTTCAACTTCAGGGGACAGAGAAACATGACAGTTAAGTTAAAACATGTCTGCTAATGTTCATCTTCAGGGGACAAAGCAACGTGACAGTTAAGTTAAAACACATCTGCTAATGTTCAACTTCATGGGACACAGCAACATGACAGTTAAGTTAAAACACGTTAATATCTTGCTCTACTTAAGTGTTAGCTTTCTTCCTATAGTGATTTGCTATTTTAATGAAGATTTACATGCAACGTATACATTTATGTAATATGAGCACTGAAATTAGATCTCCTGAGTTTATATCTTAGCTCTACCCTGTGTAAACTTTGTGATTGACTTTTAAGCCTCAGTTTCCTCATCTGTAAGACAGAATAGTAGCTGTACCTACCTTATAAGTAGGATTCAATGAGAACAGTGCCTAGCACATGTTAAGTACACAAATAGATTAGTTAGCAATTATTAATACTATTACTGAATCCCAGGACAGGACCAGACGACGTAAGGGATAAAGCAGACCATACTGTTGATTGCATTTTGTTTAATTGTTTCCTGGCCTCGACCCTTTCCAGTAGACAGAGGCCTGAGTCTTGAGGACAGGTTATGGGAAGGAGATGTCTGATGTGACCCCTGGCACTCCTCTCTTGTCCCTTCTTCCCTGTAGCATGGGGCTCTGCAGGAGCCTGGAGAGGGTGCCTTCTCTGTTAGGAGGGAATGGGCAGTGGGGCTTGGCATGGAGCTGGCTGCTCTGTTCTCACCCCTGTCTCTTATATCCTCACCAACCGCACAGGAGATCTGTCTGTCCGACTCTCCCGTGGTGATGACCTTAGTGGATGGGCCAGCTGAAGAGAGTGACAATCTCATCTGTGTGGCTTATCGACACCAATTTGATGTGGTGAACGAGAGCACAGGAGAAGCCTTCAGGCTGCACCACGTGGAGGCCAACAGGGTAAGCCAGCGGTTGTGGGGACAAGTGAGAATCAGAAAAGACTAATCATCGTTGTGTATTCTAACCCTGAGATGCCATGATTTGGATTTCTTTAAAATTATGTACTATTCATCACATCAGTATTATGTGATTCACTATTTAGACTGAGCCATGTGAAGTTGCCATTTTTATAGGTCAGAATGGTTCTATTATCATGTGACTGTCCCGTTTGCCCTATTTAGTTTTCAGATCTTTCCTTGCCATTCCATCCTTCCGAATAAGAGATATGAAAAGGCTGGGCGCGATGGCTCACGCCTGTAATCCCAGCACTTTGGGAGGCCGAGGCAGGAGGATTGCCTGAGCCCAGGAGTTCGAGACTGGTCTGGGCAACATGGCAAGACCCTGTCTGTATTTAAAATAAAAAAAAGACATGAAGAGTCAAAAGGCTGAATATAATAACTAAATAAATGAGAGCATTTGTTAGATGATTTGTCCTGGGAGGGTCCTTGGAGAATAAGTTTGACCTCTGAGGCACTGCAGACTCTCATCTTGGGGACTGGTGTCTGGGGTGGGTACCGCACCCTCCCTACCCCCTTAAAAGCCCAGTAGGAAAGGAATAAGGGGTAGAAAACCATTAGGAGAGAGTGAGCAGGCAGATTTGCCCTGAGAGTCTACACCCCTGGCCTGATGCACAGAGAACAAGGATGTCCTAGTGTGGCACAAAATCTAGGGCCACCCAAAACTGCACTCATGTTCTAAAGGTGACTGTGTGGGGTTTGAACCTTGGTGCCCACTGGACAGTGGTGAGCACTCACCACCCTGAGGCCTGGCAGCCTGTCTGTCACTGGAGAGCGTTCAACACTGACACTGACATTAGCAGATCACAGAGCTCTTCAGCCCACATATGTATCTCTGTGAGGCAGGACAAGGCCTGCTGTCAGTGAGCCATTGAGGTTTTCATCATGCAGTGCAAGCCAGTATTCTGGCCTAGGTACTAAGGAAACCACAGAATGGGGATGTCAGCCCCAGGGAAACTGTAGTTCCTAGTGAGGGCTTCCGGACCCACAGGCTACCTCCAGTCCTGTTCAACTAAATCAGACAGACTGCAGAATTCTTCCAATTATGCTTTACAACTTGTATTAATTGTAAATATGCTCTGTATCAATATTAAAATTGCTAATTACTATTTTAGGAAGACCTAAGACCTAATTAGAGCAAAATTTTAAGAAACAGAAAAATCAGAAATAGAAAACTGTAGTTGTGATTAAGAGGCCTTCTTGTCTTCAGCTATTATTGATCATAGAGTGGTCTATCATTTCTCTTATCTATATTGGTAGTGGCCAGACTTGTCTGCAATTGGAGTCATCTGAGGGGTTTGAAAAGCTACCACTGCCTGTGTTCCTCCTCCAGGGATTTCCTGGGTCTGGGGCGTGGCATGGGTTTGGGTATGTTTAAATGGTCCCCAGATAATTTTAATATTTAGCCAAGTTGGGAATCCCTGGTATATTTCATTGCTTTGCAACCCTGGCTGTCATCCCTTGGAGAGCTTTAAAAAGATCAGTGTCGGCCGGGCGCGGTGGCTCACGCTTGTAATCCCAGCACTTTGGGAGGCCGAGGCGGGCGGATCACGAGGTCAGGAGATCGAGACCACGGTGAAACCCTGTCTCTACTAAAAATACAAAAAATTAGCCGGGCGTGGTGGCGGGCGCCTGTAGTCCCAGCTACTTGGAGAGGCTGAGGCAGGAGAATGGCGTGAACCCGGGAGGCGGAGCTTGCAGTGAGCCAAGATCGCGCCACTGCACTCCAGCCTGGGCGACAGAGCGAGACTCCGTCTCAAAAAAAAAAAAAAAAAAAAAAAAAAAAAAAAAAAAGATCAGTGTCTGACCCCAGGCCAAGCCAATTATATCAGAATCTGGGGGTATGTGGTACTTGAGAACCAATATTTTTTTAAGTCTGCCCCCAGGTGATACTAATATAGACCTAGGAGAAGGAGTGGGTCCTGAAACTTCCTAATTTAAAGCTGGGCGGAATGCTGCCCACTCCCCCCACTGCCTGGGCATCCCTGGACCAGCATGTCTTCCTGCCCACTGACTTCTGAGGAGCTGGGGCCCTGATTTGTACTTTAAAAGTTCTCACCCCCTTGGCTGGCCACAGTGGCTCACACCTGTAATCCCAGCACTTTGGGCGGCCAAGGCCGGCGGATCACCTGAGGTCAGGAGTTCGAGACCAGCCTGGCCAACATGGCGAAACCCCATCTGTACTAAATATACAAAAATTAGCCGGGTCTGGTGGCACACACCTGTAATCCTAGCTACTCAGGAAGCTGAGGAAGGAGAATCGCTTGAAGCCAGGAGGCGGAGGTTGCAGTGAGCCAAGATCGTGCCACTGCACTCCAGCCTGGCGACAGAGTGAGACTCCATCTCAAAAAAAAAAAAAAGTTCTCACCCCCTTCTTCCTTCTCAAAACTGTGTAAGCAGCCAAACAAAGCAGAAATGCCATGGTGCAGCAGGTCCTTGTTCAATCAGTCCTTTTCCTGGCAACTAGTTTCTAAGACTTAGCCAGCTTTTGCTAGTGGAAAAGTCCTCACCTCATTTCAGAGAAACTTTCTGACAAGTTCTATTTTAAAATAAATCATGCTTAAGTGGCTGAAAATTATGCAGTTTACTTACTCATCAGGGTAGCTATAGAGAATGTCATTTTATGAAATTTCTTTTGTATGATGGTTTTTATTATTTACCTATATTTAATGTCCTATAATTCATTATAGAATTTATTTTTCCTATGATTTGTAAAGACCCTGGATAAATTGGGTTAAAAACCATTTTCTTTGATGACTTCTGTGTTTTGTCTTTTGGATGGCTGTCAGGAACGACTCTCAAGTTTTCTGTCCTTTCTTCTATGTGCTTCTTAAAAGACAAATATACAAAATTTTTTCCTAAGAGAAAAAAAATTTATTTTTTTTGTTGTTGAGACTGAGTGTCGCTCTGTCGCCCAGGCTGGAGTGCAGTGGCGCGATCTCGGCTTACTGCAACCTCTGACTCCCTGTTTCATGCGATTCTCCTGCCTCAGCCTCCCGAATAGCTGGGATTACAGGCATGGCCACCACGCCCAGCTAATTTTTGTATTTTTAGTAGAGACAGGGTTTCACCATGTTGGCCAGGATGGTCTCAATCTCCTGACCTCGTGATCCCGCCCACCTCGGCCTCCCAAAGTGCTAGGATTACAGGCGTGAGCCACCGCACCCAGACAAGAAAAAAAAGTTTTTAAGGCAAAAAGAGGAAAAAAAACCCTTTCCTGTTTCCTGGCTCTGAGAGGATCAGCATGTACAGCCCTCCCGTGGTGGAATGGCGGCTGCACGGCTCCCAGCAGGCACACGTGCTTAGTCAGATGCACTCACTCATCTTTCAAGGAGGGTACTGTCTGATTGGGGAGATGAGCCCTAAGAAAATGAAAAAGATAATGAGCTGCATGTTTTCTAATAGCTGGTTAGAAATAGGCCTTGGGGGAACAGGACTAGCTTTTTACCAAGATATTCCTGCAGCTCAGCACCAGGGCAGTGGGGACAGCAGAGAGAAGCTGACACAGCGTAGGTCATTGGAATTTCATTTCCATTCCGTCTACACTTGCTGCCTGCCCACTTTTGCGGGCACCAGTGTTAACTGGGCAGGCCTTGCTTCCTGCTCCCGTTCCTCCTCTCTTAGCCAGGACCACTTGATCCCTATTTCAGGCTTCTACCCACCCCAGGTTCTATAACAATCCTAGCTCAAGAGAGGAAATGTTTAAGAAGCACTAAAGCAACATTCTGAAAGTCACTGTCAAGTTCAGTGTACCAATGGGCCTGCTGTGACCCACTGCCGCTGCTTTAGCCACCAGCACTGACCTCATTCCCAAAACCAAGTGCTCCTCTAGGGGGAACTGCAGGCATGGCCATGGGATCTGGGTCCCTGGTTTATGAGAGGGGCTCAGTTCCTCATCTTGACATCTGCCCAGAATCCAGTGGTTCTCAGCTGGGGACTGAATCCAGAATCACAGGGAAGGCTGAAGGCAGAGCCAGCTAGGGGAGGTACCGTTCCTACTTCACTTGTTACAAGTCTGTGTTTTGAATTTTTACAACCACCATATATTATTTGTTATCATTTTGAAATACCAATAAAATGAACTACATATTACATTTTTTTTTTTTTTAAGAGAGAGAGAGAGAGACAGGGTCTAGCTCTGTCCCAGGCTGGAGTGCAGTGGTGCAATCATAGTTCAATTCTCCCTTCTTGGCCTACCAAAGCACTGAAATTACAGATGTCAGCCACCATGCCCAGCCAGAACTACTTATTTTTAATCAAACTTATGAAATAAAGATTTAATGCATATGTCCTACAACAGACCTGCCTTATCAGGATCTCTAGGAGCAAGAACCCCTCCAGGCCCCTCTCCCAAGGTGGAGACAGACACCTATATCAAAGCATAAAATAGGTCTCATTGTGATAAGTGTTAATAAAGGTCTGAATAATAAAGTGCTGTGGCATGCCTGAGGAGGAAGTGGTTAAGGGTTAAGTCCAAGCCTGTTCCTGAAACCTGGCCCTGGGGCTGAAGCCTGCCACCACCTGCCCTGCAGCCCAACTCTCTGAATATTGCCACGTCTGTCTGCCTGTCAGCACAGCTTTGGAGCCCCTTGTTAGACTTACTTGATGCCAAGTACCCCCCTGGTGTCTGTGGTCACTGTGCATAGATCTTGGTCTAAAAGGCTGCCTGAACTTCCTCCATACGTGTCACCACTACCACCCTCCCTCACCCCACCCCAAACACACACACAGGCCTTATCTCTAAACTAAAAGGCTGTCTAGTTCCACCTTTCCCACTGCAGTCAACCCTCCCATAATTATAATAATTGTGGCCACCACTGAATGGCCACCTCTGTGTACCACGCCCTGGGTCAGAGCATGTCATAAGCGTTATGTCTTGGAGGGGCTCTTCATTTCTCCTTTTTTTTTTTTTTTTTTTTTGAGACAGAGTTTCGCTCTTGTACCCCAGGCTGGAGTGCAATGGCGTGATCTCGGCTCACTGCAACCTCCACCTCCCAGGTTCAAGCAATTCTCCTGCCTCAGCCTCCCAAGTAGCTGGGATTATAGGTGCCCACCACCACACCCGACTAATTTTTTTTTTTTTTTTTTTTTGAGACAGAGTCTTGCTCTTTTGCCCAGGCCAGAGTGCAGTGGCACGATCTCGGCTCACTGCAAGCTCTGCCTCCCAGGTTCATGCCATTCTCCTGCCTCAGCCTCCCGAGTAGTTGGGACTACAGGCGCCCGCCACCGTGCCCGGCTAATTTTTTGTATTTTTAGTAGAGACGGGGGTTTCACCGTGTTAGCCAGGATGGTCTCGATCTCCTGACCTCGTGATCCGCCCACCTCGGCCTCCCAAAGTGCTGGGATTACAGGCATGAGCCACCATGCCTGGCCCATTTCTCCATTTTTATTGAAAAGGAAACTGAAGTCAGAAAGAAGAAGTCACTTATTTACCCCAGAACACACAGCTAGTAAGTGGCAGAGGCAGGACTTGGACCCCAGCTGGCTGAGTCCAGAGACCCATGTTCCCACAGCTGGTGGCGATGGCAGGTCCAGCCACAAAGCTGGTAGCACTCGGCCCCTCCCGTGGAGAAGCTCACAGTCTGGCAGAGCAGACATGGTGCAGCACGAAGCCTCTAGCTGAGATAGTGAAGTAAAACTAACATGTACAAGGACATCTGAGGAGGAAGTGATTCCAAGTCAAAGTGGTGGGGCCAGGAAGGCTCCTTTCTGGGGTCAGAGGGGACTCCAGGACCATCCTTCGTGTAATATACCCATTGGTGCTGGTTCCTTATCTAAATGAAGATATCAGCCAACATTGAGCATTTACCAAGCTCCACGCCCTGTGCTAGGTGCTTAGATAAGTTACCTCCTGGAGTCCTCAAGGCAGTAGGCCTAGATACTCTTATTTTCTACCATCTTACAAATGAAGAAACTGAAGGTCTGAGAGGGGAAACAACTGGCGTGAGTGCACACGCCTCTAAAGTGATAGAGCTGGGATTTCATTTACTCACTTGTCCATCCGATGAGTTTATTCTATCCCTGCCACCTGCCAGGCCCTGATCTGGATGCTGAGGGGCCAGCAGTGAGCAGCACAGACAGGCCTTTGTGTCATGAGCCTTAGATCTCATGGGGAGGGGAGCCACAGGGAACAAACAGACAAGAGAGCACCAGAGGGTGAGGCACGCTCTGCAGAGAGCCTAAAACACAGGGCATGATAGGAGCCATGGGGATTATTTTGGATTTGACAACCCGCAGGTCTCTCCAATGCCAGTGCTGGAGCTCTTGGCCACTGGTCCTCACTGTCACTCCCTGCTGAGCTCCCGCAACTTTTGGTTGAGGCATTTGCCCCGTTATACCTTGTTTTATGTACTTATGTGCTTTTCTGTTTTTTTTCTTAAGGGGTCAACCTCACCTTATTCTTTTCTGTATCCTAATGGCACTGAGTACAGTGCTAGATAATGACAGATGGGAGAGAGCTGGGGATTCCATTGGAAGGGGCACCCAAGCCCAGGCAGTGGCACTGGCTGAGGATGGCCAGTTGGTGCCTTGGCACCATAATGAGACCATTTAGAGGTGAAGGCTATGTTCTGGTGACACCAGTGAAGAGGAGGGTCAGCCAGTGCAGGGCCAGTGGGAGGAGCACAGTGTGGACGGAAGGGCTGGGACAGAGGAGCCAGCAGGAGCCCACAACATGGTGCTCCTGCGAGGAGGTCAGGGCTTAGCCTAGAACAGCAGCAGGGGCACAAAAAAGACACCTGAGAAACTGTGTGAAGAGGCTGCTGCTGGACTTGGGTTGGAGGCGGCCCTGAGACTTTGAGAATAGTTATGCTAGCAAAAAGGAGGAGGTTTAGAAGGAAAGCTGGTTGTGTGGGAGATAAAAAGCCAATAGCCTTCACTGAGTGCTCATCATTCATGAGGCCCTGTGCTAAAATCTCTGCCTTGTCTCACTGAATTCCCATTACAATCCAGCAAGGTCGGTGTTCTCATTATGCCTGCTTTATAGACAAAGACCTAAGGCCGGAGGCTAAGCCATTTGCCACACACCACAGAGGCAGTAAGTGGCCTAGACAGGGCTTGATCTCCTGTCTGTCTGCCCAGTCTGTGCCTCTCCAACCCCCCCACCCCCAACCCACTACCTCCTGCTTTTAATGTCTTGGATGTGGAATCAGTTGCATCTGAGAACAAACGACATAGTCTAGGGGCTGCAGCCCTGGGGAGAATGTGTGCCTGAGCCCGTGGATTTAGAGTTTTGAGCACAAAGCAAAATGTGTAGCTATAGAAGTGGGGTTTTACTAAGGAGAGAAGAGCCAAGAAAGTGAAGAATAATCTGAGGTGGGAGAGAGGGCAGGAGGCAGAAGATGTCACCCATCAGAGGCTGCAGAGGGCAGGATGGACAGATGAGCAGTGGCCAAGGCCTTCGGTTGGGGAGAAGGAGATCTTGGCTGAGCTCAAAGGGTGATTTTCCTGGAAGCACGGGAGACCAGGCTCTAAGGGTTGAGAATACAAGTGAGGAAGTGAAAGGAGCAGGAGGCTCTTAGAGGGCTGGAGTTTTGAAAATCAAGAAGGACCAAGGACGCCATCAGGTTGAGTGCCCTCCTCTCAAATGCAGAAACTGAGGCCCAGAGACAGGAGTTTGCCCCAGACCATGGAACTAGGTGTTCTGACACCCTTTTCATTGCACCATGCTGCCTCTCTTGACATGAAGAACAGAGAAAGAATAAAGTGTGAAGACATGCCGTGGCGATTTTAAGGTGCACAGACTTTATCTGTTGGAGGCAGAAGGATGCCTCGCTGGAGGTACGAGAGCGGTAAGGTTGAAAGAGAACCAGAACCTTAGTTCAGATGTTGGCTGTGGTGTGTACCAGCCAAGGGACTTAAGTGACTTCACCCTGAGCCTCACTTTCATCTTCTGTAAAATGATAATTATACCATAATGTCAATAATATTAGGTTGATGCAAAAGTAATTGCGGTTTTTGCCATTGGAAATAATGGCATATAAACCTGAGGCATTTCAATAGAGAGAGGAGACATATCAAACACAGAGCTTCTCAACAGCTATGAAAAGATGATGAGAAAGTCCCAGAGAAGAAAGAATGGAGAGACTTTTCTTTCTTTTTTATCTTTTCTTTTCTTTCTCACTTCCATTGTATTATAATCCCAACCCCCGATGTGCATTGTGGGTGCTGGTGGGGCAGACATGACCCTATGGCACCTGCATCACAGAGGGCCACGGCCCCTGCAAACGCTCACAACTTGAAAAAGTCTTTTCACAGGGTCAGCATCCAGCCTGCCCACTACCGTTGCCCGTTATCATTGCAGGTTAATTTTGTTGCAGCTATTGATGTGTACGAAGATGGAGAAGCTGGTTTGCTGTTGTGTTACAACTGTAAGTTAAAGATGTGCTTTTATCTTTATTTGTTTAAGTGGACTGTTTTTTTTCTGGGCAATTTAAAAAGATTGTCCTTAGATTTACCCAGTATATCATTCCTGGGTTTGTAATTGCCTTCCAGGAAGGAACTGAAAAATACCTTCCTCCCTGCGTCTCCCGCTGCGCACCAGGCCTCTTGGTGACACAGTGCAAGAACTGGCACTTGTGGTGCTATCTCCAGGATGCGCCAGTGATGACGGTGGCTTCCAGTTAGGGGGCCCTTACTATGTGCCAGGTGCTGTGCTCGGTATGCTGTGGTCATTGTCTCACTTGATTCTCACAAGGAATGCCTGCAGCAGGCTCGGTTATTATCCCCAGTTTAGAGATGAGGCAACTGAGGCCTAGAAAGGTGAACTCGTCAAGGTCTTGTGGCTACTAAGCAGCAGGGCCAGGGTTTGCATCTGGTGCTCTGTTGACTCCAGCACCCACAATTTTAACCACTGTCACTATTCTACATTTTGCTGTTTCTCAGGTATTAATGAAATCAGCCTCAGCCAGGGTATCCAGCCTCAGTTGGGCTAGTTTGGATTAGGTGGCAGGGTAGGTGTTGGGCAGACCAAAGGTATCAAATGGGATCTTTAAGGATTTTCAGCATTTCAAAAGCTAATATTGTAATACATTTTCATAAAAATGATTTTTTAAGGGTAAAAGAAAAGAAGTAAGCTATTTTCCTAGATAAAGCTGCCCAGTGTAACAAGACATAAAACATGTTTGTTTTTCAGCCTAGGATTTTATCAATTTAGAGTGGTGATGCTGGGTCTGATGTTTTGATTAATTAATATTTGATTAATAAGTATAAGAAAGCTAATTATTAGTAGAGAAGGTTGTTTTATAAACATCTTTCAAAATTCGAGATTTATGGGGAATAAATTAGGAGAAGGTGGTTGAACCTCTTCAACAATAAATTGCTCTTTGGGGACATTTTATGCACAGAACTGTGCACCCTCCTCAGAACAGCGGGTCTTTAAAGGCCCATGTGATGAGAAGGGCCCCATCAAGGCAGCAGGAACAGGCCACTCTCCCACACCCCATGGGCCAGGCCGCTGCCGCTCCTGCTGCCCTGCATCCCCAGGTTTATGGGGACAAGGAGGGGATGAGGCTGTGTGGTAGAAGTCACTTCTGTAAGAAATTCACCTTTCTAAATTATGCTCTTTTTTCTGAGACATCTATGAGAATAACTTGTGGGCAGAATGTTTTAAAAACTGATTTGGATTTTTTTTATCCTTTAACCGTGTGAAAGGATGGAAGGGATTTTAGGTGGAAGAGAAGTTAGGAACAGAAAGAGCAGGTTTTTAGAGTGGGAGAATTAATCCCAAACAAAAAGAGGGCATGGAAACAAATGTGGATGCCATGGGCTCTGTGCCAGACTTGCCAGTGCTGACTGGAACAGGCCGGGCTCCTCACTCAGTAGCTGCTGCATTAGCTGTGGTTCCCACAGCCTCTGGGTCTCACGGAGCCCTTCCTTGGGAGTTCCATTTCCCATGGCTTTGCTCATCTTCCAGCTTCAGGCTCTGACTTCATCTCAGGATGGGATCGGTGTGGGTCTGTTTTCACAGGTCCACTACATCAGAAGTATCTTTACATCTCTGTATCTTTACATCCCAAGGTCAAGGCCCTGGCAACCTCAGAGGTTCCCATAGCTTCAGTCTTCCCCAAACCATGCCACTTCCTCCCGTTTCTTTGGGTCAAGAATCTGGCTTTTGTTTTCCATATTTCTTTTTCCCAAGACATTGGGAGGCATCTGGTGAACAACACCAATAAAACAGTTCTCTCCCCACAGTCATCCAGGTCACTTCTCTAACTCATTCCTGCACACACAGCACACGTGGAATTTGCCTGTTTAGTCTATGTTCTTGACTTGATCATAGATGCCTGTACAATAAAGCCCCTTTTCAACAAGGTGCTGCAGAATGATAATGCTCTCCCCAAAATTTGAAACTGATTTGTATCATTGAAGTTTTTTTCTGTATTAAAAATAAAGCAAAATTAAAAATAAATTTTATGTGGAGGAATTTTTATCTCAGATATGTTAAAGTTGAAAATATTTTATAATGGAGATTGCAACTTTCAGTTATGTGTTATTTGAAAAAAATACATATTCACATGGTAAACTTCAGGGGAAAAAATAGTATAAATTGTTCAATATGCTACTAATGTTGGATTTTTTAAATAATTAAACTCTATTTTTATTACCAAAGTCTGTCTTTAACTGTTTAAAAAGACAAAAAGAAAACTTGGCTCTGCCCTTAGCACCCAGTAATCATCCACCTTTAATGCAAGTAATTTCAGTGCTAAGGGTGAACTCTTGTGTTTGCTGATGATGCTTTAAAGACAACCATGCCAGGAAAACTAGAAAAGCTCGCATAAGTGCCTCTTGTTTTTGATGCGATCATATTTAACCTCACTAAGTCTTCACTTCCAGATAAGTAATAGTAAGAATACAAAACCTGCTTCTTACAACTGTTGTAAGTACTAAGCAGGATGATACCTGTAAAGCCCATAACACATTGCCTGACATGACAGGATTTTATTTTCCCACTATTTATTCCAGAATCATCAGAGTATTTATTCAGAACTCAGTTTTTTAACCTTCATAGACTTTATTTTTTTTTTTTTGAGGTGGAGTTTCACTCTTGTTGCCTAGGCTGGAGTATAGTGGTGTGATCTCGGCTCATTGCAACCTCCACCTCCCGGGTTCAAGCGATTCTCCTGCCTCAGCCTCCTAAATAATAGAGAGGCGACAGGATCCACAAGGTTGAAGAGGAGCACTCTGGCTGCTATGGGACATTCACTGAAGGGGTAGGGGCAGGGAGACCAGGGAGAAGGCGACTGCATATGTCTGATGAGAGGACAGCAGTGGGACCAGAACTACAGCAGTGGAGATGCTGAGAAGGTCAGGTCCAAAATACATTTCTTTTTTTTTTTTTTTTTTTTTTTCCAGATAGAGTCTAGCTCTGTAGCCCAAGCTGGAGTGCAGTGGCACAATCTCGGCTCATTGCAACCTCTGCCTCCCAAGTTCAAGCGATTCTCCTGTCTCAGCCTCCTGAGTAGCTGGGATTACAGGCACGTGGCACCACACCCGGCCAACTTTTGTATTTTTAGTTAGAGACGGGGTTTCACCATGTTGGTCAGGCTGGTCTCGAACTCCTGACCTCAGGTGATCCACCTGCCTCAGCCTCCCAAAGTGCTGGGATTACAGGCGTGAACCACTGTGCCCACCCCGAAATGCATTTCAGATATAAGGGCCAAGCACAGTGGCTCACGCCTGTAATCCCAGCACTTTGAGAGGCTGAGACGGGCAGATCATTTGAGGTCAGGAGTTCAAAACCAGCCTAGCCAACATGGTGAAACCCCCTCTCTACTAAAAATACAAAAATCAGCCGGGAGTGTTGGTGCGCGCCTGTAATCCTATCTACTGGGGTGACTGAGGCAGGAGAATCGCTTGAGCCCAGAAGGTGGAGGTTGCAGTGAGCTGAGATCTCACCACTGCACTCCAGGTTGGGTGACAGAGCAAGGCTGTCAAAACAAAACAAAACAAAACAAAAACATTTCAAATGTAAGAACAGAGATCCAGTACACATCCCTCAAATCTGCTGCTTCCCCTGCCTTCAGCTTCCCAGCAGCAAGCACCAGCCTTCCACAGCAACACGGTATCTTCGTGCAGCTTTCCTGTTTACACTACTGCTTTTTTATTAAATGGTGTTCAGTTTAAAAAAAAAAAAAAAAAAAAACCAAGCTAATTTGCTGATGAATCAAATTTGGGATGTGAGAGGAAGACAAAAAAAAGGGAAGACTCTGCAGTTTGGAGCCTGAGCAGCTGGGAGAAGGAAGAACACGGCTTCCTGAATGAGGAAAGCTCGGCCAAGAGCAAGTTTGAGGAAAAGCTCAAGAGTCCAGCCTGGACCCATCAGTGCCTTCCTGTACCCCCATGGAGATGCCCAGTGACCTGCATGTGCAAGTCCAAGGCACTCAAGAAAGAGCTGTGCCTGGAACTCTTTCATTAGCATATAAATGATGTTTAAAGTCATGAAACTAAAGAAATTACCAAGGGGAAGGGAGAGAGAGAGGTACCAGCAAAGTAGACTGAGGAAGAGTGCCCGGAAAGGCAGGGATTACCAGGAGCCTGCAGGAAGGAGGGCATCCCCACCTGTGCCCTCGCCAGAGCAGGCGAGGCCTGTCTGAGAGGGACCCTTGGACCCAGCGAGGTGGAGGTCATTTGGAAGACAAGAGCGGGCATCTCTGGAAAGCAGGGGGGACACTTGCTCACATGGGTTGTGAGGCAGTGGGAGAAGAGAAAGCAGACTGGGAGCACAGATGATTCTTCAGAGACTCGCTTTAAGGGAAAAAGAGAGAGGCGGGGTGTAATAGCTACAGGAAGGGTCTTTTTGTTTTTCTGAAGTGTGGGATAAATAGTAAGTTTGTAAGGCCATGGGGGAAGCTCCAATAGGGAAGGGAGGACTAGTGGTGTCAGGGAGAGGGGGAGAATTGCTGGAGCAAGCCCCTGCATCTGTGGAAGCCATCAGGACACAGTGGGAAGAGGAAGGATTGGCCACACCTGAGAGCATCAGAGCCACAGGCAGCCGTGGCAGTGGTGCCCAAGGTGTCCTCTCTGGAGCATTTGTTCTCTCGAGAAGTAAGGGCTCCCTTGACTGTGGTTAGCTTTTTGTCTTAACTCACTCTGTCAGATACACAACTGTAAGACACTAAGATAACTGTTTTACAAGGCACAGTGGCCACATCAAAGGAGTCCCTAAGCCCGATGGGCCAGGACATTCCAAAAAGATCTGACATGGTGGGAGAGGTACTTGTTTCTGGAGCTTCCGATGGCGCTGTCACCTCCCCTGTTCCTGCCCCGCAGCGCAGGCCTTGATCCCAAGCTCCGGCTTTCTACACCTCTCTCTCCCACGGAAGTGGGAAATATCAGGAGTTTAAAAAAAGAACTGTTAAACTGTACAGGATTCCATATGACAGGATGCCGTTGAAAGTGTGCTGCCCAGAGAGAAGAGAACAAGGAAGCAGATGGCATGAAAAGAAAAGAAGGGGAGAGCCTCCTTCAGTGAACCACAAACATCCAGAAAGCCAGACCATGGCCCAGCTCTCTGGCCTGGACCCCAGGACCCAGCTGGCACAGTGCTTGTGTCCATAAACTTTGCTGGACTGAGCCAAACCTGTGCCCTGTATCAGAGAGCCATATCAGAGGCAGATCTATCCAAGGAGACTTTTCCGTCCCCGCCTTTCTGACATTGCTGTCCACTCTCCTTTTCAGACTTCTTTCTCTCCCAGCTTCTGTCCCATCCTCTTGCTTTCTTTCTGCCCCTCTGGCTTTCTTGTCTCAGTGCTGTGCCGTTCACAGTCTCTTCTCCAGTCACCCCTTAAACGCTGGCATTCCAGAGGGCCCTGTCCTCGCCTTTCCATCTGGCGTGCTCATTCTCCCCTGCAAGCTTGATCGCCAGTGTGCTGCTACTGACTCCCAGGTCTCTCCAGTCCAGACCCACTGCTGAAACTCTGCACCAGTGCGTCACACTCCTTACCGTACAGCCCACTTCAGCAGCTCAAGGGCACCTTGGACTCAACCTATCCACCCTGAACTCAAGATCTTTCCTCCTCACATGTGCTCCTCCTCTGATGTGCACCACCCCAGTGCCCACCCTCCACCCATCAGCCAAGCCAGAGACACAGTTGGCACAATGGACTTCTCCCTGCCTTTACTCCCCATCTCCAAGGTGTCTTCCCACACAGCTCAGATTCATTCCAAATGGCCTATCTTTTATGGACCAGTCACTCCTCACCTGGTCAGTGTACCACGCACGGAATTTCTTGGACTTTGGCTCCATCTTAGAGCAACCCACCTCTCCCCTCTGCACTGCTGCTCGAGTCAGCTTCCTAAAACCCTAATGCGATCCTCTCGTTTTCCCTAGCCAGGACTCCCTTCCCCAAGCCGGCCTCTGCCTCCCTCTGCCTTCCTTCACATAGGAAGTCCCTATGTGACTTCCAGAGATTCCTGGAGACAGGAGAAGGTGTGCCGTGATTCTGTGGGAAGCACAGAAGGAACTGGTGCAGGCTGTGTGTGTCATAGTGTTGGGTGACAACGGGAGCAGCTCACCAGTCTTGTTCTGAGCAAGAGGCTGAAGATCGAGGGATACATTCCCCATCTATTTACCTGCCAGCTGTGCCTTGGTTCAAGGCAAATTTTATGTAGAATATAAAATGCTATTACAGAAAAAGTGCCATAGACTTTATTCAAGATTTTCAATGTCATAGTTTTTTATTTCATAATGACAAATATATTTTAAATGTTTTTTAATCAAGTGAGTCAATAACAGTATATCATTAATGTGTTATGTATTTTGTTATCACATATAATTACATAAACAAATTTGTCAATTGAACAAAATAAAGAATCCAGAAATAGATTTACACATATTTGGTAAATTGATTTTTGACAAAGGTGCGAAGGCTATTCAATGGCAAAATAAGAGTCTTTTTTAACAAATGATACCGGAATAATTGGATAGACATATGCAAAAAAAAATTTTTTTGAGTTGGAGTTTAGCTCTTGTTGCCCAGGCTGAAGTGCGGTGGCACGATTTTGGCTCACGGAAACCTCAGCCTCCTAGGTCCAAATGATTCTCCTGCCTCAGCCTCCCAAGTAGCTGGGATTACTGGTGCATGCCACCATGCCCGGCTAACCAAAAACTTTGATCCATACCTCACATTCATTCATTCATTCATTTTTCTTCAAAGCATTCACTCATTTATTCAGAATATATAAATAAAGAAGTACAATATGTCAAGTATTGTTTTAGAGGAGGAAGACACTATCCTTGCCCATCTCCATCCCAGGATTCTTGACACATAAACAAATTGGTGCAATGTGCTATAGGAGATGTGTAGGGGAATAAGAGTACCAAGAAAGAAGCCATGAGGTTATGGGTGTTTGTGGGGATGGGGATACAAGAAGTGTTTCCTGTAGGAGATAATGGTAATATGTGTTTAGTCTACTATGTATTCTTAATCTGTATTTGTAAAACAATGGTCCACATAATGATATCTGACTTGTACAAAATATCTTTTAAGGACAATAGTAGTTTTTATGCTGGCAAATTAAAATTATGTAAGAACTCTGGGACCTCTTAAGTTTTCCTGGATCTTACTTACTTTGTAAATATTAGCTCTACATAGTGCAATATGTGTTTTATCTGAATGTTGAGACACACTAAGGAACAACACACTTCTTTTTGCACAGACTGGTGGCAACAGCTTTGGAATGTGTTTATCAAATTAAGAGACAAAAACACAAAACGCTACAGTTCAAAACTGGCTTTTTATTAGATCTGCTACTTTGCTTCAAACTTTAAACTATACCCAGATAATGCAAGAACCAGAGAAGTACCAGTTGCAGAAAACCCTCTGTGTTGATTGCCTTTTGGGAATTTTAACATTTGAATATACTTCCCAGTGTGGAAGCATGAAGTCAGGGGTGGACTCCAGAAGATAAAGGGGCCTACCTAGCTGTAACCACATTATTATGAAGAACAAAATTACAGCTGAATTAAATTTTGAAGGCTGTCCTTAAGAATATGCATAGAAAGTTGTGTGTTACCTAATAGATAATTTGTGAGCCTGATGTCATTCAAAAGCCAGAGAAGAAATATTCAGGCTAAAACAAAACTTGCTACTTTCTTAGAACAAAGAGAATGTACTTCTTGTTGGGAAGCTAAATCCTAGGAAAGGGAAAACAAATACTCTATAGATTGCAAGTCCCAGAGAATTTTAAAGTGAGTAAGATCGAACCACCAGATGAACCAGGGACCTTCCTAGAGAACTGAAAAGAAGCCTCAAGTATTGCTATTGCTGTAGTGTATAGGCATCAGAGTGGGTGTTTTAGTGAGTTAGGTTGAGATCAGGTGGCCTACATGAGTTCTTGGAACCAAAACAACAACATAGGAATATAGGTTAAATGTGTAGGTGGTGCTATAACTTTGAGTGGCTGAGTTCAAGACAATTTACAGTGATTTGGTCCTAGACGCTGTTATACTAGCACCCACCCAGCCTTTTTAGAAAGATAAAATCAGCCGGGTCCGATGGCTCACACCTGTTTTTCCAGCACTTTGGGAGGCTGAGGCGGGAAGATCTCTTGAGGCCAGGAGTTCAAGACCGGCCTGAGCAATATAGTGAGACCCTGGTCTCTAAAAAAAAGAACATCAAAGCCTAAAAGTACAAAAGAGGTCTTTCAGGTTGCAGAGATAAGACATGATCTGTCACCCCCTTGGTGGAAGAGTGAATAAAAATATCGGCCACTTTGATTTTGCTGCTGTTTAGAAAGACTCCTGGCTGGGCACGATGGCTCACGCCTGTAATCCCAACACTTTGGGAGGTTGAGGTGGGCAGATCACTTGAGTCTGGCCAACATGGTGAAACCCCGTCTCTACTAAAATTACAAAAAATTAGCTGGGCATGGTGGTGCACACCTCCAATCCCAGCTACTTGGGAGACCGAGGCACAAGAATCACCTGAACCCAAGAGGCGGAGACTGCAGTGAGCCAAGATCAGGCTACTCCAGCCTGGATGACAGAGTGAGACTCCATCTCAAAAAAAAAGAGGCTGGGGGTGGTGCTTTGTGCTTGTAATCCCAGCACTTTAGGAGGCCGAGGTGGGTGGATCACCTGAGGTCAGGAGTTCGAGAGCAGCCTGAGAAACATGGTAAAACCTCGCCTCTACTAAATACAAAAAATTAGCCAGGCATGGCGGCGCATGCCTGTAATCTCAGCTACTTGGGAGGCTGAGGCAGGAGAATCACTTGAACCCAGGAGGCAGAGGTTGTGGTGAGCTGAGATTGTGCCATTGCACTCCAGCCTGGGCAACAAGAGCAAAACTCTGTCTCAAAAAAAAAAAAGGAACGACTCCTCTCACATCAGATTTAAAAATTCATTCAAAATGGATCATAAAACTACATGAAAAACCTAAAACCTAATAAAAACTTCTACAAGAAAGCATAGAAGATATTTATGAGCTTGGATTGGCAAAAATTTCGTAGATATCGCACCAAAAGCGTAATCCATAAAAGAAAAAATTAATAAATTGAACTTCATCAAAACTAAGAACTCTTCCTTGAAAAACACAAGCAAATGAAAAGGCAAGACACAGACAGAGAAAATATTTGCAAATCACCTATCTCATACAGGACTGGTAAAGGGAAAATATAAAGAACTCTCAATAATAAGAAAATAACCCAGTTAAAAAGGGGTCAAAACACTTGGTCAGGCAGTCCATCAAAGAAGATTTATGCATGGTAAATAAGCACATGAAAAGATGTTCAATATCGTTAGCTATTAGGGCAATGCAAATCAAAACCGCAATGAGGGCTGGACAAAGTGGCTTACACCTGTAATCCCAACACTTTGGGAGGCTGAGATGGGAGGAACACTTGAGGCCAGAGTTCAAGATTAGCCTGGGCAGTATCGTGAGACTCCATATCTACAAAAAAAAAAAAAACTTTTTTAAAAAACTACAATGAGATACCACCACACAACTATTAAATGGCTAAAATGAAAACGATTGCTCGTAATCAGTGTTGGTAAGGATGTGAAGAAAATGGCTTTCTCATGTGTGGCTGGTGGAAATGTAAATTGGTACAATCACTTTGGAAAACAGTTCTTCAAAAAGTTAAACATTCACTCGCCATATGGCCCAGCCGTTCCACTTCTAGGAATGGATGCAAAAGAAATGAAAGCACAGGCTGGGTGCAGTGGCTCACACCTGTAATCTCAGCACTTTGAGAGGCCAAGGCAGGCAGATCACCTAAGGTTAGGAGTTCAAGACCAGCCTGGTCAACATGGTGAAACCCTGTCTCTACTGAAAATACAAAAAAAATTTAGCCAGGCACGGTGGCAGGCACCTGTAATTCTAGCTACTTGGGAGGCTGAGGCAGGAGAATTGCTTGAACCCGGGAGGCAGAGGTTTCAGTGAGCCAAGATTGTGCCACTGCACTCCAGCCTGGGTGACAGAGCAAGACTCTGTCTCGAAACAAACAAACAAAAAAGAAATGAAAGCATATGTATGTCCCCACAAAGATTTGTATCCAAATATTCATAGCAGCATTATTTGTATTAGCCCGAAACTGAAAACAACACAAATGTCCATTGTGGAGGTTTTAAAATATGTCCACAAGTTCTTTGATACTTCTTCCCTCAAGAGGTGGAGATCATTCCTCTTCCTTTGTAGGCAGGCTGGACTTAGTGATTCCTCGCTACCGAACAGAATATGGTAGAAGTGAAGGTATGCAACTTCTAAGACTAGGTCAAAAAAGGCATTGCGACTGCCTTATTGTTCCTTCTTGTGTCACTTACTCTGGAGAAGCCAGCTGCCATGTCCTGAGGACACTCAAGCAGCCCAGGGGAGAGGTCCTTGTGGTGAGGAACTAAGTCCTCTGCCAAGAACCATGTGAGTGCACCATCTTGGAAGCAGACCCAAGTCAAGCCTTCTGATGACTGTAACCTCCAATGACATCTTTTTTTGTTTGTTTGTGAGACAGAGTCTTACTCTGTCACCCAGGCTGGAGTGTAGTGGCGTGATCTTGGCTCACTGCAACCCCTGCTTCCTGGGTTCAAGCGATTCTCATGCCTCAGCCTCCCAAGTAAGCTGGCATTACAGGCACGCACCACCACGCCTGGCTAATTTTTGTATTTTTGGTAAAGACAGGGTTTCACCGTGTCAGCCAGGCTGGTCTCGAACTCCTGACCTCAAGTGATCCACCTGCCTCAGCCTCCCAAAATACTGGGATTAGAGGCGTGAGCCACTGCACCCAGCCTCTTAACATTTTGTTTTTTTTTTTGAGACCGAGTCTCACTCACTGCAGGCTCCGCCCCCTGGGTTCACGGCATTCTCCTGCCTCAGCTTCCTGAGTAGCTGGGACTACAGGCGTGTGCTACCACTCCCAGCTAATTTTTTGTATTTTTAGTAGAGACGGGGTTTCACTGTGTTAGCCAGGATGGTCTCGATCTCCTGACCTCGTGATCTGCCCGCCTTGGCCTCCCAAAGTGCTGGGATTACAGGCGTGAGTCACCGCGCTCGGCCAGCCTCTTAACATTTTAACATCTCTGAATTTAGCATGCATCTTATAATTATAGTGGACAGCTTTCTTTCTTTCTTTCTTTTTTATGGGACATTTTAAATGATGTCTTATTACTTTTGCCAGAAAAACGGTACATCTTTTATTCAGTGACATCCTAGATTCAATGAAATATGGTAGGTTTTGAAATCTAGGTAAGAAGAACAATTTTGTAGTTGAAAATAAATTCCTAAAATTGTCCTAAAAAATGGCAGAAAACCTGATTGAGTCAGTAAGTATAGAAGATATTGGAAAGTTTTTTAAAAACTAGCCTCCACAAAAGGGTCCCAACCCTCGTGGAATTTGGGACAAGGACAATCCAACATCACTGTAGAATCTAAGAAAAAGTTTGAACAAGTGGACAAATATACTATGCTACTGAATGGGAAGACTTCATCTTGCAAAGATGTATATTTCTCCTCAGATGAAATAAATTAATGTGATTCCAGTCAGGATCCCAATTCTTTTCTCTTTATGACTGGCATGTAGTAGGCACTCCATAAATATCTGCTAAGTGATTAGATGAATGATTTGCCAGAAAATTTTTTAAAAGATTTGTCATGAAGGATGATTATTTCTTTAACATTGTAATTTATTGCAAAGCTACAATAATTAACACAGTATGATGCTGGTGCAAGAATAGACAAGCCACTCAATACAACAGAATAAAGTCCAGAAATAAACTCAAGTATATATAAAATGTATACGATGAAAGTAGCATTTCAAATCTGTAGAGACATGATGAATTTTTTAAAAAATAACGTTAGGACAATTGGACAAACTTTTGGAAAAAGTAAATATATGCCTCTGTTTTTAGTTCTAAATAAATTAAAAGTGAAATATAAAAAGTCAGTGTCTGAAATTTATAAAAGAAAACATGAACCACTGTGTACCAAGTCTTAGCGGTGGAGAGAGCCTTTCTAAGGACGACATTAAAGCAGAAGTCGGCCGGGTGGGGTGGCTCACACCTGTAATCCCAGCACTTTGGGAGGCTAAGGTGGGCAGATAGCTTGAGGTCAGGAGTTCGAGACCAGACTGGCCAACATGGTGAAACCCCATCTCTACTAAACCACATGCCTGTAATCCCAGCTACTCAGGAGGCTGAGGCAGGAGAATCGCTTGAACTCGAGAGGCAGAACCCAAGAGGCATAGGTTGCAGTGAGCCAAAATCGCGCCACTGCACTCCAGCCTGGGTGATAGAGCAAGACTCTGTCTCAAAAAAAAAAAAAATATATATATATATATATGTATGTGTGTGTGTGTGTGTGTGTGTGTGAGTATTTCTCCCTGGGACATAGGGTTGCAGATGATTTTTTAAATTTTCTTTATGTTTTTCTTTGTTCCTCAAATATTCTACAAGAAAACACAGAAAAAAAAAATGAAGCTCATAAAGATGTAGATATAGATACAAAGTATTTAACAGTAAATAACATTCTGAATAAAAATCACGTGACTTACATATAACCCAGCAATCTATACAAGAGAAATGAATATATGTCCATGCAGACTTGTACAGGAATGTTCATAGCATCTTTATTAACAATAGCAAAAAGCAGAAACAACCCAAATGCCCATCAAATGGTAAGTAGATCAGCAAAATGTAGGCTATTCATACAGTGGAATATTATTTGGCCATAAAAAGGAATGAAGCACTGACACATGGGTGAGCCTCAAAAACATCAAGCTCAGTCAAAGAAGCCAGACACAAAAGGCCACATGTTGCATGATGCCATTTATATGAAATGTCTGGAAAAGGCAAATCCACAGATACAAGCAAATAAACTGGTTGACCAGGGCTAGGGGAAGAAATGGGGAGTGAGGGTTCATTTTAGGGTGATGAGAGTTCTAAAATTAGATCATGGTGATGTTGGACAACCCTGTAAATATGCTAAAATTCATTGAATTGTACATTTTATTTTTTCGAGACAGTCTAGGTTTGTCGCCAGGCTGGAGTGCAGTGGCACGATCTTGGCTCACTGCAACCTCTACCTCCCGGGTTCAAGTGATTCTCCTGCCTCAGCCTCCCGAGTAGCTGGGATTAAAAGCATGCACCACCACGCCCAGCTAATTTTTATTTTTAGTAGGGACAGCATTTCACCATGTTGGCCAGGATGGCCTCAATCTCCTGACCTCGTGATCCGCCCACCTCGGCCTCCCAAAGTGCTAGGATTACAGGCGAGAGCCACTACACCTGCCTGAATTGTACATTTTTAATGGATGAATTTTGTGGTCTATAAACGATCTCAGTAAAGCTGTTATTTTTAATAATTAAAAATAAAATTGGTTTCATTATTTTTCAAACAGTAAACATACTAATGCAGCCAAGACCCAATTGCAACAAAACTCTGTATCTACAGACTCATCAAGTTGCTAATTATATCATGTTTTCTTCCTTTTTTTTCAGAAATTAGAAATGTGATTCTAAAATGTAGGTGAGGACATTTTGTGAACTAAAATGCATTAGCAGAACCCAAGATACTGGTCTTACATGTCATTATCTCTTCTCAGAGTAACACTACCGTCTTTACCTCTACCCTCTGTAGACAGTTTTAAACATTTAAATGAATGAAATTATACAGTATGTGCTCAGATATCTAGCTTCCAGCTTTTCTTTTCTTTTTTTTTTTGCAATCCACCTCCGGTTCACCTTCTCTGCCTCCGGTTCAGCCCTTCTCCTGCCTCAGCCTCCGAGTAGTGGGATACAGGTGCCTGCCTTTTTTTTTTTGTATTTTTAGTAGAGACGGGGTTTCACCGTGTTAGCCAGGATGGTCTCGATCTCCTGACCTCGTGATCCTCCCGCCTGGGCCTCACAAAGTGCCAGGATTACAAGCGTGAGCCACCGCGCCTGGCTGCTTTTCTTTTTTTTGCTTAATATTATGTCTGTGAGTCATCCCTGTTGTTGTGTGTCAATAATTAACATTCAGATATTTATTAACATCCATTCTTTATGATGTTAATAAAAATTCAGGCCGGCACGGTGGCTCATGCCTGTAATCCCAGCACTGTGGGAGGCCGGGGCGGGTGGATCACTTGAGGTCAGGAGTTCGACACCAGCCTGGCCAAATGGAGAAACCTCGCCTCTACTAAAAATGCAAAAACTAGCTGGGCATGGTGGCGGGTGCCTGTAGTCCTAGCTACTTGGGAGGCTGAGGCAGAAGAATCGCTTGAACCTGGGAGGCAGAGGTTGCAATGAGCCGAGATCTCACCACTGCACTTCAGTCCAGGTGACAGAGCAAGACTCCGTCTCAAAAATTAAAAAAATAATAATAATAATAACTCGGTCTTTCATTGAGAAAGAAATGCATGGCTAAAACATGATGGTTTGGGAGGCCGAGACCAGGGGATTGCTTGAGCTCAGGAGTTGGAAACCAGCCTAGGCAACATAGACCTTGTCTCTACTGAAAAAAAAAAAAAAATTAGCTGGCTGTGCCGGTGTGCACCTGTAGTCCCAGCTACTGGGGGATTTAAAGTAGGAGGCTCACTTTAGCCTGGGATGGGGAGGCTGCAGTCAGCTGTAATCATGCCACTGCACTCCAGCCTGTGCAACAGAACAAGACTCCGTCTCCAAAAAAAATTTTTTTTAATTTAAAAATGTGATGGACCGCTGTAATAAATGGGGCCTTTGTTTCTCCTTGGACTTTCTCACTCTAAGAGAAACCACGTGGTCTGAACCACGTGGACTTGTGTTCAGAGCTTGCAGCAGGCCAGGAACAATGTACTCGAATGAACCTTGTGTTAATCTAATACTGGTTGAGGTTCACCAAGGGGATACAAGTGTATGGCTTCAAGTCCTCTTGAATAATAATAAAATGTTTGGGGGTATCTGGCTCCCACCACCCTTGTCCTGAATGAGGCTCAAGGTGTGATCCGCCTTGCAGGAGGGCATTCTCCACCCAAGGGCTGCCATCAGGTGTCCCTTCTTGACCGTTCACAAGTGTGGGAGACAGTAGGGCATAGGCATGCAGCACACAGGCTCTGCAGTCACACAGACCTGTGTTCAAACCCTGCTTCCCCCACACAGTGCTTGTGAGACTTTGGACAAACTACTTCGCCTCTCCTAACCTCAATTTTCTCATCTGTAAAGTGAGTGTAATAATGGTATCTACTCTGTGAAGCTCTACAGATTAAATGGGATAATGGCTTTAAAGCTCAGTGCCTGGCACATAGTAAATTCTCCCAAAACAGCAGCTCTTATTATTTGTAGTAGTAATATTATTCTGGCTCAGAATGCCTTTGACCCTAAGTATCCAGCATCATGGCGGTATTCATACTGGCTATTTATAAAGAACTAGCAGATAGGATACTATTCTTGTTGCCTGTTTTTCATTTCTTTAATTACAGTCATCTAAGTGTCGTCTCTAACAAAAATGAGTTGCTGTTGTTTTCATTGCAGACAGTTGCATCTATAAAAAGGTTTGTCCCTTTAATGGTGGCTCTTTTTTGGTTCAACCTTCTGCGTCAGATTTCCAGTTCTGTTGGAACCAGGCTCCCTATGCAATTGGTAAGAAAAATCTTTATCATAACGCTTTTCCCCTTCATAGATATGTCTGAACTATTGTAAGCAACTCCTATGTAAGCAAATCACTGGCTTACTGCGAAATTGCTATAAATTATATGCGCATGATGAGTATTCACAGCGTTCTTTTTCTTTTTCTTTTCTTTTTGTTCCCCTTTCGGGACTATTGTCTTCTACTGTTCCTCCTAGTTTCTCTCAGTGCCTGAGCATGTATGCATTTGAGAGCAATTAAATGTCATTTTTCAGTACTTGGTTATCATTTCAGCACCTCAGTTCATTTCTGGGCCTCACTTTCCTTTTTCTAAAATTCAAGTGTAAGGTCTCCAGCCTCATAATGCTGACTGACCTCGGGGAGAAGCACAGTGCTTTCAGGGCCATCGGTATGTTTCATAGAAACTCAGGTACCTGCCTGCCACTAAAATGTCAGGACGTGAGCGGCGATGCTTTGTGTTTGTGACTCAAGATCCACAACTGGCCATTGCCTTTTGGGAGTCAGATCAGAGCCGAGAATGTTCCAGTTCATTCTTTTGTCCTCACAATAAAACTATGTGTTAATAGGTCCACAGGACAGCATTTTGAGAGGAAGGCAGAGGGACAAACCTAAGATCCTGGGAGGACCAGTCAGATTTGATGACAGATTAGAGCTGGTAGACAGGAAAGGGAGGTTTTGAACCATGTTGCTGGAGGGGCTTGAAAGTCATGGCTAGAAGCATAGATGTGGTAGGCAGAGTCACCAGGAAAGCCAGGAGAGCAGATGTGCTCATCCACGGAAAGAGTGCAGAGAGAGCCAGTGTGAAGAAGGGGACGACACAAAGTGCCAGGAAGAAAGAGGTGTGCCACAGGGCAGCCAGGGCAGGCACAGTGCCTGGAAGCCAGTGTGTCATCCAAATCATTTCAAGCAGAGGGGCCAGCCCTTAACAAATAACTCAGCAAACCCACTGATCCCGAGGGACACTGCGAGGGCCAGTGAGGAATAAGATGCAGCCCCAGCTCAGACATGCAGCCCCAGCTCAGACGTGCAGCTGGAGGAGCACAGGGGAGGAGCGAGGGGCACTGAGGGACACCAGGGCTGGGCCTTGAAGAGCGACCAACCAAAGGGAAGGGTCCCAGGCAGGATGGCCTGGGCCTGCAGACAGAATGTCAGGCTGGCATCTGAACAACAGAAGGGACTCCCCACAGGACTTTGGCAAGTGAGCTGCCTCGCTGGAAGATCAGGCAATGGAGTTTCCATAGGGGAAAATGGCAGCAAGCATGGTGACAGGGCACACCTCCTGGGAGGCGCAGTGTGGCAACCGAGGGGAGGCTGTCTTGGGAGCCAAGGCTACCTTAGGATCAGGGCTACATGCACATGTGAAGGAAGGAGAGAAGCAGCCAGAGGAATGAGAGATGGAAGTTTCTAGAGAAGTGAGTGTGACTATGACACAGTCACAGCCCCTTCGCGGCCACCAAGCCAGCAGCTGGGAGGTGACACTGCCGTTCCCTTGCAGTCTGTGCTTTCCCGTATCTCCTGGCCTTCACCACCGACTCCATGGAGATCCGCCTGGTGGTGAACGGGAACCTGGTCCACACCGCAGTCGTGCCGCAGCTGCAGCTCGTGGCCTCCAGGGTGAGTAGGACTGGGATTTTATCTCTGAGCAGTTTGGGGGACCCCTGCACTGTGGGATTTCAGGTGAGCACAGAAGCCGCCTCTTGTCAAGTTAGGCTGATGAAGACCTGTGTCACAACGCCAGCGCGAGATGGAAAGCCTGAGACCAGACTGATCTGCTGGGTTTTCATGTGTGATTTCAGTGGGCTTTCAGAACGCTCCCCAGCTTTGTTAATAGTCATTCGGTGCTGGTGGCAGCTGGGGCGCACTTAGATGAAAAGAGATATCACCCATCAGAGACTGGGTCAGTTATTCATGTCACTGCTGCCCTGGAGGACAGTCCAAGTCAAGAAAAGTCAGAGCTTGCAATCTTTCTTCCTTTCCCACCCTCTATCCTCAATTTGAATTCATAGCCTATGAAACATGGTTAACTGATTAATCCATGCCTCATAACCCAGAGCTAGGGCAAAACGGAGGGACGCAGGAACAAAGATGCCTTCCAAGATGTCTTTTGTCGCTGGCACATAATCTAGGGGTTCTTGTTCTAGTCCCCTCCCCTGAGTCAGGCCCACAAAGTCCTCCCCAGCCCTGCCAGACTGGGCTGGCTCCCCTGCTGTGTCCCCTGTTCCCTTCCCTGGTCCTGACATCCATCACATTTGGTGGTAGGTGACTGCTTATTTGTTCATCTTTGCTGCTGCACTGATGGTTCTGTGAGAGCAGACGCCATGCTGTCTACCATCATAGTACCAGTGGTGTGCTGAATGCTTCGGTCCCGCAGTGCTCTAGAAAACGTGCGTGTGTGCACATATGTGCATATATGTATGATATGTGTACATATGTGCATGTATGTATTATATGCGTGTACATTAGTTGATTGTAAATAGCTTACAATTTACAAATAATAAATATACAATGCTATTTATCATAAAAATCCACTTAGCCAATTGGTTCTTACAAAATGTTTTTGTTAATATTTGCTGAACTCTTGTACCCATAGCCAACCTACAGTTGCAGTTCAACCATGATTTTACACTTGGAGTTATATCTCAATCCAGTCATTTTTTCCCAATGTTTATTGTCATTTAATCTGATAGGTAATCTGCTATAAAACTATTTTTCACCCTCATATAATTCAGTCATTAAACTGAAACTTCTTTCAGCTTCTGTACCAGACTAAACACACTTCCACATTTCTTGTTCATTACTAGTACTTTCTCCATCACTGTAAGTCTAGACAATCAACAAAACAACAAATCAAAGTCAAACTGACAGTCTTCGCTGGATTCCATGGTGTAAAGAGTCCCTCCATGATTGATTCCAAGCTCCCAGCGTGACGCCACTGCAGGTGGTGTTGGGGAGACATACGTTATGCCCCATGGTGCAGTATCTCTCCCCCAAGCTCCACACAGACACTGTTGGTGTCAATAACTCCAGAGCAGATGTAATAGTGAGCACAGTCAAATAATTAGGAATGGCTGGATTTGGATATTTAGGGCCTTTGTTTTTTTAGGTTTGTATAATTTAATTTCTAATCATGTGTTTAACAGCTAGTTTGCAAAATTCCTGAAAATTGGATCTCATAAATCACATCCAGCACACCACTGCTGTTAGCAGCAGCGCCAGCGCATCATGGGTGTGCATGAGTATCTGCCGGATCAGTGAATGAAGAATCCATTTCCCCATCTGCCAAATGGGCCTAACTGAATCCCTAAGATCTTTCCCGTTCTAACACTCCAGGTGCCTGAGATTCCTGTTAGGGAAGCGTGTGCTGTGTTTGTGATTGCAGAAGATGTGTGGTGGAACACTGACTGTTTTCTATTGTGGATCAACAAATAGATGATGAAAAGTGGCGGAGAGTGGAATATTCAGGAAAAGTGTAACTAGCCACGCTGGGCTTTCCTCCAGAAGGCTCCCTCCATCCCTTACCCTGGCATCCCACACTGCACTGCATGCTCCAAGGATGGGGACCAGTTGGAGGGTTTGCAGTGATGGCAGGAGGGCCAGTGGATGCAAGGCCTAGAACACGAGGCAGCCTGGTAATGCTCTCTCTTTCTTTCTAGTCGGATATATACTTCACAGCAACTGCAGCTGTGAATGAGGTCTCATCTGGAGGCAGCTCCAAGGGGGCCAGTGCCCGAAATTCTCCTCAGACACCCCCGGGCCAAGATACTCCAGTATTTCCTTCTTCCCTGGGGGAAGGTGAAGTCCAAGTTTTACTGTTTTATTAATATTCGTAATCCACTCTAATTTCTCTAGTTCATTGTCTAATATCTACATGCAATTACTGCTTAAAGAAGTTACTATTTAAAGCCATATTTTAAAACCTCCACCGCCGAGTGCGGTGGCTCACGCCTGTAATCCCAGCACTTTGGGAAGCCAAGGCGGGTGGATCACCTGAGGCCAGGAGTTCAGGACCAGCCTGACCAACATGGTGAAACCCCATCTCTACTAAAAATACAAAAGTTAGCCGGGTGTGGTGGCACGCACCTGTAATCCCAGCTACTTGGGAGGCTGAGGCAGGAGAATCGCTTGAACCTGGGAGGTGGAGGTTGCAGTGAGCCAAGATCGCGCCATTGCACTCCAGCCTGGGCAACAGAGTGAGACTCCATCTAAAAAAAAAAAAAAAAAAAAGAAATCTTGCAGTCTGAATACATTGGTTGTGTTCTTAAGAAACCTTGTGATAACAACAACAAAACTCCATTATAATAATAAATAAATAAATAAATAAATAAATAAATAAATAAATAAATAAGTAAATAAACTGGGCTAGGCACTGTGGCTCACAGCACTTTGGTGGGCTGAGGCAGATGGATCACTTGAGCCCAGCAGTTCAAGACCAGCTGGGCAACATGGCAAAACCCTGTCTCTAAAAAAAAAAAAAATACAAAAACTAGCTGGGCTTGGTAACATGTGCCTGTAGTCCCAGGTACTTGGGAGGCTGAGGTGGGAGGATCACCTGAGCACCAGAGGTCAAGGCTGCATTGGGCCAGGATTGCACCTCTGCACTCCAGCCTGGGCAACAGAGTGAGACCCTGTCTCTACAAAAACTAAAATTAAATTAGCTGGCTGTGGTGGCATGCACCTATGGTCGCAGCTACTCAGGAGGCTGAGGTGGGAGGATCACTTGAGCCAGGGAGGTCAAGGCTACAGTAAGTCGTGATTGCATCATTGCACTCCAGCCTGAGTGACAGAACAAGACCTTGTCTCAAAAAAAAAAAAAAAAAAAAAAAAGTTTCAGTGGAGAGGAGGGAATTAAAGGCTATAGAGTTTCCAACTTGCAACAGCAGTTATTTTTCCTTCAGGGCTGTTAACAGTAGTGGGTTTTGAAAGCCAAAAGAATAGAGTCATCAAGCCTAGACATTCCCCAGCACATGCAGTCTTTCACTCTATCTGGCTTTGCCCACGAACCCCAGAGGCCTCTGCTGTGGTTACCTCATCGCTTTGAACACAGCGCTTTTCACACATTCTTACCACATCACTCGTCTTTATTGCACACAGTTAAGATAAAGCACAGAATTCCCCAAGCAGGGCAGCTTTTTGCTTTTCTTGTCTAGTCTTTTTTCCTGTGCAGTCGTGAGTGCATTTTACCTAATTTACACATGAAAATGCTCTTAGAAAACACAAAGCCATCAGGCGCCCTCAAATTAGTGCTCCCGGCCAGCCCTCCCAGTGGGACATTACAGATCAGCGTGTGACATAAAATCTTCCTTCATGCTATGTTAAGGAACAGGAAATTACTCTCTTGTAAATAATATGAACTTTTCTGAAAGTTCTAATGTTGTTTTTGAAATCACATTTCAGGTGAAATTCAATCAAAAAATCTGTACAAGATTCCACTTAGAAACCTCGTGGGCAGAAGCATCGAACGACCTCTGAAGTCGCCCTTAGTCTCCAAGGTCATCACCCCACCCACTCCCATCAGTGTGGGCCTCGCTGCCATTCCTGTCACGCACTCCTTGTCCCTGTCTCGCATGGAGATCAAAGAAATAGCAAGCAGGACCCGCAGGGAACTACTGGGTAATGGTTCTCAATCTTGGTTTCCACTGTCTGTGAACAGACCAGCTGGTTTTATCTTCGGATATGAATTGTCCTCAGAAACAATGAGTTTAAAAGGAAAGTTTCCTTTTAAGAAGGGATTTTTAAGTAAGTTCTAATACATCTATACCAAGGAATACACTATAGTGTAGCCACCAACAGTGATGTTGTTGATCTATATTGATTGGTGTGGAAAGCTGCTCAAGCCATGTGAAGGGGGGAAATGGGCAGTTTATAAAACACTATGTCTAGTCTGATACCATTTTTAAAAATAAAAGTACCAATCTATGTATGATTTCCTAGAAAGGTATCTAGAAGGATTTATATCCCACAGTCCTCAGGCAACATTTTATGTTGGTGTATCCCAAAGTGGAAACATACCATGTTTTTACACGTGTGTGTTCAGTTCCCTTATTACTTCTCCCAGCCCTAGACAGTGGGGGCAGGTCTGTGGATAGAACAGATGCAAGATATGTGTTGAGCTCTTAGCTTCTCTCAGTATAACTATGGGACTGGGCTCACACCTGTTATCCCAGCATTTTGGGAGAGGCTGAGGCAGGCAGATCACTTGAGTTCAGGAGTTCAAGACCAGCCCGGGTAACATAGTGAAACCCCATCTCTACAAAAAATACAAATTAGCCAGCTATGGTGGCATGTGCCTATAGGCCCAGCTACTCAAGAAGCTGAGGCAAGAGAATCGATTGAGTCCGGGAGGTCAAGGCTACAGGGACCCATGATTACACCACTGCACTCCAGCCTGGGTGACAGAGTGACACCCTGTCTTTAAAAAAAAAAAAAAAAGATGAGAGGTCAAACCGGAGAAACACAAAGCCCCAGATAAGTGTGAAAATGTTAGACTGTTAGAAACCTTTTTGTTCAGATTTGTGGAAACAAAATAAGGAAAAATGGAAGTGACATGTTAAACCAGGAGAAACTGGTTTGAAAACTTAGAATGGGATCTGCATGAACGTTGGCCTGAGCACATCCCTGCCCTGCAGTAATATTCCCTGAACAACTGGAGGAGGGGATTCAGGCCACCTGACAGGGCAGGACTTGACACTAACAAAGTCCATTGGTTTTTCCAGTTGGTGCCTTCCACTGTGTTTTTAAAATAAATGTATTGCTATTTTTGACGCAGTCTTCCATATCAAAGCTTGATCTGCCCACCACTGTTTACAAACCACTGAGCTTTTGCAAAACAGAACCTCTGAATTGGAGAATTACAGGGTTATCAACGGTAGGACTGTAAATCATCTGTCCTCATTAGGCTCTTTGAGTCTAAATTTTTTGCAAAGTGTATGTACTTTATAATCAGAAAAGAAAAACCTTCTACCAACCAGAAAACCAATAATTTGAAAATATATATTCTATCATCTTTCTTCCTGACTCTAGCACAACAATGCACCAGTTCCCAACCAAGAAAAAATAAGGGTCTTTTCTGTCTCCGTGGCAGCCCTGTGGTAGTGACCCTCTGACCTATGATTCTCAATCCAGGCCTCTCGGATGAAGGTGGACCCAAGTCAGAAGGAGCGCCAAAGGCCAAATCAAAACCCCGGAAGCGGTTAGAAGAAAGCCAAGGAGGCCCCAAGCCAGGGGCAGTGAGGTCATCTAGCAGTGACAGGTAAAGAGAGGGAGAGGCCCCTGCTTGGTGTGGTGGACCTATGAGTCACAGCACCTCCCAGGAGGCCCCTTCTGTGGATTGATAATGCCACTAGTGGCCCCTTTGGCAGCTACAGCAGAGGGCCAGCAGCCTGTTCCTCTCTGAGGGTCCCCAGACCCTCAGGCCTGCCAGGGAGGGAGCTAGACAAATGGGCACCCTTACCAGCAGTCAAAAGCTAATTCACATACATTGAGACCTGGCCAGGCACAGTGGCTCACACCTTTAATCCCAGCACTTTGGGAGGCCAAGGCGGGCAGATCACCTGAGGTCAGGAGTTCGAGACTAGGCTGGCCAACACAGTGAAACCCCATCTCTACTAAAAATACAAAAAATAGCCGGGCGTGGTGGCGCATCCCTGTGGTCCCAGCTACTTGGGAGGTTGAGGCAGAAGAATCGCTTGAACGTGAGAGGCGGAGGCTGCAGTCAGCCAAGATCGTGCCACTGCACTCCAGCCTGGGCAACAGAGCAAGACTCCATCTCAAAAAATATATATATATAAAATATATTTTAATATATATTTATTATATATTTTATATTTATATATTTAATATATATATTATATATATGTAGAGAGAGAAAGAGACTTTTTCCTCACCAGATTGACAGAGAGTTTTTAAAATAAAAATGCTGGCTAGGCATGGTGGCTCATGCCTATAATCCCACCACTTTGGGAGGATGAGAAGAGAAGATCACATGAGCCTAAGAGTTCAATCTGAGCCTGGGCAACACGGCAAGACCCATCTCTACAAAAAAAAAAAAAACAAAAAAACCATATATATATATTAGCTGGGTCTGGTGGCATGTGCCTGTAGTCCCAGTTACTTGGGAGGCTAAGGTGGAAAGATCACCTCCTTCTGGGAGGTCAAGGCTGCAGTGAGCCATGATCACACCACTGCATTCCAGCCTGGGTAACAGAGCAAGACCCCGTCTCAAAACAAACAAACAAACAAAAAACACTTAGTAAGACTGCAGGGAAACAGGTGCTCTCTATGCAGTAATGCAGTACTGGTAGCATATACACAGTCCAGCCTATCTGAATGCCAGGTCAGCATCGCATGTCAATGAATAGTAGTTAAGTCACACTGATTTGTCCTATAAGATCTCTGTTATCCTTCAAGCAACATCACACGTGCTCCAGTGTGGGGAGTGATAGTTCGTATGTCCAAGCTTCATTCATTCACTCAACACACATTCTTGGAGCACCTAGGACTTAGTTGGGTATTAAGATATGGAAAGGACTAAGCCCCCACCTGTGCTTTCAAGGGGTTCCCAGGCCAGTGGCAAAGACCAACAAGGGTCCAGACAATTACTGCATTCCAGCATGGCAGGTGATGTGTAAGGAGGGTTGCCATCCAGCCCACACCTGGGGCAGGGAGGGTCTCAAACATCAGGGGAGGCTGAGCCTCCTCTCAGAAGTCATAACCTGACAAGGCCCCTGCCCTCAGGGACTTTGCATTCTAGTGTGGGAAAACAGACAGCAAACCTGTAAACAAGTAAGCAAATAAAATCATTTCAGATAGTGACAAGTGCGACAAAGAAATTGAAAAGAAGTGACGGGGCTGGCACATAGAAGGTCTACTCTGAGAGAGGGGTCAAGGAAAGCTTTTTGAGGAAATAGCATTGGGCTGGGCTTGGAATGAATGGTAAGAAGCTAGGGGAACAGCCCTTCTGATAGCAACAACCTCAGGGCAAGGGCCCCGAAGCAGGCCTAGCATGGCCAGTTAAAAGGCAGGAGGAAGAGTGGACAGGCTTGAGCAGAGAGAACGGAGCCAGGAACCGTGTGAGGCCGAGAGTGGGCAGCGGCTGGGCCGGGTGGGCTTTTGCAGGCCAATGAGTATTTGTGGAATGCATGAACTCCCTGAGAAGTGCAAACCAATATTGGTCAAATTAATATGCAGCTACTGAGAGAGTCCTGAGGAGCTGGAGGAAACAGAGGGAGTCAGGGGTGCCCTGGGAGGCTGGAGGGGTCACAGGCCTGGTCCCGGAACCTTGGCTATGAGTTTCAGCCTGATCCTCAGGCCCTGGGCACCCATGGGAGGGTCTTAGGCAGGGTGACATTATCTGGATTTGCACTTTAGAAAGGTAGGTAAATAATGCCTCACAAACACCTTCCATATGTCACACACTCGGCCTTTAATCCTCACAACCCCCTGAGGTGATGAGGGTGGCATTCCATCACTTCCCCACCTCTACCACATAACAGTGAGGGTTTGGGGAGCCAAACTCATGAGCTCAGATGAGCAGGAAATTGCCAGAAAAAAATAGGCCCAGTTCCGTGGTACTCCCAAGGATCCTCTTACAGTGACTTGTCTCTTCTAGGATCCCATCAGGCTTCTTGGAAAGTGCTTCTACTTCCGAAGCCAACCCTGAGGGGCACTCAACCAGCTCTGACCAGGACCCTGTGGCAGACAGAGAGGGCAGCCCGGTCTCCGGCAGCAGCCCCTTCCAGCTCACGGCTTTCTCCGATGAAGACATTATTGACTTGAAGTAACAGAGTTGAAATCTCATTTGCCATCTTTAGTTTTCCTATGGAGGTTTATACTCTTTAAACAGTTCTGATGTAATTTCTCAACAAAATGTGGCTTTTAGCCTGTCAGTGATCTATTGGACCAAACCTTCTGCACACTCGGCCAGTTCCCTCTCCAATGTCCAGTGCCATCTTTCCTGACCTTTGTTTCTTTCTGTTCAGGAACCATCAGTCCCCTTGTAATAAAGGTGGTAGATTTCATTGAGGTTTTAGATTGAAACTTTGAATAAATCAAAAATATTCATTCTTATTTACTGCAACCTTCTCATATTTTATATACTTAGATGGAAAATTATTTTTTCTTTTTTTTTTTTTTTTTTTTTTTTGAGACGGAGTCTCGCTCTTTCACCCAGGCTGGAGTGCAGTGGCGCGATCTCAGCTCACTGCAGGCTCCGCCGCCCGGGGTTCCGCCATTCTCCTGCCTCAGCCTCCGGCGTAGCTGGGACTACAGGCGCCTGCCACCTCGCCCGGCTAATTTTTTGTATTTTTAGTAGAGACGGGGTTTCACCGTGTTAGCCAGGATGGTCTCGATCTCCTGACCTCGTGATCCGCCCGCCTCGGCCTCCCAAAGTGCTGGGATTACAGGCGTGAGCCACCGCGCCCGGCCGGAAAATTATTTTTTCATTACAGTTTTGATTTATGTCACATAATGTGTTTCTTTTATAAAGAAAAGTCATTGCTCTTTAACTTTATTATAAGTAAGTTTTCTTTCTGCACCTTCGGCCCCGGTTGCTGTTTCAGTTCACTATAATTGGAACCAGCTGCATTCCTGTCTGTAGACTTTTGAGAAAAGCTGGTTAGCTCTTAGAAGCTCCTCCTTCTTTCCTGCATCTCATGAAAAATATTAAGACATGGGAGCTTGTCAAAAGTCTTCAGATTATTTTGTGTGGTTTTATTGTTACTCTGCAATAATGTAACCAGAGAACAGCTACTCCTTGTGGTTAAAAGTATTCTCATTGTAATCCCAGCGCTTTGAGAGGCCAAGGTGGAAGGATCACTTGTGCCCAGGAGTTCAAGGCTGCAGTGAGCTAAGATTGCACTGCTGTACTCCAGTCTGGGCAACAGAAGGAGACTCTGTCTCAAAGAAAAAAAGAAAAGAGAAAAGAAAAAAAAAAGAAAGCATTTTCAAACTCCTCCTTCTTTTTGAGTCCCCGTCACTCTTTCACATAAATGATATGAAGATAATAATTTGGTTTACCTGCCTTTCCTGGCTCCCTCTCCAGTGTGAGCAGAAAGAAATGTGGACTGGGCCAAGTGCAAAAGAAATAGTTAAATCTCAGCCACAAGCCAAAGGGAGATCCAGTTTCACTAGCATTGTTTGCAAATATTTTAATCTGTGAGAAGAAGGTATTTTACCTTTGGCTTTAGTCTAGCCAATTCAATTTTATTCTATCTCTTCCTACTTACATTATTCATCAAAAGAAACTTCCTGTTACCCTGTTAAAGCAGCTCAGAAGAGTTCTTCTGCAGGCCTTCTTTTTTTTTTTTTTTTAAACAGAGTCTCACTCTATGCCCAAGCTGGAGTGCAGTGGCACGATCTCAGCTCTCAGCAATCTCCGCCTCCCAGGTTCAAGCGATTCTCCTGCCTCAGCCTCCTGAGTAGCTGGGATTACAGGAACGCACCACCAAACCCAGCTAATTTTTGTATTTCAGTAGAGATGGGGTTTCACCATGTTGGCCAGGCTGGTCTCGAACTCCTGACCTCATGATCCGCCCGCCTTGGCCTCCCAAAGTGCTGGGATTACAGGTGTGAGCCACTACGCCCGGCCAGCAGGCCTTCTTTGTGAGTGTGGAGAACTGAGTTTGACAGGACCTTGGTCTGACAGATTTTATAGAAGTTTGGGTCGTACCTCCTAGTGGGCCTTGCATACTGTGGGAAAAGCTCCCCTCTCTGTCTTTTGTACAAACGGATCAGCATGATAGCCCAAGCTGAAGGTTGCTTGGTTCATCTTTGGCAGAAGGCAAGAGGCAAGAGTAGTAAAGACAGTGCTTTTTAGATACACCCAGATGGGGCTGTTTATAACCAAATGTGGCTGCTCATATTCTTTGCAGCAGTTAGCATGCCCATTCTTCCTTTGTGTTTTTTATGCCCTTTTCCTATATAGGGGGAAAAAAACACTGTGTCTCAACCCCACCAACAGTTTAATGAATTATGTTTTATTATTCTTGCTTTTCTTTTTTTTTTTTTTTGAGACGGAGTCTCGCTCTGTCGCCCAGGCTAGAGTGCAGTGGCGCAATCTCCGCTCACTGCAAGCTCCGCCTCCTGGGTTCACGCCATTCTCCTGCCTCAGCCTCTCCGAGTAGCTGGGACTACAGGCGCCTGCCACCAAGCCCGGCTAATTTTTTTGTATTTTTAGTAGAGACGGGGTTTCACCGTGGTCTGGATCTCCTGACCTCATGATCCGCCCGCCTCGGCCTCCCAAAATGCTGGGATTACAAGCGTGAACCACTGCGCCCGGCCTCTTGCTTTTCAAATAAGGAAACAGGCTTAGAAAGGGGCAATGGTTTGAACCCGCAAGTTCTTTGACTCCAGAGCCCATGCTTTCCCCATGTCTGCCATGCAGAGCCAGGCTAAGTGCCTTGTGTCAGCTGGATCTGGCTGGTGTTTTTCATGTTAAACTAATTTGTAAGCTTTATGAGCTTGTATCTATGTTTTTCCTTTTTTTCCTGAAGTTTCTTGCTTCACAGTGTAGCATAAAAAAACCCAAGGACTATTTTAGAGCATTCTTCCAAATCAGCAGCATTAGAGCCACAAGAGTCACAGGTCTGAGGAGTGATGTAGCGAGGGCAAGAGGTGGACCCTACTGATCAGGCTGATGGTGCTTTGCCTGTGAAAAGGGGGCAAGAGGCTGTTCTGGCAACATTATTTGTTTACAAAGGCCAAGAAGTGAGTTCTGCACACTCATGGGAAGGGAAGCCATCGGCCACAGGGTAGGAGCATCCTGCCTACATAATCCTTTCTGTGTACCCGACTGGCTGAGTCACACAGAAAATCATCTAACTGCAGTGTCTGCCTATGGAGTTTGAGGCATTGATCCACTATCCAGACACCAAGTGCCTCCTCTCCAGAGGAGGTCATGTCCATTGGGGGAAGGACGGAAGTAAACAGGGGATCACAAAGCAGTGATAAATGCTGTGATAAGAATAACACATGTAAGGCCGGGCGCGGTGGCTCACGCTTGTAATCCCAGCACTTTGGGAGGCCGAGGCGGGCGGATCACGAGGTCGGGAGATCGAGACCACGGTGAAACCCCGTCTCTACTAAAAATACAAAAAATTAGCCGGGTGTGGTGGCGAGCGCCTGTAGTCCCAGCTACTCGGAGAGGCTGAGGCAGGAGAATGGCATGAACCCGGGAGGTGGAGCTTGCAGTGAGCCGAGATCGTGCCACTGCACTCCAGCCTGGGCGACAGAGCGAGACTCCGTCTCAAAAACAAAACAAAACAAAACAAAACAAAACAAAACAAAACAAACAAACAAACAAAAAGAATAACACATGTAGTGCTCGAGTTATCAAGCATTAGATGCTGTGGGAGTACAGAAGAGCAGTTGCCTAAGTCTTTAAAGATAGTCTTGTGGTCATATTGAAAAATGTTGGTTGCTAGAACCATCAGGTGACTGCAATATGTCAAATGACTATCTTCATCATACCGGTTAGCCTTTGAGTGCTTCACATGTCTTATATACATTACCTTGCTTCACAACTCTCCTGGAAGATAATGGTCATCCCCACTTAGAGATGAGGAAACACAAGGCCCAGAGAGGGATTACAAGCCAAGCCTCTTACTCCCATGCCCTGGCTCTTTCCAGAATTACACTAGCATTCCACCGCAGCTGCCTGCACCCAGTGTGTTGGGTATGAATTGGGTACAAGTGGTGAGATCCAACAGTGCCTCATCATTCGACTTGGGTGCACACGGGGAGAAGGTGGCATTAAAATCCACAGGGAACTCAAAATATGGAGGCAGGTAGATGAAGATTCAAGAGTCAGGACTCCCTGTGAAGTGAGTGGCACTTAAGAGGGGGAGTGGAGCCCAGATTTGTCACACATACAAATCTGGGGGACCCCACCTACCACCGGTCCTCAGCACCTGGAGACCCGAGCCTTCAGCAATCTGAGAAGCATGAAAGTGGGTTTCGGTGCACAGGGCCACGCCTCCGCCGCCAGCAGCCCAGCGGGAGCGTCTGACCAGTCTCGGCCTCCTAGAGGAGAGGGAGGCGCTCCAGGACAGTCTGCTTAGAGGCTCTCTCCCCTGCAGAGCTGGGCCCAGGCAGAGGTCAGACGCCTCCAATCAGGCCCCAGGGCAGCGATTAACGCGGGGCAGGAACTGCAGACCTGACCGGGAAGGACAGATGCAGCTTCTCGGAGTTGGGGGCGGGAAGTCTCCGGCTGAGGCCCACGTGCTTCGCCTTCGCCCCGCCCCTACCCTCATTGGTTGAAGCCAGATTGAGAGGAGGTGCCAGAAAAAAAACTCCTCCCTCCAACCTCATTGGCCAGCTCAGTTCTGAGGCAGCTCTCTGGCCCCGTCTACGGGCTCGCACTACACTCCAATTGGGTGGTTGTTCTCCCGGACGGAAACTCCGCCCCACCTGTACCTTGGGCGGCTCCGCCCTAGGGGCGGTTCCAGCGCGCTTCGCTAATCGGCTCTATGCTTCCATTGGTCTGCTTTAATGTGAAGGGCGGGTCCTAGCGGATTCACTAGCCCCGCCTTGCGTTCCTATTGGCTGCTCCAGCTCTGCGGTTCCGATCCCACCCAGCACCGTCCCCCGCCCCCCACCGCCCATTGGCTGCGAGAGGCCGGCGCGGGCGGCACTCGCGCGGCCGGTGGCGGTTCGGGCGCCAGAGCTGGCCGCGGACATGACGCCTGAGGACCCAGAGGAAACCCAGCCGCTCCTGGGGCCTCCTGGTGGCAGGTGAGCTCCGGGGAACCCACGCCCGGACGCAGCCTCGCCCTCCCGCCCCTCCGAGTCCGCTCCGCTCACCCTCGGCCCTGTCCCCGCAGCGCGACGCGCAGCCGCCGCGTCTTCCTCGCCGCCTTCGCCGCTGCCCTGGGCCCACTCAGCTTCGGCTTCGCGCTCGGCTACAGCTCCCCGGCCATCCCGAGCCTGCAGCGCGCCGCGCCCCCGGCCCCGCGCCTGGACGACGCCGCCGCCTCCTGGTTCGGGGTGAGGCCCCGGGCTCGCTCCTCCAGCCCTGGGACCCCGCGCCCTCCTCTCGGGACGGGCATCGGGACCCTCCGCCCCCCACCGTTCCCCTCGGGACAGGCATCGGACCCCGCCGCCACCACCTTTCCCCACGAGACGGGCATCGGGCCTCTCTGCCCCCCATCCCTTCCCTCGGGACGGGCATCGAGCCCCTCAGCCCCCACCCCTCCCCTCGGGACGGGCGCCGGGCCCCGGCTCCTTTGCCTCCGAGCCCGCGGGGGGTGGGCGGAGGGGGAGGACGGGCTGCGGCTTCGGCGCCCCCTCCTCAGCAGCCGCCCGCCTCCAGGCCGTCGTGACCCTGGGTGCCGCGGCGGGGGGAGTGCTGGGCGGCTGGCTGGTGGACCGCGCCGGGCGCAAGCTGAGCCTCCTGCTGTGCTCCATGCCCTTCGTGGCCGGCTTTGCCGTCATCACCGCGGCCCAGGACGTGTGGATGCTGCTGGGGGGCCGCCTCCTCACCGGCCTGGCCTGCGGTGTTGCCTCCCTAGTGGCCCCGGTGAGTGTCCCGTCTCGCGAGTGTCCTGTCTCGCGGCCTGAGACCGAGATGGAGTGGGACAAACCGCTCCCCAGGCCTGGGGGCGCGGCTCCCCCTGGCGGGACGTTCTGGGTGCCAGGCTTGAAGTCCCTGCGTTATCTCGCGGTCCCTCCCATCGACCCTGGGAAGGATCCTGCTGTTCTCTCCATTTTACACTGAGGTCATGACATGTAGTCTCGGAAAGGTGAAGTCCTTTGCCCAGGCAGGGTCCACAGCTAGTCAGAGGGGAAGCAGTTGCTGGTTCAGGGTTGTCTCACTTAGCTGTGCCCCTCTTTTGCTCTACAAACCTGCAGATGATCCACAGGAGCCCACTCCCTACATCTTGGTTTTCATCCCTGGCTTCGGGTCAATGACTGCAATTAGCAGGAAGTTCCTGTCCTGATTTCTCTTGGGGCAAAGGCTGCTGGCCTCTGTGTTCCCCTTCCCTTCTCACAGGCCAGCCCTTCTGGCTTCCCCATCTTCCCCCTTTCTCCCTCCTGACCCAGGCTGCCCACTTGGGAGCCCCAAACATCTGGATCAAATCCTGGTTCTGCCACTAACCTGAGCAGAGTGCCTCCCTGGGCCTCAGTTTCCTTCTCTGGAAAACAGGGATTATGGCATTAGCCCCTGAGGTAGTGGTCAGGATTCAGTGGGACTTTGGATAGACAGCCCCTGGCATGGCTTGTGGAGGACTGGATCCTGACAGCTTGGTGAACCGTGAACTGCCCCCAGCCATGGGCTTGGACAATATCTCACCCACGTGAGGTTGAAAGTAGCCGCTCAAGCCCCTCCCTGGGTGCTCATTTCACCAACATTTGCTAACCAGAAGCAGCAGTTGGACCAGAAGAGGGTGGGGAAGAAGCTGGGCCTTTTATGTCTTTGGTATTTTTTTTTTTTTTTTATGAGACAGAGTTTTGCTCTTGTTGACCAGGCTGGAATGCAATGGTGCGATCTTGGCTCACCACAACCTCCACCTCCCAGGTTCAAGCGATTCTCCTGCCTCAGCCTTCCCAAGTAGCTGGGATTATAGGCATGCGCCACGAAGCCCAGCTAATTTTGTATTTTTAGTAGAAATAGGGTTTCTCCATGTGGGTCAGTCTGGTCTCAAACTCCCAACCTCAGGTGATCCGCCCACCTTGGCCACCCAAAGTGCTGGGATTACAGGCATGAGCCACCGCGCCTGGCCACTTTGGTTTTTTTAACTGGGCAGAAACACACCTGTGTTAGGGGCCTAAGCTATGGAATAACCTTAGATGCATGGGTGAGGGCCTGGTGGCCTGTGGGCCCAGGAGGGAGCAGTGGCAGCCACTGGTAGTGACCGAGGTGGAGAGTTCATGCTTCTGGTCCAAGGCCACCACTCAAAGCGTGGGCCCTGGGCTAGGATCCTGGGTGGGCGTCACGTGGAGCTGGTTAGCAAGGTGGAATCTTTCGCGTGTCCAGACCTACTGCATCGGAATCTACGTTTTATCCAGGGTGTCTGTGCACATTAAACGAAGGCTTGAGACGCTCTGTGCCCACCGCCTCTCGTCATCATATGCAGCCCTCTCTGTTACCCTTAATCCCCTTTAAACACCTGCCACAGATCTTTCAGTTGTGGGGACCTGCGGATGGCTCTGCTCACCTAGGCAGGTTCCACTAAGGGGCCTCAGGGCCTGCCATAACCCCCTGCAAGGACTTTCCTCAGCTCGGAATGGCTGAGACCTTTCCATTTTAAGAACTCTTGGAGCCCAAGTAAAGCCTCATCTTTTTTTTTTTAATTTTTTAAATTTTAAAAATTTTTTAAATTTTTATTTATTTATTTTTGAGATGGAGTTTCGCTCATGTTGCCCAGGCTGGAGTGCAGTAGTGGGATCTTGGCTCACCGCAACCTCCACCTCCCAGGTTCAAGTGATCCTCCTCCCTCAGCCTCCTGAGTAGCTGGGATTACAGATGTGCGCCACCAGACCCAGCTAATTTTGTATTTTTAGTAGAGACGGGGTTTCTCCCTGTTGGTCAGGCCAGTCTCAAACTCCCAACCTCTGGTAATCTGCCCACCTCGGCCTCCCAAAGTGCTGGGATTGCAGGCGTGAGCCACTGCACCCAGCCATAAATCCTCATCTTATTGCTGGCAGGTCTACATCTCCGAAATCGCCTACCCAGCAGTCCGGGGGTTGCTCGGCTCCTGTGTGCAGCTGATGGTCGTCATCGGCATCCTCCTGGCCTACCTGGCAGGTATAGTTGTCATTATCTCTTGCTTCCCATTTGTGGTCATGTGGCCATTTTACAGATGTGTAAACAGAGGTTCAGTGAGATCAAGGGACTTGTCTGAGGTCACACAGCCAGTGCCCAACATGCCAGGCTTACCTTCCTGGGACCTTGGGATAGGTGAGTCTTTTTTTTTTTTTTTTTTTGAGATGGAGTCTCACTCTGTCGCCCAGGCTGGAGTGCAGTGGCGGCTCACTGCAACCTCCACCTCCTGGGTTCAAGCAATTCTCCTGTCTCAGCTTCCCAAGTAGCTGGGACTACAGGCATGTGCCACCACACCTGGCTGTTTGTATTTTTAGTAGAAACGGGGTTTCACCGTGTTAGCCAGGATGGTCTCGATCTCCTGACCTCATGATCCGCCCACCTCAGCTTCCCAAAGTGCTGGCATTACAGGTGTGCGCCACTGCGCCCAGCCGATAGGTGTGTCTTATGACCAAGTTCCAGGGAGAGCTGGAGAAGGTGATATCCTCATCTTTCCTGAAGCCCCCTCTAGGGGTGTGGGAAGGGCTGACTGGTTAGGTCAGTACCTTACTGTGCAGTGACAAACCAGAGGGCTCCAGAGGTGGGTGGGTCCCTGTAAAAATCTTCAGCCCAGGCACGTAAAGGGCTGAGCGAGTCCCCCTGAGAATGTCAGTGCCGAATTCACCATGTTGGCAAGTTGCAACGTGAAGGAGGCCAGGTCCTGGGGACCCCGAGGGGCAAAGCTAGGCCAGCATGAAGAAGCTTCAGGAGGCAGGTGTGTTCTCATTAGAAAGAGGCCAGGCTTTAGAGGCCAGACCCAGTGGCTCACACCTGTAATCCCAGCACTTTGGGAGGCCAAGGCGGGCATATCACTTGAGGTCAGGGGTTCGAGATCAGCCTGGCCAACATGGTGAAACCCCATTTCTATTAAAAATACAAAAATTAGCCAGGCGTGGTGGTGGGCACCTGTAATCCCAGCTCCTTGGGGGGCTGAGGTGCAAGAATTGCTTGAACCCGGGAGGCTGAGGTTTCAGTGAGTTGAGATCGCGCCACTGCACTCCAGTGTGGGCGACACAGTGAGACTCCGTCTCAAAAAAAAAAAAAGAAAAAACGAGGGTAGGCTTCAAATCTGACCATCCTGGGTTTGGGGATAGCCTCTCCTACGTGCTCTGTGACCTTGGCTAAGTCACACCACCTCTGGAAGCCTCAGTTTCTCTGTCTTGAAATGGGCATAACCTCATCTAGTCCAGTAACTGTCCATTAAATTAAGTGACACATGAAAAGTGCCTAACAGTGGGTTCCACATGAGAATTGTCAAGGGATGATATGAGAACCATGGGGATCATCGGGGTAGGAGGCCTCAGGGGCCTGACAGGCTATGGCCTGGCCCAGGGCACAAGCCCTCTGCATCTTCAGGGTGGATGATACACAGGTCTTTGGTGTTTCATTTTTACCCACTTAACCACCCTAACAAATTCAGAATCCTGCCAGCGATCTGGCTACTTTGGGAGACCTGAGTAAACCAAAGCCCCCACTGTGTGCAGGTGTTGACATTCATCATTTCGGGGACAGGTACTGGGTGTCCACCCACCCGTGGCACTATCTTCAGCTCATCTTAATATGTGCTTGTTGCTTCTCCTGCCTTTCCTGATCAATTTCTGTGAGTTTTGATCCACTGAGGTGGGTGAACTCTGATAACTCCACAAAGTGACATGGTGGTGACACGTTTGCTTCACATTGGGGCAATCGTGTTCCAACAACTAGACTTCATAGAACGATTGTCTTCACCCCCAGCACAGAAGAAAAATAGGGACATCATGGCTGTCTTAGAGGTATTTTTCCACTGGGAACCAGGGATGGGTAAGCCTTGGGCTTAGGAAAAATTAATAATTAAAGCAGCAATGCCCTAGACTCATTTATTCCAGGGCCCCTTTGTAAGAGAAGCTTTTAACTTTATATAAACCTAGGTAATTCTGCACTTAAACGCTGTCCTTCATACGTCAAGACAGCAAAATCCTCTCACCTCTCTACTTTCATGTATACTTTGAATAGATAATGCATTCAAATGACTCAACACTCAAGTGCCGGAGTGGAGAGATGTCCAGTGAAAAGCTTCCTCCGCCTCTGTCCCTTTCTTGTCTGGGGGAGCCCCCATTGCCTGTTTCTTGGTAGCCTTCAGAGAGTCTGTTCCTATGAGGGATATGCATATTTATCCTCCCTCCCCGACCTCTTTTACAAATGGTGCCACATCATACCACGCGGACACGCAGCAAGCACCTCATCCTTTGTTTTGTGGCTACATAAATGTTTCGCTGAACAGATGCAGCCTAGTAATGTCCGTGTTGTCATAATCCACCGTCGCTTCCACAGCTGGCGTGATTGGCCCGTGCCATGTGCCTTCATGAACAGTTGTGATAATGGCAATGTCAGTAGCAAACACAAGGGCAGATGTGCAGAGGCAGTGAGGCCCCATCTCTGAAGCTGAGTCTTTGAGGCTGGCAAGGCCCAGGCTGGCTCACCCTGGCTCTGACGCCAGCCTCCCCCACCCACCCCCCGCAGGCTGGGTGCTGGAGTGGCGCTGGCTGGCCGTGCTGGGCTGCGTGCCCCCCTCCCTCATGCTGCTGCTCATGTGCTTCATGCCCGAGACCCCACGCTTCCTGCTGACTCAGCACAGGCGCCAGGAGGCCATGGCCGCCCTGCGGTTCCTGTGGGGCTCCGAGCAGGGCTGGGAAGACCCCCCTATCGGGGCTGAGCAGGTGAGAGGCTGGAAGGCAGAGCTGACAGGAGTGGGACAGCAGTCACGGGAAGGTAGCACAGCCTGTTCCCAAGGCCACACCCTTGGTGGGTGGGGGACAGGGAGGTGCCTGTCCACCCTCCACCCTCAGCGAGGACAGGCCCAGTGTGTCCTGTCTTTGAGCAGGCCAAGACAGCTGGAGCCCCACGGAGCTGGGCCCTGGCCTTCAAAGTCACCAGCAAAGCCCGAGCTTTGACCCTTACTGTCCCAGGAAGAGAATGGCCAGGCCTGGTGGGGGATACAGAGGCAGAGCTGAGGACTTGGATTTAACAAGGGAGTTGTAAGGCAGGATAGGGGGTTAAAAGTCTGGGTTTTAGAGTCACCCAGGCATGGGTTTGAAGCCCCCACGCTGCCCCTCACCTAAGCCTTAGCTCTTCACCTGTGACATGGGAGTCAGCACATGCTTCACAGTGGTGGGTGGGGCTCAGTGGGGGGAAGGAAGGTGGGGCTTAGGGAGGAGGGCGGGGCTCAGTGGGGAGGGTGGGGCTCTGAGAGGGTGGGCTTGGTGGGGAGGGTGGGGCTTAATGAGGAGGGTGGGGTCAGTGAGGAGGGTGGGGTCAGTGAGGAGGATGGGTTCAGTGGGGAGGGGAGGGTCAGTGGAGAGAGCTGTAGGAGGTGCTCAGCTAGGGCCAGGCCCAGACCTGAGGCAGGTGTTGGATGTGTTGGTGGTGGCAGGGATGAGGGCAGCAGCTTGCTCTTTGCCCAGATTACCTCTTTGTGGCTCCCCCCACCTATCAGGAAGTGCCCTGGGCAGGTAAGGGTCATCTCACCTGACACATGGGGAGGCTGGGACTTGTCTGCACACCTGAGGACATAGGGGGCACTGGAATGAGGAGCCGAGACACTCTCCAAGCCTTAGGACAGCAGGCCCACAGAGGGGGGCCGCTTGCGGGAGGGGAGAGAGAAATCCTGATGGCCAGTATCCATCAAGCAGAGCTTCCACCTGGCCCTGCTGCGGCAGCCCGGCATCTACAAGCCCTTCATCATCGGTGTCTCCCTGATGGCCTTCCAGCAGCTGTCAGGCGTCAACGCCGTCATGTTCTATGCAGAGACCATCTTTGAAGAGGCCAAGTTCAAGGTAAAAGGGCCTCTGCCTGGCCTGCCTCGTCCAGCCCCCACATAGATGGAGCTTCCTCCCCAAGCCCAGGGCCCAGCCACCCAGCACAGGCCTGGAGAGGGAGGGACCCAGCTCTCGGCTGGCCCGCCTGACCTGCCTGGGCTCTGTCTCCCCCAGGACAGCAGCCTGGCCTCGGTCGTCGTGGGTGTCATCCAGGTGCTGTTCACAGCTGTGGCAGCTCTCATCATGGACAGAGCAGGGCGGAGGCTGCTCCTGGTCTTGTCAGGTGAGGGTTCACCCCTGTGCAGCCTCCCCGCCATGGGCTGGAGGGCCTTTGCCAAGGCCACCACATTGCAGGAAGAGGACAGGGAATATTTGTGATGACAAACATTGTGGACTAATGCGGCCGTGATTTGACAGCAGCTCGTAACCAAGCACTCACTGCAGGCCTGTCCATGCTAGTGGCACTCCCACACCACGCCTTTAACCTCTGTGGTGAACCCACCAGAAGGCACCGTCACAGCCCCAGCTTATGATGGGAAAACTGAGGGCCAGGAAAGTCAAGTGACTCAGGAGTTTGTGGTCCTTTTGGACGAGTGACTTTACCTCTCTGAGCCTCAGTCTCCCCCTCTGGGAAATGGGGGTAATAGCAGCGCCTCCCTCAGAGCCATTCTGAGGAGTGGGAGGTGATCCACGTGAGGCCTTCAGCAAGAGCTGCGGCGCATGGACATTTGGTGCCCAGCAGCTGCTGCAAAGACGACCGTCGGGGCTGAGGGTTACCTGCTGCTGCTTCTGCGCCGGTACCTCCCGTTTCCTCGGCTCAGAGGGTCTGCTCCAGGAACTATTTGCAGTTCGCTGAGGTCCAAGGCGGGGTGGCTGCCACTCAGTCAGGGCTCCTGCGGCCAAGGTGCCAGAACACCAAGCTGGCCGCTCTCTGGGAGCCGGGCCTGCCCCTCTCAGAAGCATCCAGGCCATGCTGCCGCGCCCTGGGCTGTCCCCGGGTGCCCTGCCCACTGCCGCCCTCCCGCCTGCAGGTGTGGTCATGGTGTTCAGCACGAGTGCCTTCGGCGCCTACTTCAAGCTGACCCAGGGTGGCGCTGGCAACTCCTCGCACGTGGCCCTCTCGGCGCCTGTCTCCGCAGAGCCTGTTGATGCCAGCGTGGGGCTGGCCTGGCTGGCTGTGGGCAGCATGTGCCTCTTCATCGCCGGTAAGGGGGCCTGTGGGAAGCTGGGCGAGGAGTGGGAGGTGATCCCCCGGCCCTGCTCTGGCGGCTGCCGGCAGGTCTTCCCCAGCCTCACCTCTCGCCTCGTAGGTTCCAAGCTCTGCATTTATAGCTCTGACCACATGCAGCTGCTGAACTAGGCCCCTCTGCGTTCCTTTCACTTAATCCCCTGAGCAGCCCTCGAGCAGGCCCCGTTGTGACCCCATCTCAGAGACAGAGCCTGTGCCTGAGGAGGGAAGAGGCTGGCCGCGGCCTTGGCAGGAAAGCATGGAGCTGGCGGGATCACACTGGGATCCAGGACCCCACAGCCCCACAGGCCGGGAAGCTGGGTCTCTTGGCTCTGCAGTGAGCCGAGGAGCCCAGCCCTGCGGGCCCTGCTGCCTGTCTTGCCTGTCTCGCTCCCACAGGCTTTGCGGTGGGCTGGGGGCCCATCCCCTGGCTCCTCATGTCAGAGATCTTCCCTCTGCATGTCAAGGGCGTGGCGACAGGCATCTGTGTCCTCACCAACTGGCTCATGGCCTTTCTCGTGACCAAGGAGTTCAGCAGCCTCATGGTGAGTGCAGGCTCCACCAGCACCACGTTCGTGTAGTCAGTCGAGAAGCACTTTCTAAAACCACTTGTATTGCAGAAGACCCAAGGTCGTGGCCTTACGTGCAGCCTGAGCCCCACCATGCCTGGGCCACTGGCCATCTTGGGCAAGGCGAAGTGGAGGCAGATGGGCTGGGCCAGATGGGGAACCCAGGCTGTGACCCCTTGGGAGTCCTCTGCCTGTCTTGGCAGTCAGACAGCACAGCTGGCCTCTCCCCTTAGTGAACGTCAGGAAAGCGGGCCTTGAGCCTAAGGTCTACATGGGAAGAGTTGACAGGACTGGGCTGCAGCCCCACCCTGGCTACTTCCTTGCTGTGTGACCTTGGGTATGATGCTTCTCTGAGTCCGCTTCTTTGGCTGAAACTGGAGGAGAGTAACAGCAGCTTGCTCTTAAGACTGATGGGAGCATTAATTCAGTTCATCCTGTTGCTGCCTTCTCACAGATGGACTGGCACAGGTGTGGTCCCTATCCCGGGGCTTCCCAGCCAAGAGAGACAGTTCTGGGGTAGATGATCTGGTTGTTTGTTCAGTCATTTGTGCCCTCCAGGTCTCCTGGCATGTGCCCATTCAAGGCACCAGGGAGAGCAATGAACAAGATGGACAGGGTCCCCTTTATGACAAGGATGGGAAAGGCCATGGCAGTGGTGGGAGAATGAACCCCAGTGGGGCTGGGTTAGGATGTGGTGGGGCGGGTGAGTGAGGGGCCAGCCTGGGGTCTGTGCAGAGCTTGGGACCCGCTTAGGCAGCACATCGGGGGGCTGGGCCGATGCCTGGGGGTGGAGATTACTTGCTGCAGCTGGGAGGGGATGGGCAGCAAAGGAAGGAGGAAAAGAAGCCAAGAAGGAGGTGACGAAGGACCTAACAGTCCTTTTTTAGGAGAGAAAATGTCCAAGAGGCCAAGAGAAGGCCTTCAAGGAGGGAGAGATCAGCAGGTCCCAGAGGACCAGGAGCTGAGAAGCACCTTTTTAGTTCTGGCACATGGGAGGTCACAGTGGTGGGGGATGGCAGGGACGGGTTCTGACTGAAGGGGACGGCTCACTCCTGCCTCCATGCCACTAGCCCTGAGAGTCTCCATGTGCTCCTGGGGCCATGCTCACTTTGCCCTGTCTCACCCATTTCCACCACACTACGAAAGAACCCCCTGGGGGCCTCAGGGTGGGGCCAAAGCTGAGGGTGGAGGGTCGGTCTGTGGGCCCTGGAGTCAGACCTGGAGCAGGAGCCCAGCTGTCACTGGATAGCGGGTCTCTGGCCTTGAGGCAGTCACTTCATTGCTGTGAGCCTCAGTTTCCCCAGCCATACGACCTTGGTATCTTGGACAGTGCTCGGCCCAAGCCACCAGACTGGATGCCAGACTATCCTCCATGTCCCAGAGCTGGGTGGAGACAAAATGGGTGTGGCCTTGGGCAGGGCAGGCTGGGGTCAAGGGATTGGACCACCTGGTGGCAGAGCTGTCTCAGTGATTGCGTGGGGCCTCCTGATCTCTCCCCGTGTCCACCCATGGCCTTTCCTCTCTCTGCAGGAGGTCCTCAGGCCCTATGGTGCCTTCTGGCTTGCCTCCGCTTTCTGCATCTTCAGTGTCCTTTTCACTTTGTTCTGTGTCCCTGAAACTAAAGGAAAGACTCTGGAACAAATCACAGCCCATTTTGAGGGGCGATGACAGCCACTCACTAGGGGATGGAGCAAGCCTGTGACTCCAAGCTAGGCCCAAGCCCAGAGCCCCTGCCTGCCCCAGGGGAGCCAGAATCCAGAAGCACAGTCCCTTGGAGCCTTGGTCTGCAGGGTCCCTCCTTCCTGTCATGCTCCCTCCAGCCCACGGCCGGGGGCTAGGAGGCTCACTGCCTCCTGTTCCAGCTCCTGCTGCTGCTCTGCGGACTCGGGAACACCTTCGAGCTCTGCAGACCTGCGGTCAGCCCTCCATGCGCAACACTAAAGCAGCGGAAGGGGAGGTGGGCCTCTGGGATCTTTGTCTTCTGGCTGGAGGTGCTTTTGGAGGTTGGGTGCTGGGCACCCGGTCGCTCCTCTTATGGGGCTGCCTTATCGGGAAGGAACACTGTTTGCCAAATAAAGATTGACACAGAAAATCAGGTCAGTGTCTCTGGGCTTTGTGCAAGCTGTTTGAAAAGGGTTTATTCCCATCACTTCCAGGACTAGACAGGCGCTGCCCGGGACACCCTGTGGCTTTACTTGCTCATGGTCAGCCAAGCTTACCCTTGGCACTGAGAAGTCATTTCTGGCTCCTTCCTTGGGCTCAGTTCCCTGGGTCATCAGCCATCAAATCTTGTTGAGTTTAAAAAATGGAGAGAAAAAAAAAAAAAACAACTTTTGTTCTGTTGACTTTAATGGAGCCAGAAGTCTTTTATAATTTTGTTATTAATTAGCTAATATGTATTCATTGTAGGGAAATTAAAAAGCAGATTTAATATCATTTTTATAGCTGTTCACCAGCTGCTAGGCACTGTCCTAAGCACTTTACAAATATTAACTCGTTTATTTGGATAAACAGTGATAAAACTATTTCCAGCCACCCCTTTCCAGAGATAACATCTCTGTTGGGATTTTGTTCTGCCAGGCACGGTGGCTCACACCTTTAATCCCAGTGCTTTGGGAGGCTGAGGCAGGAGGATCTCTTGAGCCCAGGAATTTGAGGCTGCATCACTGTACTCCAGCCTGGGAGACAGAACGAGACCCCAACCCCACCCCTGCAAAAAAAAAAAAAAAAAAAAAAAAAAGATTTCAGTTCTATCTTGAAAGATCTCACTTCCAACACACAGGCTGTCTAGCAACACTAAGTAGAGGGGACAATTCTTCCCATCTCACAGCTGCTTTGTCCACTTCCCAGACCTGCAGCCCCAGCGCCTGCCCACCTTGGCATCTCCCATTAAGTCACATCATGAGGGCAGAGAGCAGGGGCCTGTTTTTGTGACACTTGAAGTACAGCGTGGACCAGGCAGAGCAAGGCGCCGCATCACATCAGTTCCAGAAGATCTGCAGCAGCTGCTCCGATTTCAGTGAAATGTGTGAAACCGTGCACAGGACTTTGAACAACTCTCAGCTGTAGCAAATCCAGTTTCCCCGCAGGCCTTCCAGAAGCAGGGTCCTGTCTCCTCACAGGAGCATCTCCCGTGGCAATGGCTGCACCTCGGCATCCGCATTACCAGTGCTTGCGTGGCAGTCCACTAATCGGGTGAGAACCATATTGCTTTTTGCATCTCAATGAAGTAATAGTAGCAATTTATCAAGCACTTTTTTTTTTCCAGACTGGTATAAAATTGTATATGCTTTTGTAAACCATTTAACAATAAAAGTAAAATACAAAGGGGAACCGGGCACGGTGGCTCACGCCTGTAATCCCAACACTTTGGGAGGCCAAGGCGTGTGGAGTCAGGAGTTCAAGACCAGGCTGACTAACATGGTGAAACCCTTGTCTCTACTAAAAATAGAAAATTAGCCAGGCATGGTGGCGCCTGCCTGTAATCCCAGCTACTCAGGAGGCTGAGGCAGGAGAATCGCTGAGGCTGAGGTGGGAGAATCCCTTGAACCTAGGAGGCGGAGGTTGCAGTGAGCCAAGATCGCGCCGCTGCACTCCAGCCTGGGGGACAGAATGAGAATCTGTCTCAAAAATACAGACACACATACATACATACATACATAAAATAAAAATCATTAGAGATATATTCTTGCCATTAGCTTTGTGCCTGGAGGTTATGGATGTAGGGCTCTGGCTGCCCTCTTGCCACCGACTGGAGCTTCAGACTGAAGCTTAACATGGGCCAAAGCAAGCATGTAGGAGAGATGGGGAGGTTGGGGGAGATGATGGGGAGGTGGGAGATGATGGGGA
>NW_026652285.1:99570243-99635171 GCF_009828535.3 Hylobates moloch
AGTGTGGGAGGTGATAGGGAGGTGGGAGGTGATGGGGAGGTGGGGGGAGATCATGGTGAAGTGGGGGGAGGTGATGGGGAGGTGGGGGGAGGTGATGGGGAGGTGGGGGGAGATGATGGGGAGGTGGGGGGAGGTGATGGGGAGGTGGGGGGAGGTGATGGGGAGGTGCACATCAAAATGTGAACAGTGCTGCCCTGCCACTCAACTTTTTTAAAGCTGCCTTGGAAATAAGCTTTCTGAGTCCAAATGATCCTTTGCTCAAGCAAAGCCACTGATACATGGCTTTAGGTTAGTAATATATAAAACCCAGAGCTTATGAATGCGGGGAGGAAGTATTCACAACATTATGGTTATGTAAACATCATTACTGTAAACCTAATGAAATGGACTTAAAGACATAATCCTATGTCAGTCAGCCTGTGTTACTGAAAAAGGAATATTCTAAGCAGCAATATAAAATGGATTTTCTCTTATACTACAGCAGTTAATTAAAATAATGCCAGATTTGAGTTTGTACCTTATTTAGGACATGATAATATTAGATTTCTTTTTCTCCTGGAGTTTGTTTTTTTGTTTCTTCCTTCTTAAGAAACGCATCATTTTCTTCACCACGTGACTGAGGTCTTTCCCCTTTGTAATATGCTAGCTGTTGCATGGAATCCATTTTTTTCTCCTTCTGACCTTTTGTTTTGGGGGACCTGCTGCAAAGCTGTTTTCTTTTCATTGATTCCTGGGTTAATTTCTCTGCTTCTTGGGTTCCACACCTTGCTCCTTGGATTCCATTTCTTTTTTTCTTTTTTTTTTTTTTGAGACGGGTTTCGCTCTTTTTCCCAGGCTGGAGTGCAATGGCTCCATCTTGGCTCACTGCAACCTCCGCCTCCTGGGTTCAAGTGATTCTCCTGCCTCAGCCTCCCGAGTAGCTGGGATTACAGGCACCCGCCACCATGCCAGGCTAACTTTTTGTATTTTTAGTAGAGACGGGGTTTCACCATGTTGGCCAGGCTGGTCTTGAACTCTTGACCTCAAGTGATCCGCCCACCTCAGCCTCCCAAAGTGCTGGGATTACAGGCATAAGCCACCATGCCCGGCCTCTTGGATTCCATTTCAATTTGCAGGGCTACACCTTCACAGGGCTACCATGTCTGATACCAGTCATTTTTTCAGGACAGGTACAGAGGGAGCGAGTTTCTGCATGCCTAAAAAGCCTTTATTTTACTGTCACTTTTTCTTTCTTTTTTGTAGAGACAGGGCGAGTCCATACAGTAAAGTGAAAGCAAGTTTATTAGCAAAAGTAAAGGAATAAAGAAAAGCTACTCCATAGAGCAGCCCCAAGTGCTACTGGTTGCCCATTTTTATGGTTATTTCTTGATTATATGCTAAACAAGAGGCGGATTATTCATGCCACCCTTTTTTAGACCATATAAAGGAACTTCCTGACATTGCCATGGCATCTGTCAACTGTCATGGCGCTGGTGGGAGTGTAGCAGTGAGGACGACCGAGATCACTCTGGTTGCCATCTCGGTTTTCGTGGGTTTGGGGCCGCCTTCTTTACCGCAACCTGTTTTATCAGCAAGGTCTTTATGACCCGCATCTTGTGGTGACCTCCCATCTCATCCTATGACTTAGAATGCCTTCACCATTGGCATTGGCGATGCAGCCCAGTGGGTCTCAGCCTCATTTTACCCCGCGCCTACTCAAGATGAAGTTGCTCTGGTTCAAACGCCTCTGATACCATGCGATTTTGAATCTCAATACTTTCTTCTGGGAACTTGTTCTTCTTTTACTTCTTCATTCTCGCATCCCAGCCCCTGATTCTCTGTTTCCTCTTTCTGAAATTTCTAGCAGACACTGTGCTTCCTGGCACAGTATCCTCCCTCAATTTTTCACTTATATACTCTTTTAGTGTCTTTGGATTCTAGCAATTTTTTTTACTTAATCCTCTAGCTCTTCTACAAAATGTTCTGTTTTGTTAATCATGTTTAACATAATTTTGATCCTTTTAAATGTATTGAGACCTATCTTGGTGAATGTTCCATGTGCAATTGAAAAGAATATGGACTGTGCTGTTGCTGGGCAGAGTGTTCTATAAATGTCACTTAGGTCAAGTTGTTTAATAGTCTGCTTCAGGTCTTCTGTATTAATCAGGGTTCTCCAGAGATTAAACTAATGGTGTGTGTGTGTGTGGGGGGGGGGTGTATGTGTATGCAGAGAGAGATATATATAGAGAGAGAAATAAGAAATCAGTTCACATGATGGCCAAGCACACAGTGGCTCACACCTGTAATCCCAGCACTTTGGGAGGCCAAAGCAGGCAGACCACTTGAGGTCAGGAGTTCGAGACCAGCATGGCCAACATGATGAAACCCTGTCTCTACTAAAAATACAAAAAAATTAGCTGGGCATGGTGGCATACTCCTGTAATCCCAGCCACTTGGGAGGCTGAGGGAGGAGAATCGCTTGAACCTGGGAGGCAGAGGCTGCAGTGAGCCGAGATCGCACCACTGCACTCCAGCCTGGGCAACAGAGACTCTGTCTCAAAAAAAAAAAGAAAGAAAAAAAATCAGTTTACATGACTACGGAGGCTGAGGTCACAAGATCTACAGGGTGAGTTAGCAGCTGGAGGCCCAGGAGAGCTGATGGTGCAGTTTCAATCCAAAGGCCAGCAGGCTGGAGATACAGGAAGAACCAATATTGCAGTTCAAGTCTGAAGGCAGGAAAAGACTCTCATCCCCACTCAAGACAGTCAGGAAGCGTTTCCCCTTACTTTCGTTCTACTCAGGCCTTCAAGGGATTGGCTGAGGCCCACCTACATTGAGGGGGGCAATCCGCTTCACTCAGTCTACTGATTCAAATGTTAATTTCATCCAAAAACACCTTTACAGAATAATATTTGACCTGTCAGGTTGACACATAAAATTAACTATCACGTCTTCTAAATCCAGGTTTTCTGTCCACTGATTCTGTCGATTACTGAGAGAGGGTGTTGGAATCTCACCTCTGCATGTGTATTGTCCAGCTCTGTAGTTCGTTGGCCTTTGTCTGGCATTTGGGAGCTCTGTTCTTAGGCACCTGTGCATTTAGGATTGTACCGTTCTCCTGATTGCTCCATCCTTTATCTTTAGGAAATGGCCCTCTTTATCCCCGGTACTGCCCCTTGTTCTGAGGTCTGACCCTGTCTGACATGAAAATCGCCACTCTGTTTTGGCAGTAATTTCTAATACTGTCTTGTTCCCTGTGCCTTTTTATTTTATTTATTATTATTTTTAAATTTTCCTGGTTTCCTTGGTATCTTCTAAACCTGTGCCTTTTTCGTAGCATCCTGTGCTCTTCTTTTTAATGGCTTGCCTGTTTGACTTTCTCTAAGGATACATATTTTCACTTTTTAAATATCAGCTTTAGGCTGGGCACAGTGACTCACACCTGAAATCCCAACACTTTGGGAGGCCAAGGTGGGCGGATCATTTGAGGTCAGGAGTTCGAGACCAGCCTGGCCAACATCGCAAATCCTTGTCTCTACTAAAAATACAAAAATTAGCCGGGCATGGTGGTATACGCCTCTAATTCCAGCTATTCAGGAGGTTGAGGCAGGAGAATTGCTTGAACCTGGAAGGAGGAGGTTGCAGTTAGCTGAGATCACACCACCGTACTCCAGCCTGGGCGACAGAGCATGACTCTGTCTCAAAAAAAAAAAACAAAAAAAAACAGCTTTGATTGAGGCATTATTTACTTAAGTAAAATTCAATAATTGTAACTATAAAATCTAATGACTTATGACAAATGTATACAGTCATGTAACTGACAGGCCTGAGCCCAAGCCTGCATGTATACATCCAGATAGCCTGAAGAATCACAAAAGAAGTGAAAAATGGACAGTTCCTGCCTTAACTGATGACATTACCTTGTGAAATTCTTTCTCCTGGCTCAGAAGCTCCTTCACTGAGCACCTTGTGACCCCCGCCCCTGCCCGTAAGAGAACGACCCCCTTTGACTATAATTTTCCACTACCCACCCAAATCCCATAAAAGTGCCCCACCCCTATCTCCCTTTGCTGACTCCTTTTACGGACTCAGCCCGCCTGCACCTAGGTGATTAAAAAGCTTTATTGCTCACACAAAGCCTGTTGGTGGTCTCTTTACACAGACACGCATGACATTTGGTGCTGTGACTCGGATCGGGGGACCTCCCTTGGGAGATCAATCCCCTGTCCTCCTGCTCTTTGCTCCATGAGAAAAATCCACCCACAAGCTCGGGTCCTCAGACCAGCCCAAGAAACACCTCACCAATTTTAAATCGGGTAAGCGGCCACTTTTTACTCTTCTCCAACCTCTCATTATCCCCCAACCTCTTTCTTTCAATTTCGGCGCCACCCTTCAGTCTCTCCCTTCCCTTAATTTCAGTTCCTTTCGTTTTCCAGTAGAGACAGAGGAGACACTTTTTTTTTTTTTTTTTTGAGACAGAGTTTTGCTCTGTTGCCCAGGCTGGAGTGCAGTGGCGCGATTTTGGCTCACTGTAAGCTCCACCTCCCGGGTTCATGCCATTCTCCTGCCTCAGCCTCCCGAGTAGCTGGGACTACAGGTGCCCGCCACCACGTCCAGCTAATTTTTTTTTGTATTTTTAGTAGAGACGGGGTTTCACCGTGTTAGCCAGGATGGTCTCGATCTCCTGACTTCGTGATCCACCTGCCTCAGCCTCCCAAAGTGCTGGGATTACAGGCATGAGCCACTGCGCCCGGCCCAAGACATGTTTTATCTGTGAACCAAAAACGCCGGCGCCGGTCATGGACTCGGGAAGACAGTCTTCCCTTGGTGTTTAATCACTGCAGGGATGCCTGCCTGATTATTCACCCACATTCTAGAAGTGTCTGATCACCATGGGGACGCCTGCCTTGATCCTTCACCTTGGTGGCAAGTACCACCTCCCCTGGGTAGCAAGTACCACCCCCCCTGGGTGGCAAGTACCCGCCCCCCACCTCTGTGTCTCCACCCTCTCTTTTCTCTGGGCTTTTGCCTCCTTCACTATGGGCAACCTTCCATCCTCCATTCCCCCTTCTTCTCCCTTAGCCTCTGTTCTCAAAAACGTAAAACCTCTTCAACTTTCACCTGACCTAAAACCTAAGTGTCTTATTTTCTTCTGCAACACCACTTGGCCCCAATACAAACTCGATAATGGTTCTAAATAGCCAGAAAACGGTGCTTTCAATTTCTCCATCCTACAAGATCTAGATAATTTTTGTCGTAAAATGGGCATAGTCTGAGGTGCCTGATGTCCAGGCATTCTTTTACACATTTGTCCCTCCCTAGTCTCTGCTCCCAATGTGACTCGTCCTAAATCTTTCTTCTTTCTCTCCTGTCTATTCCTTCAGTCTCCACCCCAAGCTCTAAGTCCTTTGAATCCTCCTTTTCTACGGACCCATCTGACCTCTTCCCTCCTCCCCAAGCTGCTCCTCGCCAGGCTGAGCCATGTCCCAATTCTTCCTCAGCCTCTGCTCCCCAACCCTATAATCCTTCTACCGTCTCCCCTCCTCACACCCGCTCTGGCTTACAGGGGGGAAGGTAGCCAAGGATGGAGTGAAATGCAGGGCAAATGTCTTAAAGGAAATGAGAGGTTCTACGAGGCAGGCTAGTGGCTTGTAACCTACATGGAAGAGGTTATGAAAGGACAACAGAATGGAATGAGCCTGTGAGGGTGAAAGGAAGTATTTCCTTGGTCTAAGAACCATTTGCCTTCAGTGGGGAGGGATTGATAGGTGGAAACTTCAGTGGGAGAGTAAGTGGGCATGACTGATGAGAAGGAGAAAAACTGGCCATCAGGGACAGAAGTAAGAATAGTGGCTGCTTCTTTTTCTGTCTTATCAGCTTAATTGTTGCCTTGAGCAATGGAGCGTGAGGCTTTTTGATGGCCTTTGCAGTGAATGACTCCAGCTTCCTTTGGAAGTAAAGCAGCCTTGAGAAGAGTTTTTATTAAAGCATTAATGATGGTGGACCCTGGTGTAGTGAGGAAACCTCTTTCAGCCCATATAACAGCATGGTGGTGCAGCTATTTCCAACTTGGGGCTATATGAATAAAGCCACTGTAAACATTTGCATACAAGTCTTTGTGTGGAGTGGACTCGCTGGGTCATGTCATATGTTTAAGAAGCTGCCAAACTGTTTTCCAAAGTGGCTGCACCATTTTGCATTCCCACCAGCAGTGTAGGAGAGTTCCAGCTGCTCACATCCTCCACCACACCAAACCTGGCATTCACTATGAGGAATACAGCTACTTACACGCTTTTTCAAAGTTGTCTTCTGTTCTCTGACTTCCTCTGGGATCAGGTGATCTGCTTGTTTATGTTGGGCCATCTCTTTTATGCTGCTGGTTTACCTCAAATATCTGGTGAGCTTCGGTTGTCCATATTTAGGAATAAAGAACTAGGCAGCTTAACTGCAGTAGCTGTTATAAGTCTTCCCCCTCCCCCACCTATCTACCTATTCTATGTTCTGTTATGGATGTGTTCATTTCTATACATCTCCAATGGCATTTCAGTGGGATTTGGCAAGGGAGAAAAGGAGGTAAATGTGTAAGTTTAATTCACCATCTTGAACTAAACTTTCTGCATCATTTTAATAATTCCTTAGTATTTGTTTGCCTTTGGAATCGTGGTGCCTGGCAAAGACAGGTACTCAAATATGTTGAATGTAGGATTATTTCATCATATAAATATATCAGAACTGAAGTCAACCCCATATTAAATACTTCATAACTTAACTCCAATTGCTCCACATTTATGTTGTTTCCAGTTTTCTGCTTATTGCTAATTTTGCTATTATATAGATATAAATTTAGAGGAAGATGAGAGAGACAATAGCAGCATCAAAGAGAGAGGGGAGAGCAGTGGCACAGAAGAGAGATGATGGAGACGAGTGACGGAGATGGAGACAGGTGATGGTGATGGTGGGGAAAAGGGAGATGATGGAGTTGGAGATAGAGATGGTAGAACTAGAGATAGACCTGTGCCAGCTGGGCGTGGTGGCTCATGCCTGTAATCCCAGCACTTTGGGAGGCTGAGGCAGACAGATCACAAGGTCAAGAGATTGAGACCATCCTGGCCAACATGGTGAAACCCCGTCTCTACAAAAACAAACAATTAGCTGGGAGTGGTGGTGCGTGGCTGTAGTCTCAGCTACTCAGGAGGCTGAGGTAGGAGAATCACTTGAATCAAGGAGGTGGAGGCTGCAGTGAGCCAAGATCGCACCATTGCACTCCAGCCTGGCGACACAGCAAGACTCTGTCTCAAAAAAAAAAAAAAAAAAAGAGAGAGACCTGTGCCTAACTGAACAGAAACTTCCATAGGAGGGAACATTAGAGCATTAGAGGTGTCACTGCTGGCCAAGGGGTGTACATTGTCAAAGCTATTACACCCCAGAAGGTTACACATGGGCTGTGTCTGAAAGGGACCTATTCCCTCATCTCCAAATCAGTTATCGGGGAGTCCACACCATGGACCAAGGAAGAGGACCCGAGACAGGTTCATGCACACATTAGGTATCTAATGACTGAGACAGCTGTTTTGCTTGATATCTCAGGCCACACGGGGCTTGGGCAAGCGGCCTAACCTCCCTAAACTACAGCCTCTGCTCGGGACACCCACTCTCATCCACCTCACAGGAGACTGGTCTTTGTTCTGGATGACTTCTCCAACTGGGGCTTCAGGCCAGAGACTGCTCCCAGCTCTGGCTTGGCTGTTCTCCAGCCTCTGCAAACCAGGGCTTGCAAAAGAAAAAAGAGGGAAGGCAGGAGGATGTGTCAGCCCCCAGGCTACAAGAGAGATGGTGAACATGTGGGCAAGGAACATGTCAATGTGGCTTCGAACTCTTCCTCAGCCTCTCTCCTTTGCTCTCTGCTGGAGTCTGCACGGAGGCTAAGAGTCAGTGTGCTTAGTTCCAATTCTGGTTGTTCCACTCCCTGCCTACGTGATGTGGACAACTCACCTGACCCCTCTCAGCCTCTGTTTCTTCATCTGTAAAATGGGCATCATGGCACTACCTCCCTCATGGAGTTGTGAGGATGAAAGGCAAGAATTATGTAAAGCACCTGAACCTGGTGATGGGACAGAGTAAGTGCTCAGGCAATGGCCGCTGCTGTTACTGGTGCGAGTGTGGGTGGGGCAGGGGCCGTGGTGAAGGTGGGGAGCTGTGCTAGGCAGGTGGGAGGCCCCGGGGGGGTTCATAAAGGGACATTTGAGATCTTCAATCATTTTTCTCCTTATATTCTATTTCCTACCTCGCCCTCTTGACAACTCCCACCCGCACCACCTGCTGTTGCTACCAGTACCCACTTACCGGTGCCAATAATGGGATGCATACTCTTCAGAGGTCCCTTAATTTCCCTTTAAGCCTTCCCATCAGAGCACAGAATGCTTCACGGACCCATAGCCAGCCCCCATTGACCATCCTGTAGGGGACCCAGAAGCCCAGCCTGGTGCCATCAGGAAAGGATTATGGAGAGAAGCACTGGATAGAACAGCCCCAGGGGGCAGGTGCAGCATAAGCTTGCTTTACCCAGCCCAGGGCCGAAATCTGCACAGCCCACGGATACCCACTACCCCCTTACACCATCCCAGCTCCTGCCCCAGAGTAACTTGGCTTCTGCAAACCAGAGACTTGTCCCTGACGCCCCCTGGGGACCAGGAGTGGAAGTGCATCAGCTAGAGCCAGACACACTCAGCTACCTCCTGGTGGGCGTATGCGGGATCCCAGGGCTAAGCCAGCAACCCTGTAGTGGCCATTGGGGTTGGCACCTACTGAACCTGGGGCTGTGGGCAGAATCCCACCAGCTGAAGTATGACGCTCTCTGCCGCTGCCTTGTGGCCTGGGCAGGATGACGCTGCCTCTGGTCCCCAACAGAGTGGAGAGTGATTGATTATGGCTCCAAAGCTCATTCAGCCTGCTGGACAAGGCAGGATCAGCCGAAGGCGGTGAAACGTGCTTCTGCTTGGTTTCTTTTGTTTGTTTGATTGTTTTTGAGACAGAGTATCACTCTGTCGCCCAGGCTGGAGTGCAGTGGTGTGATCTCGGCTCACTGCAATGTCCGCCTCCATGGTTCAAGCGATTCTCCTGCCTCAGCCAACCGAGTAGCTGGGATTACAGGCGTGCACCATAAGACCCAGCTAATTTTTTGTATTTTTAGTAGAGACGGGTTTCACCATGTTGGCCAGGCTGGTCTCAAACTCCTGACCTCAGGTGATCTGCCTGCCTCGGCCTCCCAAAGTGCTGGGATTCCAGGCGTGAGCCACCGCGCCTGCTTGGTTTCTGGCTCCTCCTGCTACTCTTTCCTCTGTCCCTTCCAGACCACACTCCCAGAGGGAGCACAGATCACGGCCCTCAGACTCCATCTCCCAACACGCTGCTGTGACAAGCACTAATGGCCTCCAGAAGGGGAACCCAACTCGCCCTCAAGGACATCGGGGGTGGTGGCATGGGCGCTGCAACCTCACATGGGACACTGTGTTAGGGGGGACACCCAGTAGGGTCTGGTCTGGCTTCCTCTGCTGTAGCTAAGTCACCGCCTCAGTCCTGCTGTCCTGACCACCCACGTGATGATGGGTCTCAGTCCCTGGGTCATTAGGATTCTGTCAATGTGCCAGAGGTCCCACTGTTGGAACACCTGCTATGCACGGGAGACCGAGGCACACCTTGCTTGACACCAGATGAAATGACCAAGACCCTCCTTGGTCTTTGGGGAGCAAATCTAGGAGAAAAGGACTTAGGGCAGGTCAGTCACTGAGCAGTGAGACAGGAAAGGCTCTGCGGGCTTGCACAGAAGGGATCGTTGTGCCTGAAGCATCTGCAGGGGCTTCCCAGAGAAGGCTTCGAGCCCAGCCTTGATGACAAAAGAGCAGGCCAGGAGACAAGAGAGGCACCCAAAGGAAGGGAACAGCACATAGGAGGTGTGACAGAGCAGGTGCTGTGTATAGTTTCTGCAAAACTTGAGGCTTCTCCTCCCAGCCTCCTTGGTGACTTCCTCTGCATTGGCCAGACTGGGGCACTGCTGAGATGGTGCCATGAATAGCTGACCAGGAGATAACATGATGATAGCAGCCATTGGTGGACTCTGGTCATCAGGAAATTGAGGCCCAATTGTTGCCTTATCAACTATGGCTAAGGCAGGGAAAGGCTGGGGTTGAAATTACAAATTCGTCTGACATGCTGAAAAGAAGGGCCAGCGACACAAGGGTAGGGTCCTCCTTATCTCTGAGGCCCCACCCCTCACAGCTGAGGCAAGGACGGAGCCTTTTTCTTAGTTACAGACATCACACACTAGGCCGAGGACAGTGGCTGTGCCTTCCTGATCACTCAGGAAAAAAGGAATGCCAAGCTTGGGTCTAGGGGTGGTGGCATGGGAGGAGTATTGAAATAGGCACTTGGAGAACCCATGCCTGCCCTCGGGGAACATCATTCATTCACTCTTTCAGCATCTGACTACCTACTGTGTGTCAGGCAGTTGTAGACACTGGTGATAGGGTGGCGGCAAAGAATACGGCACCTGCTGTAATGGGAATTAGCTTCTGAAGAGAGGCAGACAATAAGAAGTAAAGAAACAAACAAAAGAAGTAAACAGCTCACACCCGTCAGCCCAGTGCTTTGGGAGTATTTTTTTAAAAAATTAGCCAGGTCTGGCCTGGCGTGTGGGCTCACGCCTATAATCCCAGCACTTTGGGAGGCCGAGGTGGGCGGATCACCTGAGGTGAGAAGTTCAAGACCAGCCTAGCCAACATGGTAAAACCCCATCACTACTAAAAATACAAAAACTAGCCGGGTATGGTGGTGCATGTCTGTAATCCCAGCTACTCGGGAGGCTGAGACAGGAAAATCGCTTGAACCTGGGAGACGGAGATTGCAGTGAGCCGAGATCACACCACTGCACTCCAGCCTGGGCATCAGAGCGAGACTCCATCTCAAAAAAAAAAAAAAAAAAAAAAAAAAAAAAAAAAATATATATATATACACACACACACACACACACACATATATACACATACATATCTATATATACACATATATATGTGTATATATATGTATAGGCCGGGTACAGTAGTTTATGCCTATAATCCCAGCATTTTGGGAGGCCAAGGCCGGCTGATCACCTGAGGTCGGGAGTTCAAGACCAGCCTGACCAACATGGAGAAACTCTGTCTCTACTAAAAGTACAAAAAATTAGCCGGGCATGGTGGCACATGCCTGTAATCCCAGCTACTCGGGAGGCTGAGGCAGGAGAATCGCTTCAACCCAGGAGGCGGAGGTTGTGGTGAGCCAAGATCATGCCACTGTGCTCCAGCCTGGGCAACAAGAGCGAAACTCTGTCTAAATAAATAAATAAATAAATAATAAAATTAGCCAGGTGTGGTGGTGCAGACCTGTAATCCCAGCTACTCAGAAGGCTGAGGCGGGAGGACTGCCTAAACTCAGAAGTCCAAGGTTGTGGTGAGCCAAATGAGTGGCGTGCCACTGCACTCCAGCCTGGGTGACAGAGCAGGACACTGTGTCTAAATTAAGAAGAAAAAAAAAAGTAAACCAATCTATGTGAACTTATTCAAAAGTAGAAAATGCTAAAAGGAAATAAAAAGTCACCATGGGAGCAGCAAGGGCTGTTACTATACAGGGTACTAAGTGACGGCCCCTCCTGAGACGTACGCTCAGACATCATGCATGAGAAGCGGCCAGCCTTGTTGAGTGCTGCTGGTCACGGCCCCGCAAGTGCAAAGGTCGTGTGGCAGGACGGAGGCTGGTGTGACCTCCTGAAGCCATTAAGAGCCAGTGTGGCTCTGAGCAAAAGGAGAGGCAGGGAGCCCCAGCATGTGCTTGTGGAAGGAAGTAGCTGTCTTGTGGCCTTTCCTACGGCTCGTTTATTTTCTTTCCTTTTTTGTTTTTTTGAGACAGAGTCTCACTTTGTCTCCCAGTGAGCTCTCAGCTCACTGCAACCTCTGCGTCCCGGGTTCAAGTGATTGTTCCGCCTCAGCCTCCTGAGTAGCTGGGATTACAGGTGTGTGCCACCACACCCAGTTATTTTTTGTATTTTTAGTCGAGACGGGGTTTCACCATGTTGGCCAGGCTGGTCTCAAACTCCTGACCTCAGGTGATGCACCTGCCTCAGCCTCCCAAAGTGCTGGAATTACAGGCGTGAGCCACCGCGCCCAGCCTTGGCTCATTTTCGCCACAAAGCTATTTCCTCTGAGTCAGTGATTCTCAAACTTTATAGCATGTCAACTAGAAGGACTGTCAAAACAGGGCTACTAAGCCCTGACCCCAGAATTTGTTTTATAGGTGTGGAGTGGGACCCCAGAATTTGGTTTTCTAACAACTTTTAAGGGGGATGATGCTGCTGCTAGCCTGGGGATCCCACTTTGAGAACCACATTATTAAGGGGACAGGACACTGATTGCTTATGACAGCTGAGAGGCAAGACAAAGGAGAATCTTTTTTTTTTTTTTTTTTTTTTGAGATGGAGTCTTGCTTTGTCGCCCAGGCTGGAATGCAGTGGTGTGATCTCAGCTCACTGCAACCTCTGCCTCCGGGTTCAAGCGATTCTCCTGCTCCAGTTCCCTGAGTAGCTGGGATTACAGGTGCGTGCCACCACGCCCAGCTAATTTTTGTATTTTTAATAGAGGCGGGGCTTCACCATGTTGGTCAGGCTGGTCTCGAACTCCTGACCTCATGATCTGCCCACCTCGGCCTCCCAAAGTGCTGCGATTACAGGCGTGAGCCACCACGACCAGGATGATCTTCCTAAGCAGTGTGTCTGTGCTTCAGGACACACAAGGGCCAAGTTAGAGCAGCCAGGGCCATGACCCTTTTGGCTGCTGTTGGGAGGGGAGGGGTGACACTTGCTCCTGCGTGCTCCCTTATCTCCACATATGCTATATCAGCGGGGTGGGGTGGGGACAGCCTGAGGCTGACCAGAGCTTTCTTGGGGGCCCTTCTCCCATCTTCCTTCTGCCACCTCAGGCCTCCTCAACACAGGAGGCCAGACAGAGGGGCAAGTTTGCCTCATTCTGGCCTCCTGGTCCAGGGATATGAAACACTTCCTCTTCCCTAAGTGTCCTATCCATCCCAGTCTAGTTATGCTTCCTCTCCTCAAGGTAACAAGATTTCTCTGACAAGAAACTTCTCTCTAGCCACTTGAGCCCAATTCCTCTCCTCAGGAGACGGGATTCAGGACTCTCAAGTGTGGAAAGAGTACATCAGCAACACTGGGAACATTTCCTGATCACGGGTTCAATCCTGAAACGACCAAGGCAGTGAGTCTAGAGTGAGGCCAGGTATCCCCCGGTGATCCAAAAAGCACTCTGGATGCAGCTTTCCTGAGAGTTGACAGGTCTGGGGTACCTCTGCCAGCCTCACAGCCAGCTGGATCCTAGATTCCTGGTATCCATTCACTTCCATCTGGTTTTCTAATCCCGCTGTGGTCAGCTGAATACCACCCCCCCAAAGATATCCATGTCCTAATCCCCGGAACCTCTGAATATGTTAGGTTACATGACAAAAGGGAATAAAATTGCAAATGGAATTAAGGTTGCTAATCAGCTGGCCTTAAAGATTCTCCTCAATTAGCTGGGTGAGCCCAGTGTTAACCATGAGGGTCCTTAAAAGTGGAAGAGGGCTGCGGAGGAGAGAGAACCATACAGAGGGCAGCAATGGACGGACTCTGGCTGAGGTTGCTACTTTGAAGTTGGAAGAAGGGGCTGCGAGTCAAGGATGCAGGCAGCCTCTGGAAGTTGGAAAAGGCAAGAAAAGATTCTCCCCTGGAACCTCCAGAAGGAATGCAGCACCGTCGAAACCTTGATTTTAGCCCAGTGAGACCCACTTCAGACTTCTTAGAAAACTGTAAGCCCCAAACTACAGCTGCCCAATGTAGAGAAGGGCTAGCTCAAAGACATTTGTGAGTGTGGCTTGTCCGATGGAGCGAATCCCATTAAGATTCATAGGAAGACCCACAAAATTAAGAAACTTACATTGGCAAAAATGCCACCAGCTGTGATTGAAAGGGACAGAGACAAGACAAAATGAAAAGGGGCCTTAGAATCCCTATACTCACTTATTTCCTGGGTAACCCAGTCCCCTCCCCTTAACGACAAACTGCCTATAAAAAGGAGTTGATCATCGGAAAATTGCTTGAGAAGTAATTTCCAACGGGCTCAAGGGAAGGCCCACTGAAACATCCCCAGCCTGCAGCAAGGAAGCCCTTAAGGAACACAGGATTCAGGAACCTCCTCCCGCAGAAGTGCTGATCAAACATTTCTGCCCCTGAAATGACTGAAGCAGTTCCTGCCGGCCGATAGGTTTTCATACTTTGAGGATCCCAGGCCACCCACCCACCGCTGTCCTGTTCAGACTGAGGGACCTCTCATTTCCTTTAGTCTTCCCAAACTTTCAGTACGGCTCAAGAACACCCTGAGAGTGGCTGGGGATTGCCCTGAGTGGAAGGCCAAGGAGGGACAGGGGTACCGTGCGCAGCGAGCCGCGGAGAGAAAACCAGGTACCTAGCGCCAGCGACGATCCGCGCCCGCGTAAGCCCAGCGTTCCCAGGATCCTTCGCGGCTAAGCCGCTTCCTGTCCTCGAGGCGCCGTGTATCATTGGATTCTGGTGGACTTTAAAGAAGTGTGTGGCTGGGCGCGGTGGCTCACGCTTGTAATCCCAGCACTTTGGGAGGCCGAGGCGGGCGGATCACGAGGTCAGGAAATCGAGACCACGGTGAAACCCTGTCTCTACTAAAAATACAAAAAAAAAAAAAAAAATTAGCCGGGCGTGGTGGCGGGCGCCTGTAGTCCCAGCTACTCGGACAGGCTGAGGCAGGAGAATGGCGTGAACCTGGGAGGCGGAGCTTGCAGTGAGCCGAAATGGCGCCACTGCACTCCAGCCTGGGCGACAGAGCGAGACTCCGTCTCAAAAAACTAAACTAAACTAAACTAAAATAAAATAAAATAAATAAAGACGTGTGCAACAAAAAAGCACGCTGGATAATAGATTCTGGGGGCAAGCACAGGCGGAAGCCTCTCTGGGAAGTACAATCCCTGAGCGTGTGTGTATCACAAACCTGGCGGCAGGAATGAAAAAGATTTTGGCCAGAAACAGGCCCGCGGCGACTTCTGGGAAATGGAGTCCGCGGTGAGGTCGCCGCGGGGCATGTGCGCATGACCGGAAGTGGCGCCAATCAGGCGCGTCCGTCTGGCGCCGGAGCAAGGACCTGGCGCTGGGCAGTACTTGGACAGCGGTTCTTAAGCTCTCGCGGTTGCCCGTCGATTGTTGACAGTTGCCAGCTGCCAATCGTTTTTCAGAAAGCCAGCAGCGGCATTTTCACCGCGTCCTGCTTGAGGCCGAGCCAAAGAGTGGCCGTGACTCGGGAGACGAAGTAGAACACCCGGCTGAGCAGGCCCAGTCCGGGCTCCCGCGACCCAGCACCGCAGGATCAGACCGTGCCTCTACGGGGAGAGGCTGGAGAGGAAGAGTCCAGCCTGGGAACCGTCAGAGCAGCCCTGCAGAACGGGGTGGGGGCTGCTGTAGATAGACCCTGACGCCCAGAGAACTGCTGGGAGGCTGTGGCGCAAGGTGGGACTCAAATGCTGGAGGAAGGAGGTGAGGAGTGGTAGAGGGAGCGATCGTCAAGAGATCGGCTGCTGCTTCGTTTGCCCACGACTGCCGCTGTGTGAGCCGGATCAGAACTCTCTTTATCTCTCCTACAGGTAGTTGGAGACAATCATTTTTTCTTTCTTTGCCCGTGACACAGCCCCAGGAGATCCTGAGAACATGTGCCCCCTACAGTCCTTTTTTGAGTAAAGAATTCGGGGGTCAAAAAAGTTTGAGGACCTTAGACCTGCGTGATTTCTGAGTATTGTACCACGTACCCCAGTCTGCCTGATGGACCAATGACAGTGGAGAGTAGGAGAAGTGGGTTCCTGAGGACTCCTCTGTCGCTTTTCTCTTTCTAGCCCTTCTCGAAGCAGCCAGGGATGCCTGGAAGCCCGGGAAAGTTTGAGGGCAGGCCAGCCCAGTAGGACTGTGAAGTTGTGGAGGACAGGGGAATTTGCAATTAGAAGGCACAGGTTCTTGTGAAAGCTGTGAGGTACCAGCCAGGTCTCTTAACCTGTATTTCTCCATGGAAGAAAGGACAAAATAACGTTAACTACTTTGCTTACCTCTGAGAATTGTAATTCGCAAATGAAATAACACTTTTGAAAGCACCCTGAATGTGGTACAGAACAAATGTGTAAGCAGGCAACCTCTTTTAAGTCTTAACCACCAACACCTCTGCTGTTCACCCCTAGATCAACTGTATTTGGTCTGTTACTCTACAAGTGCAATTTTACATCCAGAATTTGGTGCTGTCCCCAAGATCAAGAGGTCCTTATATTTGCTTTGTTTTGTTTTTGAGACGGAGTCTCGCTCTGTCGCCGAAGCTGGAGTGCAGTGGCGCAATCTCGGCCCACTGCAACCTCCGCCTCCCAGGTTCAAGCGATTCTCCCACCTCAGCCTCCTGAGTAGCTGGGACTAACAGGTGCCCGACACCACGTCCGGCTAATTTTTGTATTTTTAATAGAGACGGGGTTTCACCATGTTGGCCAAGCTGGTCTCAAACTCCTGACCTCAAGTGATCCACTGGCTTCGGCCTCCCAAAGTGCTGGGATTACAGGCGTGAGCCACTGCTCCTGGCCAAGAGAGCCTTATGTTTGGTCTTGCACTTGAAGAGTAGAGAGTGCAATTTCACATCCAGTATTTTGTGTTATCTTTCCCAGAGACCCGGGAAAGCAGAGCAGATAGGTCGTCATCTTCCCCATACTACAAAAGAGGAAAGGAAGGGCTGTCACGTTAGATAACTCTCAGTAACAGAAGGTCTGTCCTAAGATCAGGATCCAGATCTATATTTTATTCAGATATCATTCACATACCATAATATTCACCCTTTTAAAGTGAACAGTTCGGTGGTTTTTAGTATTTTCACAGTCTTGCAACCATCACTGTTTAATTCCAGAACATTTTTGTTATCTGAAGAAGAAACCCCCTAGCCTTTAGGAGTCACTCCCCAGTCCCTCATTTCTCTACAAGTCTCTGGCAACCACTAATCTACTTTCTGTCACTATGGATTTACCTAGGACATTTCAAATAAGTGGACTCATAATATGTGACTTTTTTTTTTTTTCTTGAGACAAGAGTTTTGCTCTTGTTGCCCAGGCTGGAGTGCGATGGTGCAATCTCAGCTCACCGCAACCTCCGCCTCCCGGGTTCAAGCGATTCTTCTGCCTCAGCCTCCTGAGTAGTTGGGATTACAGGCACCCGCCACCACGCCCAGCTAATTTTTTGTGTTTTTAGTAGAGACGGGGTTTCACTATGTTGGCCAGGCTGGTCTTGAACTCCTGACCTCAGGCAATCCACCCGCCAATATGTGACCTTTTGTGTCTCACTTAGCACATCATTTTCAAGGTTCATCCAGGTTATACCATGCGTCAGTACTTCATCCCTTTTTATGGTAGAATAATATTCCATCGTATGGAGAGATCACATTTTGTGTATCCATTCTTCAATGAATTTTTGTGTGTGTATGTTTTATTTCTCTTGGGCATATACCTAGAAGTGGAATTACTGCGTCATACAACCCTGTTTAACTTTCACAGGAGCTGCTGAACTTTTTCCACTGTGGCCGCATCATTTTCTATTCTCAGCAGTGTATGAGGTTTCCAGTTTCCTTAAACCCTCATCAACACTTGTTATTCTCCATCTTGTTTATTATAGTCATGTTAGTAAGTGTGATGTGTTCTCTCATTGTGCTTTTCATTTGCTGTTCCCCAACGACTAATGATGTTCAGTTTCACATAGGGAATGGCTATTTGTATCTCTTGCTTGGAGAAATATCTGTTCAAATCTTTTGCCCATTTAAGAATTTAGTAGGGCCAGGCGCAGTGGCTCACACCTGTAATCCCAGCACTTTGGGAGGCTTAGGCAAGCAGATTACTTGAGGTCAGGAGTTTGAGACCAGCCTGGCCAACGTGGTGAAACCCCGTCTACTAAAAAAAAAAAATTTAGCCGGGCGTAGTGGTGCGCGCCTGTACTCCCAGCTACTCAGGAGGCTGAGGTAGGAGAATCGCTTGAACCCGGGAGGTCGGGAGGCGGAGGTTGCAGTGAGCCGAGATTGTGCCATTGCACTCTAGTATGGGCAACAAAAGCAAAACTCCGTCTCAAAAAAAAAAAAAAAAAAAAAAACAGAAAATCATGTGCTAAGCCAGCATTTCAGCCTCCCAAAGTGCTGGGATTAGAGGTGTGAGCCACTGTACCCAGTCAATAACTAAATTCTTTTTTTTTTGAGGCAGAGTCTTGCTTTGTTGCCCAGGCTGGAGCATAATGGCGTGATCTTAGGTCACTGCAACCTCTGCCTCCTGGGCTCAAGCCATCTTTCCACCTCAGGCTCCCAGGTAGCTGGGCCTGCAGGTGTGCGCCACCACGGCTAATTTTTGTATTTTTAGTAGAGACGGAGTTTCAGTATGTTGCCCAGGCTGATCTCGAACTCTTGGGCTCCCTAAGGGCTGTGATTACAGATGTGAGTCATTTCACTCAGCCTCTTCACTTTATTGACAGAGCCTTTTGGAGCACAAAGTTTTTAATTTTGAAGAAATCCAACTTACCTATTTTCTCTTTTGCTGCTTGTGCTTTTGGTGTCATATCTAAGAAATCAATGCCTAATCCAACCTCTCAAAGATGTATGGTTTTCTTCTAAGAGTTCTACCCCTTTTTTCTTTTTTTTGAGATAGTGTCTCACTCTGTCAACCAGGCTGGAGTGTAGTGGTGTGATCACAACTTGCTGCAGCCTCGACCTCCCTGGCTCAAGCGATCCTCCCACCTCAGTCCCCCAAGTAGCTAGGGCTATGCGTACGCACCACCAAGCCTGGCTAATTTTTGTATTTTTAATAGAGACGGGGTCTTGCCATGTTGCCCAGGCTGGTCTCGAACTCCTGGGCTCAAGCAGTCTGCCCGCATCAGCCTCCCAAAGTGCTGGCATTACAGGCATGAGCCACTGCACCTAGCCAAGAGTTACTTCTTAACTTTAGGTCTCTGATCTATTTGGGGTTAATTTTTATATATGGTGTGAAGTGAGACTCTCTGCCCAGCCCTCTTCTTTTCATTTAAGCAAATGCCTTAAATTTGCAGAGTCACTTTCTCCAAAGAACTAAGCAATAGATAATCTCTTTAAACTGTATACTTATGTGCTGGGCATTTGCTGACTGCTTTATCTGTATGTTCCTTTAATCTTCACAGCACATTATCCCTTACAAGGGATTATCATCCCCATTTTGCAGATGAGAAAAATGAGACTTAGAGAGGTTACGTGATTTGCACACTGCTGCTGAGTGGTAGATCATGGATACTTGAGAGTCTGTGAACACTCTAATGCCTCCCTACATCTGAGTGAGTTGATGGAATTTCTGAGGTAGGAGGGAATGGAGAAATTTACATCACACTACAGGTCTGCAGATTCAGCCCATGTGCCCTGGTACTTGCTGTGTCCCCTCTTCACAGTGAGAATTGGTGACTTCATAAACTGCTTTTAACCTTATTAGTTTTTTTCTCTTTCTCTAGTACTGCCTTCCCCAGACCCTGCCCTTCCCCAAGAGGAAAACACAGGAGAGGAAGGAATGGCTGCTGGTCTCCTCACAGCTGGGCCCCGGGTAAGTTGGAAATTAACTTTGGAAGGCATCCTTTTCTTCCCCCCTAATATTAGTGATAGGGTTGGCTTGTTTTTTGTTGTCTTTTGTTTGTTTTCTTTCTTTCTTTATTTTTTGAGACTGAATCTCACTCTGTCACCCAGGCTGGAGTGCAGTGACATGATCTCAGCTCACTACAACCTCCACATCCTGGGTTCAAGCGATTCTCTTGCTCAGCTCCTGGGTAGCTGGGATTACAGGCACGCATCACCATACCCAGCTAATTTTTTTGTATTTTTAGTAGAGATGGGGTTTCACCATGTTGGCCAGGCTGGTCTCGAGGTCCTGACCTCAAGTGATCTGCCTGACTTGGCCTCCCAAAGTGCTGGGATTACAGGTGTGAGCCACTGTGGCTGGCCTGTTTTATTTTTTTTTGAGACAGGGCCTCAGTCTGTCACCTAGAACGCAGCGCTGTGGTGAAATCACGACTCACTGCAGCCTCGACCTCCTGAGCTCAAGCGATCTTCCCACCTCAGCCTCTCAAGTAGCTGGGACCACAGGCTCGTGCCACCATGCCCAACTCTATTTTTTTTTTTTTTTTTTTTTTTTTTTTTTAAAGTTTTGTAGAGTCAGGGTTTTGCCATGTTGCCCAGTCTGGTCTTGAACTCCTGGGCTCAAGCATCCTCCAGCCTTTGCCTCCCAAAGTGCTGGGGTTACAGGTGTGGGCCACCCCACCCCGTCATTGTTGGTTTTGTTTTGTTTTGTTTTTTACAAGTTTTCTGCGGTGAACAAAGTAATTCATGTTCACCACAGAAAACCTGGAAAATAGAGAAAACACAAAAAGTTAAAAATCACTCTTAATCCCACAGAAAGATGGCACCTAACATTTTGGTTTGTGTCCTCAGTCATATTGTCTCTTTTCTTTCTTTTTCCTTTTTTTTTTTTTTTTTTTTTGATGGAGTCTTGCTCTGTCGCCCAGGCCGGAGTGTAATGGCACAATCTCAGCTCATTGCAACCTCCACCTCCCAGGTTCAAGCGATTCTCCTGCCTCAGCCTCCCAAGTAGCTGGAATTACAGGTGCGCCCTACCATGCCTGGCTAATTTTTGTATTTTTAGTAGAGATGGGGCTCACCGTGTTGGCCAGGCTGGCCTGGAACTCCTGACCTCAAGTGATCCACCTGCCTCAGCCTCCCAAAGTGCTGGAACTGTAGGCGTGAGCCACTGTGCCCAGGTCATATTCTCTCTTTTCTATATTTTTCCCAAAGTGGGTTTATTCTGCTCGGTAATGTTTTTATGTCCACTCATCAGAATTTGATGAACATTCTCCCATTGCACTGCGTATTCTATCAAATCATGTCTAACACATTCTTTTTTTTTTTCTTAAATAATTTCACCTTACTATTTTAGATTCAGGGGTACGTGTGCAGGCTTGTTAAATGGTTGTATTATGTGATGCCAGGGTTTGGGGTACAGATGATATACCATCACTCAGGGAGCACAGTACCCCATAGGTAGTTTTTCAGCTGATGCCCCCTTTCCTCTCTCTTCCCTCTAGTAGTCCCCAGCGGTTTTTGTTCCCATCTTTGTGTCCATATATACTTGGTGTTTAGCTTCCCCACTTATCAATAAGAACATACGGTATTTGGTTTTCTGTTCCTGCATTAATTCACTTAAGATAATGGACTCCAGATGCATCCATGTCACTGCAAAGGACATGACTTCATTTTTTTATGGCTGCATCGTATTCCACATGCATTTCCTGTTCCACGTGTATATTTTCTTTATCTAGACCACCATTGGCGGGCACCTGGGTTGACTCCATGTCTTGGCTGTTGTGAACAGCACGACGAGGAACATGCGCATGCATGCATCTTTTGGTAGAATGATTTCTTTTCCTTTGAGTATTTACACAGTAATGGGATTGCCGGGTCGAACAGTAGCTCTGTTTTAAGTTTTTTGAGAAATCTCCGAACTGTTTTTCCGGAGTGACGGAACTAATTTAGTTAACTTTCCCATCAGCAGTGATAACCTTTCCCTTTTCTCTGCAGCCTTGCCAGCATCTGTTATTTTTTAGTTTTTCATATTAGCCATTATTTCTGGTGTGAGAGAATATCTCGTCATGGTTTTGATTTGCATTTCTATGATGATTAGTGATGATGAGCATTTTTTCATCTCTTTTTTGGCCACTTGTATGTCTTTTAAGTGTGTCTGCTCATGTCTTTTGCCTGCTTTTTAACGTGGTTGTTTGTTTTTTATTTGTTGCTTTAAGTTCCTTATGGATTCTGGATATTAGACCTTTGTCAGATGCAAACTTTTGAATATCTTTTCCCATTCTGTCAGTTGTGTGTTGAGTCTGTTGATAGTTGCTTTTTCTTTTCTTTTCTTTTTTTTTTTTTTTGGAGACAGAGTCTCACTCTGTCACCCAGTCTGGAGTGCAGTGGCACAATCTCAGCTCACTGCAACCTCCAGCCCCCCAGGCTCAAGTGATTCTCGTGCCTCAGCCTCCTGAGTAGCTGGGATTACCACCAGACCCGGCTAATTTTTGTATTTTTAGTAGAGACGGAGTTTTACCTTTTTGGCTAGGCTGTTCTCAAACTCCTAACCTCTGGTGATCCTCCTGCCTTGGCCTTCCAAAGTGCTAAGATTACAAGTGTGAGCCACTGTGCCTGGCCCTAATAGTTTCTTTTGCTGTATAGAAGCTCTTTAGTCAGGTCCCACTTGTCAGTTTTTGTTTTTGTTGCAATTGCTTTTGAGGACTTAAGCCAAGAATTCTTTTCCAGACCCAAGGTAGAGAAGGGTATTTCCTTATTTTTCTCCTGTGGTTTTTATAGTTTAAGGATTTACATTTAAATCTTCAATCTATCTTGAGTTAATTTTTGTAGACAGTGAAAGGTAGGGGCCCAGTTTCACTCTTCTGCATATGGCTAGCCAGCTATCCCAGCACCACTGATTGAGTAGGGAGTCTTTTTCCCATTGCTGTTTCTGTGGGCTTTGTTGAAGATCAGGTGGTTAGAGGTGTGCGGCTTTATTTCCGGGTTCTCCTTTCTGGATCTACGTGTCTGTTTTTGTCCCAGTGCGGTGCTCTCTAACACATTGTTTTTTTCACATAGTCCTATGAGAGTAGGAACTGTCCTTTTTTCTTGACTAGGTAATTAGCTATTTATTTTCGTTTTTAAAGTTTGCTCTTGGATTTCCTTGTCAGTTCTGCCCTTTATTAATATATTTTTTCTTTATTAATCTTTTGCTTCTGCTTTCCTCAGGTTTATTTTAAAATTCTGGTTTTTTTTTGTTTTTTTTGACGGAGTCTGGCTGTTTCGCCCAGGCTGGAGTGCAATGGTGCGATCTTGGCTCACTGCAAGCTCCGTCTCCCAGGTTCATGCCATTCTCCTGCCTCAGCCTCCCGAGTAGCTGGGAATATAGGCGCCCGCCACCACACCCGGCTAATTTTTTTGTATTTTCAGTAGAGACGGGGTTTCACCATGTTAGCCAGGATGGTCTCGATCTCCTGACCTCAGGTGATCCACCCGCCTCGGTCTCCCAAAGTGCCGGGATTATAGGCGTGAGCCACCGTGCCCGGCCAAAAATTCATTTTTTAACTTCTTGAGTTGAATCCTTAACTCACCTTCTTCCTTGTTTACGTTGAGATTTTTTGGCTGTGTATTTTATTTTCTTTAGATATTCCAAAATTATTATTTTGCTTTCTTTATCTGCCCATTTGGCTGGTCTGTGCTTTATGAGGATGGAGTTTGTGTCTCTTGTCAACAAAAAATGCCAGCACAGTCTGATTGCAGGGTATAGAGTTTGATAGCTCTTGTCAGCTCAGCCTTATTAAATTGCTCCATCTTCCATATCTTTATTCTTTTTGTTGTTTATTCACTTTGGGCTGATTGTCAATGACTGGGTTATTTTAACATCTCTCAAAACCCTAATATTCTAAATTTCTCTTAGCGTTTCCTGCAGCTTTTTCTTTACGTATTATATATTTCTTTGTTATTTGGTTCATGACATTTATATCTTTATAATGGATATTACTTTCCTGATTATTTTGAAGTTACACAAAGATTTTAAATATTTTTTAGTTTTTTGTATTTTTAGTAGAGATGGGGTTTCACCATGTTGGCCAGGGTTGTCTTGAACTCCTGACCACCGGTGATCCACCTGCTTTGGCCTCCCAGAGTGCTGGGATTACAGGCATGAGCCATTGTGCCCGGCATAAATATTTCTTCGTTTTAAAAGATGACCCTCTTTGTTCCACTGAATATACCTCTCGGTGTGATGAATGGATTGGAAGAGCAGGTAAAATCAGAGGCCTGGAGACTGGTTCCAATATGGAAATTGTTGCTGGTTTGCAAGGCAGTGGTAGGGGAGTGGAAATAAATGGGTGACTTCTCATGATATTAGGAGGAAGAATCAATAGGGATTGATGCTGCGGGAAAGGAGAGGATAACACCCAGGTTGCTGGCTTGGCCAGCTAGGTGAACAGAGGCCTCATTCCCTGAGCTGGGAAGAGACAAGGAACAGCAGGTGAAGATGGGTTTCTCTGTTGCATTTTGTTGAGTTTGAGGTTCCTGTGGGGCCTGACCAGGAGATGATTTCTGCCTTAGGTTAATACCGTGTGTTATCTCCTGATTGGTTTCTTCCCTTTCCATCTGGCTATCCCTGTCCTCCCGCCCCGCACCTAGCAGAGGATGCATTACATAGAGTAGGTGCCGCTCTGTTACATGAACTCTTCAGCTGACCTGTGTGCCTTACAGCTCCTGCCCAGAGTCTCCTAACTCCAGATCTGTGTTTTCACCTGTGATAGAACATCTGCACCTGGATTTCCTATGGCCACCTTAAACTCTGTGGGCCCCAAAACAAACTAGTTACCTTGCTAACAGACCCCTTCTTCCCATGTTTCTTCTCTTTGTGATGACACTGTCATCTGTCTGGTCTTCCAAGCAGGAAACATCTTCGATTCATTCTCAGCTCTTCTCTCACAAAGTTCATTTCTGGCCTTGCATCTAGTCCCTTTCCTCAAGCAGGATCCTCTCCCAACTCGACACTGACACTGTTGGAGTTCTTAAAACCACCTCTCCATGCCTCCATCTCAAGACACAGTTGCCTTCCAGCGGCTCCCTATTGCCTGAGGGATAAAAGCATCACGTTTATCAAGTGATTCAAGGCTTTTTACATTCTGACCTCAACAACCTTTCTGCCACTCTTCATCCCCTCACCCAAACTGCCTGCCATTTCCTAAACATACGAGGACTGTGTCGCCTCCATGCTTCTACTCATGGTGCCTCTCCTGCCTTGGATAGCCTTCTCTTGCTCCATCCGGGAACCTTCTCCTTCAAAGCCAGCTCAGTAATTGCTTTCTCTCTGTGGTCCTCCCTCCCCGCCTTTCTGTTCTCCCGGCAACTAGTCTGTCCATTTCTTTGACTCGTGCTACATTTGATTGTGCTCATACCTGGCTCTCCTGCTGTACTGGGTGATATCTGCGTTCACAGAAATATTTGTTAAATGTTTTGAAAATTCATCTTTCTGGCCGGGCGCGGTGGCTCACGCTTGTAATCCCAGCACTTTGGGAGGCCGAGGCGGGCAGATCACGAGGTCAGGAGATCGAGGCCATCCTGGCTAACACAGTGAAACCCCGTCTCCACTAAAAAATACAAAAAAAAATTAGCCGGGCGTGGTGGCGGGCGCCTGTAGTCCCAGCTACTTGGAGAGGCTGAGGCAGGAGAATGGCGTGAACCCGGGAGGCGGAGCTTGCAGTGAGCCGAGAATGCGCCACTGCACTCCAGCCTGGGCGACAGCGAGACTCTGTCTCAAAAAAAAGAAAAAAAAAAAAAAAAAAGAAAATTCATCTTTCACATTTCTTTGATAATTTGTACCTGATTCTTTACTGTATCAACTCACATTCTAATTTTGCTCTTTCTATATTACCTCTTCAAGTCCCAAGCACCCATTAATTTTTGCCCAGTTACTTCACACGCACACACACACTCTATTTATACATAAAGTCTACCAGAATTATAAATGTGTGAAGACAAGAGACAGTGGTGTGTGTGTGTGTCAAATTATCATAGTGTTAGGCACTGCAATGCTGGTGATCAATAAATGCTTTCTCTGTTTTTTGAGACAGAGTCTTGCCGTGTCACACAGGCTGGAGTGCAGTGGCGCGATCTCGGCTCACTGCAACCTCTGCCTCCTGGGTTCAAGCAATTCTCCTGCCTTAGCCTCCTGAGAAGCTGGGATTACAGGCATGTGCCACCACGCCCAAATAATTTTTGTATTTTTAGTAGAGACAGGGTTTTGCCATGTTGGCCAGGCTGGTCTTGAACTCCTGGCCTCAAGTGATCCGCCTGCCTCACCTCTTGGCCTCACAAGGCGCTGGGATTACAGGCGTGAGCCACCGCACCTGGCCATTTTCTTCAACTACCCAGAGACCTGAATCTTTTCAAAGACTCTTTTCCAGCTCCCCCAAAACTGCCAACGTTAACCACCCCTATCACCCTAGATCCTAAGGCCACTGGCAAGATGAAATGTGCCTGTTTTTTCAGGGATCCACATTCTTCAGCAGTGTGACAGTAGCTTTTGCACAGAAAGGGTGGAGGTGCCTCGTGTCTACTCCACGGGACAAGTTCAAGGAGGGGATACCAGGAAAGTGCAGGAACCTTGTCCTACTAGGTAAGGAAACTGTTTCTTTAAGATTTAGAATCACTCAATTCTGAAAATCTGTGGCACTTGCTTTCCAGTATGAAGGGGTTTCTGACTGCTGTGATGTACCAGAGGGATGGTGTTTATTCCTCTTGTTCTCTTGGGGAAGGTCTCTGCATGCCCACTTGGCAAATAGGCAGTTTCCCTTTGCTTTCCCCAAGGCTACACCTCCCCATTCTCTCATTTCGCAGGAGAGATGGGGTAACCCTCGTCATTTCCTCTATGTTCAGTACGTTTCCATCTTCCTAAATTGGGAACTTGTGAGTTTAGCTTAGCTCCCTGGCTTGACCCCTCCTTGAGGCTGTTTCCTAGCTCCTTCCAGAAATGTTTTATGTAGCCTTGGCATGGCTGGGTGAGGAGGCTCACACCTGTAATCCCAGCATTTTGGGAGGCCAAGGTGGAACAGTCACCTGAGACCAGCCAGAGGAACACAATGAGACCCTGCCTCTAAAATTAAAAGGATGTTTAAAAAGACCTTGGCACCATGTCTCTTATGTACTGCTATAGACCCTGGTGCAGGCACCAAGTAAGTGCTCAATAAGTATTTGTTGGCTGAATGAAATGAACAGTCCGACTGGCCTGCTTGCTCTCCCCTGAGTTCTGGGTGGCTGTTCATACTTACTTACAATTTCTAAAGCCTGTTTTTTCCCGTTGAATAGGACTTCCAGTTTCCCAGCCTGGCATGAACTCCCAGTTGGAACAAAGGGAAGGCGCATGGATGCTGGAGGGCGAAGACCTGCGAAGTCCCTCTCCAGGTACGTGAGCAAGCACTTAGCCAGTGGGAGTCTTGGGAGCAAAAGCGCCTTTAAATCACACATGAATGCATTTGATTATCGTAACAACTGTGAGGTGCTATTACCCCCATTCTATAGATGAGGAAATGGAGCTGAGAGAGGCTGGCTCACTGATTCAAAGCTTCACAGCTAGATAGTGGCAAGGCTGGGATTTGAAGCAAGCTCTGTCTGCCTCTAAAACACACTCTTCCTCACCTCATCCTTATGGAGGCTCCCAGGGCCAGGAGGTGTTTGGGGGCGTGTGTGATGTTCCAGGCCTCTAAAGAGTATCCTTCCTTATTGTTGGGAAGCAAGAGTCATCTTTGCTGGCACATTCCCTGCTTGGGGTCTCCCTCACTGAGGAGCCTAGGTGCCACCTTTACCCATGCCACTGGCTATGGCCTGCTGCCAGGTCACAGCTCCTGCTGCCACCCCATCTGGCCCCTTAGTTCATTCTGCTCCTCCTTTCTCACTGCGTGGCCATGCCAGAATTTTCCAAAGGGCTGATACTAAGAAACTCCGGGAAAACAGAAGGAAAGGAGACCATAGTTTCCACTGCATCTCTCTTACCACCCATGTACAGCTGCTCTCTCCCCTCATCTCTCTCAGCCTCTGCCCTGGTGCCACCTCTGGCAGGGCCTCAGCAGCTTTTCCCTGGGGACCCAGTCACTTTTGATGTTTGAGACTTAAGGCATCAAAGGTACAAATGAATTAAACCACTTTGAGATGACAACATTTGACATGTTTCTAAAGATGCAGCCTGGGCCGGGCGTGGTGGCTCATGCCTGTAATCCCAGCACTTGGGGAGGCCGAGGCAGGTGGATCACCTGAGGTTAGGAGTTCAAGACCAGCCTGGCCAACATGGTAAAACCCCGTCTCAACTAAAAATACAAAAAAATTAGCTGGGTGTGGTGGCGGGCGCATGTAATGCCAGCTACTTCAGGAGGCTGAGGCAGGAGAATCACTTGATCTGGGAGGCAGAGGTTGCAGTGAGCCGAGATAGTGCCATTGCACTCCAGCCTGGGTGACAAGAGCGAAACTCTGTCTTAAAAAAAAAAAAAGATGCAGCCTGTCTATTTGTCGCTTTATTTCTTAAGTTGTAAGTTATTGCTGCTGATAGGGCAATGGGCACAAAGCCCCTGGAGCATTCTTTGCATGGTTCCCTGGAGCTGTCTCTTCTCCTTCCCATCTTACCATCCTCTAAGCAGCCTGTTGCATGTTACCTCACCCTCGTGGCGTGCCCAGCACCACTCATGCTTGTTGACACTGCCTGTGGCAGGAAGCCTCCCTGGCCTTGCTGCTTCCTTCTCCCAAGGCCCCCGCTGCCTGGGCATCTCTGTGTTCTATACAGTCTATACAGAGGATTGAAGTCCTCTGTGGAGCTTCAGAAATTGAGAGCAGTGTTTAGTGGCGAGGGGAACAACGGCATTTTTCTGGGAAGAGTGTTCATCATAGTCTCAGGGGTTCAAGACCCTGAAAAGGTCGCTGTATTCATTTTTTGGGGCTCTCATAAGAAATAACCACAAACTGGGTGGACTAAAACAATAGCAGTTGATTCGCTCACAGTTCTGGAGGCTAGAGGTCTGAAACTGAGGTGTCAGCAGGGCCGGGCTCCCTCTGCAGGCCCTGGGAAGGATCTTCCCTTGCCTCTTTCTAGTTTCTGGTGGTTGCCAGCAATCTTCAGCATTCGTTGGCTTTTAGCTGCATCACGCCAATCTCTGTTCCTGTCATCATGTGGCATTCTCGATCTGTGTCTGCATTTCCTTCTTTTTAGGGCATTAAAATACCCTAATCCAGTATGGCCTCATTTTAGCTTGACAACATCTACAAAGACCTTGTTTCCAAGCACAGACACATTCTGTACTTTGAGGTGGACATGATATGGGGGCACTGTTCACTCCAGTACAGTGGCCCCAAAGGTTAAAATCATCACATCCTTAGAAACAGGAGTTGGAAAGGGGCATTTCCACCAAGAAGGTGCTCTGAGGCAGCAGTGTAGGGCAGTAGAAGCAGCTCTTGGTGTGGGTGCCCCTGAGCGGAAAACCACAACCTCTGCCCTTACACACAGCAGGAGTCAACATAGGAGACTTCTGTCAGCAAAGAGGGCTGAGGTTTTCCCCCACACACCAAGCAAGCAGACACCATCTACCTGGAGATAGCATCAGATCCCACTGGTTGAGGGCTCAGTCCTACAAGGCGCCCCCTGCCCCTTCCCACCAGTCGCAAGTCCAGGCCTCCAGAACTACACTGGCTTCAGATTGGGGTTCCCACGACCCCCCTTTGGATTACATTAATTTATTAGAGAAAGGACACAGAACTTGGGGAAGCACTTATTTTAGAAAAGATGAAGATGAAGAGATGCATGGGACGAGGGGTGGGGAAGGTGCAGGGAGCTTTCATGCCTTCCCTGGACCACCGCCCTGCAGGAGCCTCCATGTGTTCAGCTCTCTGGAAGCTCTCTAAACCCTGCCCTCCTGGGCCTTTGATTCATTGGATAGGCGTGATTGAAACACGGACAGCATGTTGAGATAAGATTGGACAGAAAGCACCTGACTGAACACCGTAGACTGAGTGGGGACACCTGGCAGAGCCTGTCTGTGCAGATTCTTCCTGGCCTCTGTGCAGCATTCCTTCCTCCAGGGTATGGGGCAGGATCTTCTCTGGAATGGGGGTCATATGGCCCACAGTCAGATTAGAGTCCTGCTTGGGCAGGTGAAAGAAGGGCAGGGGGAGGTCAGAGAGAGAGAGATTCTGTTTCCGAGGCCTAAAGTGCTGTTACGTTTTAACAAAAGACTGTAGCAATGGCTGGGCGCAGTGGCTCACGCTTGTAATCCTAGCACTTTGGGAGGCCGAGTTGGGCAGATCACCCGAGGTCAGGAGTTTCAGACCAGCCTGGCCAACACAGGGAAACCCCATGTCTACTAAAAATACAAAAATTAGCTGGGCGTGGTAGCACACACCTGTAGTCCCAGCTACTTGGGAGGCTGAGGCATGAGAATTGCTTGAACTCGGGAGGCAGAGACTGCCATGAGCCAAGATCGTGCCACTGCACTTCAGCCTGGGCAACTAAGCGAGACTCTGTCTCAAAAAAAAAAAGAAAGACTGTAGCAGTGACTATGGGAGTTATGAGCCAGGAACTGTGGGTGAAATACACACACAATGCACACACACACACATATACACGTATATCTCATATCTCAGTGAATATGAAAGACACATACTCACAATCCCTGCTTGTCATGCATTAACTACATGGATTCCAGACACACCACTGAATTATGTAGTCATGTTTCCATATATGAAAAATGTAGATGATAAAATCTTTCTTATTTCACCAATTAACATATATATGAAAAAAGTTGTCAGCTGTAGAGTTATGTAAGCTATATGATAGTGAACAGAAGTCGCCAGGGGCAAGTTTCCACTCTAGCTATTAGAGGATCTCAACATGGCCTCTGCTCTAACAGCATGTCCTGGGCATCACTGTGCCTCTGAGGGCTGGGTTTGGGCCCTGGGTTATTCTACCCTACCCCTCCCAAGTGACAGACCCAGGAGTTGAAACTGCCATTCTCCCTGCTGCTCACTTTAGGGACTTCTGTGGTGGGTGTTAACACTTTCGCAGACCCTGCTGGCCAGTTCTACTCATTCTGATTCATTGAATCATTTGTCAAACAGCAAATGTGCCTTAAGCATTTGGTACATACCTGGCATCATTTTAGCTGCCATGGGTAATATGTATCCCCTTTGTTGAGCGTGGATGAGGACATAGTCTCTGCTTACATCTTCGTGAAGAACATAAACTGAGCAAACAATAACTAATCTACTTTTTTTTTTTTTTTTGAGACGGAGTCTCGTTCTGTCTCCCAGGCTGGAGGGCAGTGGCGCGATCTCGGCTCACTGCAAGCTCCACCTCCTGGGTTCACGCCATTCTCCTGCCTCAGCCTCCCGAGTAGCTGGGACTATAGGCGCCCTCCACCACGCCCGGCTAATTTTTTGTATTTTTAGTAGAGACGGGGTTTCACCGTGTTAGCCAGGATGGTCTCAATCTCCTGACCTCGTGATCCGCCTGCCTCGGCCTCCCAAAGTGCTGGGATTACAGGTGTGAGCCACCGTGCCCGATCCACTAATCTACTTTTTATGGTGATGAGTTGTGTGAAGAAAATAAAGCGGCGCAAGGGATTAGTGAGTGGGGCACAAGGCTGAGTCGGGAATAGAAGGGAGGGAGCTTTTTGGGAGCTGATGAAGAGGAAAGACTCTTTAGAGGTGACATGGGAGCCGAGATCTGAAGGAAGGGGATGAGCCAGCTGTGTGGAGGAGACCTAGGAGAGGAACATTCCGGGCCACAGCATATGTGGAGACCTTGGTGTGGGAATGAGCTTGCTTAAGGATTAGAAGACCTGTGTGGCCAGAGCTTAGTAAACACGAGGAAGAGTGGTGTGCCGGGGACAGATTGTGCGGGAGCACTCGAGCCATGGTAAGGCATTTGGGTTTTAGTCACCTAAGAAAATAAGCCATTAAAGAGTTTTGATGCAGGGAAGGGATGAGATTTATGTTTTAAAAGAATTCAGCATTTGGCAAGTGACCCTGCTGAAAAAAAATGAAAAAGAATTCAGCGTTATGTGTGAAGAATGGACATTCGGGGGTCAGGCATGGGAGCGGGGATGTCAGGAGGCGGCTTTTGCAGACATGGGAATGTGAGGTGATGGTGGCCTGTAAGAGAGGGGTCAGGACATATTTTGGTGTTAAAGCCAACAGGACTTGCTGGTGGATTGGATATGAGATGTAGGGGAGGAGGCATTAAGGATGACCCTAGGTTTTGGCCTGAACAGTTGGGTAAGTAGGAAGATTAACAAAGGCGCTGGGTTAAAAGGGAGATCAGTAGCTCTGTTTGGGGTGTGTCAGGCCTGAGATGTCATCAGTCTTCTACTGGAGCCAGCACTCAAGAGAGGTGAGCTGAGGGACAGGCCATTTGTGAGCATCACGTAGTCCTCTGAATTGCCCCTTCTTCCCATGGCTTCTTGTCACTCTTCCTCTCCTTTTGATTTTTTTACTCAAATAGATGGTCTGCTTTCAAAAACTGTCAAACCCATAGATGATCGGACTCCAAGTTACACAGAGACGCTCTCAGCCTGCAGTGGGGGCCTCTGTGCTCTTGGTTGACTGGGGGCATTGGTGTGCACTTGCAGTTCTGAGGGAAGCCTACTTAATGCTTTAGGATGGTTTATAAGGAGAAGGTCCAGGATGACAAGAACCACGCAGATAGCACTTACTGTGTCTCAACTACCATTCTGGGTCCTTTATGTGTCTTAACTCATTGAATCCTCATGGTGATTCTATGAGGGAGCTGCTTTCACAGCTGATAAATCCAAGGTTTCAAAAGATTACATAAGTTGCCCAAAGTCACAGAGCACGTAAGAGGTGGAGCCCAGATTTGAACCCAGGCAGTCTGGTTGAAGACTGTATAGAAATTCAAGGAAACGGTCGGGTGCGGTGGCTCACACCTGTAATCCCAGCACTTTGGGAGGCCGAGGTAGGTGGACCACCTGAGGTCAGGAGTTCGAGACCAGCCTGACCAACATGTTGAAACCCCATCTCTACTAAAAATACAAAATTGGCCGGGCACGGTGGCTCACGCCTGTAATCCCAGCACTTTGGGAGGCCGAGGCGGGCAGATCACAAGGTCAGAAGATCGAGACCATCCTGGCTAACACGGTGAAACCCTGTCTCTACTAAAAATAAAAAAATTAGCCGGGCATGGTGGCAGGCGCCTGTAATCCCAGCTAACTTGGGAGGCTGAGGCAGGAGAATGGTGTGAACCCAGGAGGCAGAGCTTGCAGTGAGCCGAGATCGTGCCACTGCACTCCAGCCTGGGTGACAGAGTGAGACTCCATCTCAAAAAAAAAAAAAAAAAAAAGAAATAGAAAATTAGCCGGGTGTGGTGGCACATGCCTGTAATCCTAGCTACTTGGGAGGCTGAGGCAGGAAAATTGCTTGAACCTGGGAGGTGGAGGTTGCAGTGAGCTGAGATCGCACTATTGCACTCCAGCCTGGGCAACAAGAGCGAAGCTCCATATCAGGCCGGCCGTGGTAGCTCATGCCTGTAATCCCAGCACTTCGGGAGGCCGAGGTGAGTGGATCACCTGAGGTCAGGAGTTTAAGATCAGCCTGGCCAACATGGTGAAACTCTGTCTCTACCAAAAATACAAAAATTACCCAGGCGTGGTGGCGGGCGCCTGTAACCGCAGCTACTCGGGAAGCTGAGGCAGGAGAATTGCTTGAACTCAGGAGGCGAAGGTTGCAGTGAGCCAAGATCACGCCATTGCACTCCAGCCTGGGCAACAAGAGCGAAACTCCATCTCAAAAAAAAAGAAAAAGAAAAGGTATGGTAAAAATACAGTATAAAAGATAAAAAATGGTACACCTGTATAGGGCACTTTCCATGAGTGGAGCTTGCAGGACTTTGGGTGAGCGGGTGAGTGAGTGGTGGGTGGGTGTGAAGGCCGAGGGCATTGCTGTACGTAGACTTTAGAAACACTGTGCACTTAGGCTACACTAAGTTTACTTTACACATTTTTCTTTGGGAGGCTGAGGTGGGTGGATCCCTTGAGCCCAGGAGTTTGAGACCAGCCCAGGCAACTTGGCAAACCCTATCTCAGCAAAAAATACAAAACTTATCTGGATGTGGTAGCACGGGCCTGTAGTCCCAGCTGCTCAGAGGCTGAGTTGGGAGGATCACTTGAGCCCAGGAGGTCGAGGCTGCAGTGAGCCATGATCGCGCCACCATGCTCCAGCCTGGGCGACAGTGAGATCCTGTCTCAAAATCTGTGTCTGTGCGTGTGTGTGTGTAGTACTATTTTTTACTTTTTAAACTCTTGTTAAAAACTAAGAAACTCGCACATTAGCCTAGACCTGACAGGATCATGCATATCACTGTCTCCACCTCCACATCTTGTCCAACTGGAAGGTCTTCAGGGCCAATAACAAGCACAGAGCTGTCATCTCTAAAATAACAATGCCTTCTGGGAAACCTCCTGAAGGACCCGCCTGAGGCTGTTTTACAGATAACTTTTTTTTTAGTGGAAGGAGTACAGTGTAAAATAACTATTAAAAGCATGGTATAGGCTGGGTGTGGTGGCTCACACCTGTAATCCCCAGCACTTTGGGAGGCCGAGGCGGGAGGGTCGCTTGAGTCCAGGAGTTCGAGACCAGCCTGGCCAATGTGGGGAGACCCTGTCTCTCCAAAATATCAAAATTACCCAGGCATGGTGTTGTGCTCCTATAGTTCCAGCTATTCAGGAGGCTGAGTTGGCAGGATTGCTTGAGCCCAGGAGGTTGAGGCTGCAGTTAGCTGTGACTGTGCCACCGCCCTCCAGCCTGAGTGAGACTCTGTCTCAGAAATATATATTAAGTATAGTAAATATATAATCTGGTAACATAGTTGTTTATTAAGTATTATGTGCTGTACTTTCATGTGACTGGCAGCGTAGTAAGTTTATTTACACCAGCATCACCACTAACGTGAGTAATGCGTTGCACCACGACATTACGATGGCCTTGAATTCAGTAGGTAGTAGGCTCCATTACACTCTTATGAAAGGAGGTGGCCGGGCGTGGTGGCTCATGCCTGTAATCCCAGCACTTTGGGAGGCCAAGGCGGGTGGATCACGAGGTCGGGAAATCGAGACCATCCTGGCTAACACGGTGAAGCCCCGTCTCTACTAAAAATACAAAAAATTAGCCAGGCGTGGTGGTGGGCACCTGTAGTCCTAGCTACTTGGGAGGCTGAGGCAGAAGAATGGCGTGAACCCAGGAGGCGGAGGTTGCAGTGAGCTGAGATTGCGCCACTGCACTCCAGCCTGGGTGACAGAGCAAGACTCCATCTCCAAAAAAAAAAGATGAGTCACCAAACCTGTGTGTGTAAGAGCTTGGCCAGACTCCTTCAGCCTTTGGTATTCCTTCCACCAAGGGAACACAACAGCTTTTCATTTCTTTTTTCAGGCTGGAAGATTATATCTGGATCACCACCAGAGCAACCCCTTTCTGAAGCTTCATTCCAAGACCCACGTGTAGAGATGCCCCCTGGGGATTCAGACCACGGGACCAGTGAACTTGAGAAGAGCTTCAATCTGAGACCAGTCCTCTCTCTGCAACAGACAGTGCCCGTGGAAGCGAGACCTCGCAAATGTGAGACGCACACCAAGAGCTTCAAGAACTCGGAAATCCTGAAACCTCACAGAGCAAAACCATATGCATGTAATGAATGTGGCAAAACCTTCAGTTACTGTTCTTCCCTTTCTCAGCATCAGAAGAGCCACACTGGAGAGAAGCCCTATGAGTGCAGTGAGTGTGGGAAGGCCTTCAGCCAGAGCTCATCTCTCATTCAGCACCAGAGGATTCACACTGGAGAGAAACCTTACAAGTGCAGTGAATGTGGAAGAGCCTTCAGCCAGAACGCCAACCTCACCAAACACCAGCGAACCCACACCGGAGAGAAGCCCTACAGATGCAGCGAGTGTGAGAAAGCCTTCAGTGACTGCTCAGCTCTTGTTCAGCATCAGAGAATTCATACTGGAGAGAAGCCCTACGAATGCAGTGACTGTGGGAAGGCCTTCCGTCACAGTGCAAACCTCACGAACCACCAGAGGACTCACACCGGGGAGAAGCCCTACAAGTGCAGCGAGTGTGGGAAGGCCTTCAGTTACTGCGCAGCGTTCATTCAGCACCAGAGGATTCACACCGGGGAGAAGCCCTACAGATGTGCCGCATGTGGGAAGGCCTTCAGCCAGAGTGCAAACCTCACAAACCATCAGAGGACTCACACTGGGGAGAAACCCTACAAGTGCAGCGAGTGTGGGAAGGCCTTCAGCCAAAGTACCAATCTCATAATCCACCAAAAGACCCACACTGGGGAGAAGCCATATAAATGTAATGAATGTGGGAAATTTTTCAGTGAGAGCTCAGCCCTCATTCGACATCACATAATTCACACCGGAGAAAAACCTTATGAGTGTAATGAGTGTGGTAAAGCGTTTAACCAGAGCTCGTCCCTTAGTCAGCATCAGAGAATCCACACAGGCGTGAAACCCTACGAATGCAACGAGTGTGGGAAGGCCTTCCGGTGCAGCTCTGCCTTCGTTAGACATCAGAGACTCCACACCGGAGAGTAACTAGGAACATGGTAGAAGTGGAGAGTGTCCTGGACATGCCAACTCAGGACACATGGGTGAGGATCTGAGAAATGCTAAAGGCTTGAAAGCATCTGAAGACATCTAACTTAGAGTCTGCAGCCCAGAGCCACATGCAAAAACACCTTCAATAAATAGCTACGATTTCACATGCTGTGTGTGGACGCTCAGCTCTCTAACACCTTCTGTAATCATCAAAAGATCCAGGGCTCCATTCAATTGCAGGTTTGCCTTTATTCAGACAGTGGGCCAAAGCACTTTATTTGGTAAGCATTCCAGAAACCTGAGTTTATTCGGCGTAAGTGACCAGATCAATGAGTAAAGAACTTGGCCAAGTCTTTGGGCAATGCTGGCAGTTTCTCCTGGAAGTAATGAGAAATGTTGTAAAAGAACTGAGCATTGGCCAGAAACGATTGAAAAACCATCAAATTTGGGGCAGCGGGAGGTGTAAATACAAGTGAGAAAAGGGATTCTAGAGCCACCTGTGAAATACCACAATCTCCTTGAAGTGGGGAACATTCCTTGATGTTCCAAAACTGAGAAAAGCACAGCCAGGCCCAGCCTTTGTAGAGCTTGTTGCTGTTAGAGGCCACCCAGGCAGATCACAAGGTCAGGAGTTTGAGACCAGCCTGACCAACATGGTGAAACCCCATCTCTACTAAAAATACAAAAACTTGCCGGGCATGGTGGCATGTGCCTATAATCTCAGCTACTCAGGAGGCTGAAGCAGGAGAATCACTTGAAACCAGAAGGCAGAGGTTGCAGTGGGCCAAGATCGCAACACTGCACTCCAGTCTGGGTGAGAGCAAGACTCCGTCTTAACAAAAAAAGAGCCCACCCAGAGGTTACTGGTGTTGAGGGTAGAGCGTGCTGCTAATGAACCGAGAGGCACATCCCTTTCCATGGAGAATAGGAATGGGGAGGTGCGTGACAGCCATGCTGGACTCAGAGGCAGGTGTCATAAACTGCCCCAGGCTCCTCATTCTCCCTCCTCCCTCATGGAGAACAGTTGTGTACCCCTTGTATTAGAGATCCAGATTTTTGCCTTTGGCCTGCTTACTGTCTTTACTGTTTCCTTGGTGACTTGGTAGTCCCTTCTAGGACAGTGGAATGCTTTTGTGCCAGCCCCTCCCTCTCACCACCTAGGCTGGAGTGCAGTGGTACATACAATCATAGCTTGCTGAAGTCTCTATTCCTGCACCCTCCTACCTCGGCATCCCAAGTAGCCAGGCACACACACCACCACACCCAGCTAGTTTTCTGGAGAAAGTGTCTGGCTATGCTGCCCAGGCTGGTCTTAATTCCTGACCTCAAGGAATGCTCCGGCCACAGCCTCCCAAAGTGCTGGGATTACAGGCACAAGCCACTGTATCCAAAATAGAATCCTCTCCCTAACTCAGGGGGTCCAGGTAGTTAGTCCTTTCCACTTAAGGCAGTTCTCCAACCTGAGGTGACATAAAAGCACCGACCTAGAGACACTGGCAAAAACTAATGTGCAAAGAAATGAGTCATATAGGGGAAATCAATTTCTCTGGGCTACAACTTCCAACTCCCTTTACTCCAGTACCCAGAATCCTCTCCCAGACGGTGCTTCAAGCTGCTCAGGAGTGCTTCAGGGTTCATCCCAAAACAAAAGGCAGTGATGAATACAGGCTCTAGAAAGTTCATCAGAAGGAATAGAACTGTGGGAAGATGAGACTTGAGAAAGGTGAGACAGCAGAAAATACTTTAAGCCACGTGAGTTCAGAGAAAAGGTCGGAGTAATAGTTTATGGTTACTTCAACAGATGACGTGAACCTCACTTTCACAGGACCAAAGGATTAGTCCAGGACTTGCAGAGTGGTCAGGTCAGTGGTTCTGAGCCCTGGCTGTGCACTGGAATGGCTAGCAAAATGGGTCCTGGGCCCCCAACCCACTCATAACCTCAGTTGGTCAGGGATGGAGAGCTATACTCCCCATGTGTTCCAGTTTTCTGTTAGAGCATTTCTTAGGAAAGGCTTCATGATTGATAGTCTACAAAAGGTGCTTCCTGGCCAGGCATGGTGGCTCATGCCTATAATCCCAACAGTTTGGGAGGCCAAAGGCAGGAGTTCGAGACCGGCCTGACCAACATGGAGAACCCCTGTCTTTACTAAAAATGAAAATTAGCCGGGCGTGGTAGCACGTGCCTGTAATCCCAGCTACTCAGGAAGGCTGAGGCTGGAGAATTGCTTGAACCTGGAAGGCAGAGGTCGTGGTGAGCCGAGATTGCACCATTGCACTCCAGCCTGGGCAACAAGAGTGAAACTCTGTCTCAAAAAAAAAAAAAAAAAAAAAAAAAAAAAAGAAAGAAAGAAAGGCTTCCTTTCTGAGCTCAGCCCAGCCCATACAGGGCAGTTTTGTTACCCACCACAAGGTGCTTGTTACTTCTCCACAGGTTCTGCCACCCTGACTCCACTGACCACCCCACAAAGGAGCTAGCTCCCTCAAGGAAGACGCCACACCAGAGAATCCACCAGTTGTCAAACGATCCTTTATTTAGATATTTTCCTTTGTGCTTAACTCTGTGGGAAAGAAAAAAAAAAAATCAGTAAAAGGAAAAGTTTAAAAGGATTATCCCACCCCACCAGTAACCATTTCCAAAACTTCCCAGCTTATCTCTGTGAATACACTGGGTGGCCCCCCTTTCACCCCTATTGTAACAATGAAAATGTCACTTACGGCTGGGCATTCCACAGCACCACTGTTGATGTCATCTATGATGTCATGAGGGTGGCGGCCATCAACATTACAGCCCACAGACTGGGCAGTCCCCAAGATCTCTTTAATGGTTCCTTTAAGAAATGGTGGCATTGGAGGTGCTGGCTCAGTCCCTCACAATCCACAGATACTGGGGAATACTGAAGGGGTTCATAGCAGGCAATGGAAGGAATGAGGTTCCTGCTCCCCTAATATAGAATATAGAGCTCCATCTAGTTCCACAACCCGGAATGCAAAGCTTCCATGGGTCCTTGATGCCCAGATTAAACACATCCAATTTACGATCCATCCTTTCAGTCCCAGAAAAGTGCACCCCATCTTGGGTCTCACTGAGCACCCTTCAATAGGAAGAATGTTATCACTCAGTGAAAACACAACTACCGTTACGGCGGTTACACGTTGTCCTGCTCTTACCAGAGAGTTCTCTGGCTAAGGATCGGTGCCGCATCTGTCGAGCAATGTTGACGATCTCATCAAAAGTGATATTCCCACTGTGTTTAACTGCAGAAGAGAAAACAGCAAAAGCTTTGTTAGAGTCTGAAACCAAAGCAGATCATGTGTCCTTCATTTTGTTTCTAGGCTGTTCCCATGCTTTCGGCACAGAGTCATCCACATGAAGAACAACCCTGTTTCCTAAGCTGGCATTTACTATCAGCTCACCACTGGATTGCACCAGCCAACAGAGACCTGGTCAGGTGCAGTGGCGGGTGGCTGAGGGCAAAACCAAGCCTTCACAAATCTGACATGGCAGAAACAGTTTTAGAGAAATGACAAGCTTAAATTGCCAGGGACAGTTAAACTGCACAGTGCCTGACAGCTGTATGTGGTCTCCTGATTATAGGTCATTGTTGCTGACATCTTCCTCCCACATGCACTGATTGGGGCCTGCCCCACACAGGGACTACATGGCACTTTTTTTTTTTTTTTTTGAGACAGAGTCTCACTGTCACCCAGGCTGGAGTGCAGTGCCACGATCTTGGCTCACTGCTACAACCTCCACACCTCCTGGGTTCAAGTGATTCTCCTGCCTCAGCCGTCTACTACAGGCAAGCACCACCAGGCTAATTTTTGTACTTTTTGGTGGAGATGGGGTTTCACCATGTTGGCCAGGCTGGTCTTGAACTCTTGATCTCAAGTGATCCGCCCGCCTCAGCCTCCCAGAGTGCTGGGATTACAGGTGTGAGCCACCCAGCATACATGGCACTTTTTGATACTACCTGGCTCTAGCAACCTTAACCATATCAACACCCAATACCCACGTCAACCCCAGGTTTCCTTTAAGGGAAAATACAGCCACATATATCAAACATCTCACAAACCATTACCAAAACCAAACTAGGGAAAAGACAACTCACTGTTTTTCTGTTTCTTTCTGTCTCTTGGTGGTTCCTTGAGGGCTTTGATGATCAGGGCAGAGGCAGAAGGCACCACCTCAATCTGCAGAAGAGATTCTTGAGTGAATACTCCACCTCCAGTGAATACTGCCATGCACGCTGGCTCTCAAAAATCATGGCCACACACTGTCCAAGTCTTTGCCCTAGGTCCGTACTCTTGACAAAGCCTCCCCAACAAGGTAAAATCACTCTCAGCTCACCTCTGGTGGCAGAAATACTCTTCAGGAATCCCAGAGGGTTGCTACCTCTGTCCCCCCACCCTCCTCTCCCGAAACCAAGCACAAGTAAATACCTGGGCCTGTCTGTTCTGAATGGTCAGTTTCACTGTAATCCTCAGGCCCTTCCAGTCACCTGTTGCCTTGGCAATGTCATCACCAACCTTTTTTGGAGACTAGAAATAAAGGCATGTAATCAACATGGTGTCCAGAGGTCAACCACGGCCTTGAAACCTGCCCACCACTTCTCACTTGGCAACAAAGGAAGCTATCTCAAGTACCTAAGAGCACCTTCTCAATCAGAGCACAGAGCATAGCATAAACTGGGGGTTGGGGTTGTCTTGTCCAGAACTGTAAAGTGCAGACTTGGCCACAATGTAACCTAGACCCCCTCCTAAGTGCCCATGTGCTTAAGGAGGGGGATTTTCAGCCCTGCTGACATTAGAGTCACCTAAGGAGCTTTCAAAATACTAGGCTCCCATGTCAGACCACCCACGTCCATCTTCCTGGATGAAGGTCTGATTATTTGCTACTCTGAAATTCTTCTCTAGTAATCCTTAGCCTCAACAGGAGGCTAAGTGTCCCTTAAGTGCCAGCTAACGACCAAGGAAGAATAGTTAAGATACAAGTTAAAAAAGACCAATGGGGAAGAGCATTTGAGGCAGGGGACCACTGTGCAAGGATTAAATAAAGGCCTAATGAAATTCAGGGAAATCCAAGAGGACAGAATGACGGGGAAGCCAGCAGTTACTCAGCAGGCATGAGACACAGCCTGTCACATTAACTGCTAGGTTTACATCTACAACACAGCTGGAAACGCTCACTGGATCTTCACCCACACCCCATTTAATCTTCCCAACAATGCCATGCCCACTTCCCGACGAGGAAATAGATATTGGCTGCCCAACGTCACTAAGCCACTCCTAACTTCAAAACTCCCCCTTGGGCCCACCCCGCAGATACAGCAAAGCAGCAGTGGAGACACATGGAGCTAATTACAATTTAAAGGCACCGGGTTCGATTATTCACGCACGACCTTCCTAAGGTACCTAGTACTAGTTCGCTGGCTCAGGCCTACTGAGGGTGACAGTCCAAGCCACGAGGGCACCTCTGGCACAGTCGTGACTCCACGAGCCGGCGCTTAAAGTCAAACAAATGTGAAAAAATGCCCCTTGGAGGGGATAACGTACCAGACCCAGGGGGCCGATCTTGGGGGCCAGGGCAGAAGTGGCACCGACTTCACCTCCGGTGCACCTCAGGTATACTGGGGGGAAAAAAAGAGTTAGTGTCTCTGCAGAGGGAGCCCCGGAGCCACCACAGCCCTCTCAGCGTCTTTCCGGGGCTGGACACACCACCCTCTGCCTCTTCTCGAAACAGCACAGAGCGCGAGGCGGGCCACCCGCTCCTCCCTCGGGTGTGGGCAGCTCCGAAACTCACACCGGGGAGGCGTGGAGAGAGCCCCGTCGCCCGCGAACCCAGGCCAGTGGGGCGAAACGCCCGGAGACAAGCCTTACCCTAGGGCGTGCGGGCTCCCAAGCCGCCACAGGTGGTCCAGTCCTCCCTCCCCACCTACACGTGAAGAAGCTAAGGCCCAGAAAGGCTGAGGCTTGGCCGGGGCAGCGCAGCACCGGGAAGGCCTCTAGGAGGCAGCGGCTTTAAGAGCCCCATACGGGGAAAGCTTTGCACGCGCGGCGGGGCCGAGGGATGCTCCATCCCGCAGCCCCGGCCACAACTACAGCACGCACCGACTTTGATCTCGTTGGGGTCGAACTTCGGCGGCATGATGGAGGCGGCTGGTGTCGGATGAACCCGGATTCGGGACGACCGAAGAAAGTTGCACCTTGGCCTCCTCCGAGCCGAAAGCCGAGAGGCAGGAAATCGCGCGGACAAGCCGGATATAGGCAGGAAAACACGGCTATCGCGAGAACTGTCGTCACTGCTCAGCCTTCCAGAGATGCCCATGTCGCCATGTTTGTTGTGGGCAGGCGCCTGAGACTGACGGCTGGTAAGCCGGGCACCGCGGTGCGCTGAAGCTAGAGATTCCGAAAGGGGGTTCGGGTAGTTCGCTCCGGAGAAGTCTGAGAAGAGGGGTTGCTCCCGTGATCCCAGGCCTAGCTGTTTCCCATATTCCTTTATCGTGAGTGTCACCCCGGTCCCCGTCACCCAATCCCAGAGCCCCGCCCCTCCCCTGAGGGGTCCGTAGTCCCATTCCGAGACCCCAGTACCGCGGCGACCCCTGCTCCCTCGAGCACTTGGTGTGTGCACTTTAGTTATGAAAACAGCCTATTTATGTGGAAATCCAGTCCCGCTGTTCATTCGGAGAGTCCGCGGTTCCTAGAGCCTCAGACTTCGTCATCCCGGTCTGCGTGACTTTCTGAGATTCTGAGTTTCTGTCCCCAGCGCCTGCCTTTGAAGGAGACCAGACTCCGGCTCCGCCCGGCCCGTGCCGGGTGGTCTGCGGCCCCGAGTCCGTGACCAAGCCCTCCGAGTAATCGACCTGCCCTCGGGTGCACCAGCGGGTCCCAACGTGGGGGACCCCTCCATCCGCAAAGCCAGGTCAGCCACTGCCCACCCCACCCCAGGAAATATGGGTGTGGCCCTCCCCCCGCATCTAGGCTGGACGTCGGAGAGGGAGGGACAGGCATGTGGGGCAGCCTGGAAAGAACTGATCTTCGGGGAGGGGTGGGAGAGCGATGGTGGTTGGGAGGAAGTGGGGAGAGCTGCACATCAGGAAGGGGGTGCAGGAGGGTTAGTGACTGGGGAGCAGAAGGATAAGTGCTGGTCATCAGGGAGGGATGGGGGAGGGCTGTTTTCAAACCATTCCCCGTCCTTGCAGGCAGGTGGGGTGACAAGAGGGGCCTGAACTGGCTCTGCAGGCCTGGCTGCCTCCCCAGACAGCCCCGCCCCCGTGGGTGCAGAGCTGCCATCTCACCCATCCCTCTGAGGACTGGGTGTGTGTGTTCTTCAGCTGCATCTCCTCCCATGACCATCTTCTCCCTAGCTCCTCTAGCGGGCCCTGAATCAATGTTGCTTGCATGTGGGGTGCTTTATGGCTAACATTTATTGAGCGCTCATGTGCCAGGTACTGTACTATGGGCTTGACATACATGAAGTCATTGGAGGACAGAAGCCAGTGTTGGTAGCATGGTTACTCACACTTTACAGATGAGGAAACTGAGGCTCTGAGAGGTGAACCAAGGTGACCTCTGCAGTTGTGGGTGGCAGATTTTGGATTCAAACTCAGTTCTCTTTCAACCCAAAGCCTGTGCTGCTCACCATGCACTTCCCTGGGTGATTGCTTCCTGGCTCATTGCCATCCCTTATCCAGCTCTGGTATTTACAGACACTGTGCAGGCCCTGGGCAGGCAGTGAGCACCTGGCTCTGAGTTCAGGACAGTGTACTTCGTGTGTGCCAAGTTATGTGAGCACCAAGCAGTTGGGCAAATCCCACAGGTCAGGACTTGAGAGACCACGGTTCCAGGCTGCAATCCAGGCTGTACAGCCAGGCCACTGAACTTAATAAGCATCTGCTTCTTCACTTTATTTATTTATTATTATTTTCTGAGACAGAGACTACCTCTGTCACCCAGGCTGGAGTGCAGTGGCGTGATCTTGGCTCACTGCAACCTCCACCTCCTGGGTTCAAGCGATTCTCATTCTTCAGCCTTCCAAGTAGCTGGGACTACAGGTGCACATCACCACGTCCAGCTACTTTGTGTATTTTTAGTAGAGACGGGGTTTCACCATGTTACCCAGGCTGGTCTCGAACTCCTTGGCTCAAGTGACCCACCTGTCTTGGCCTCCCAAAGTGCTGGGATTACAGGCATGAGCCACCACACCCGGCCTGTTTCTTCACTTTAAAAAGGGATATGGTGAGAACAAAATGGAATAGTAACTGAGGGTGGTAAGCTGAGAATTGCTTTTTAATTTGTATTCACCGCAGAGGTCTCTTTGGTCGTGATGTAGTTGAGCTCCCTGAGGTCCTGGCTGGCTCTGGCTTGCTCCTGCTGATCCTGCTCTGACAGTGTTTGGGGGGCTGGAAGTGATTCATTGGCAGAGTCTGTTAGAGTCCTCAAAGAACAGCCTTGGAAAGCGCCTGAGGAAACGTCTCTAAGTTTCCCTAGAACAGGAAAAGGATAATGCCAAGGCCTCACTATGGGTCAGTGGCAAATGTGGGCCCCAACCCAGGTCATCTGGCTTGTCTGTCTCCACCTCATCCTGCTGCTCAATGTTTAGTCAACAAAGAACAAGGAGTACTGAGTGCCTGCGGTGGGCTCAGGATACAGATGGAAGAACTAGAAAGACGCAGCCCCTGACCCCATGGAACTCACCAGAAAGACATGGCCCCTGCCTCCATGGAACTCACCGGAAAGTCGCAGCCCCTGCCCCCGTGGAACTCACCGGAAAGACGCAGCCCCTGCCCCCGTGGAACTCACCGGAAAGAAGCAGCCCCTGCCCCCGTGGAACTCACCGGAAAGACGCAGCCCCTGACCCCGTGGAACTCACCGGAAAGACATGGCCCCTGCCTCCGTGGAACTCGCCGGAAAGTCGCAGTCCCTGCGACCGTGGAACTCACGGGAAAGACGGAGCCCCTGCCCCCGTGGAACGCACGGGAAAGACGCAGCCCCTGCCCCCGTGGAACGCACGGGAAGGACGCAGGCCCTGCCCCCGTGGAACGCACGGGAAGGACGCAGCCCCTGCCCCCGTGGAACGCACGGGAAGGACGCAGCCCCTGCCCCCGTGGAACGCACGGGAAGGACGCAGCCCCTGCCCCCGTGGAACTCTCTAGAAAGACACAGCCGCTGCCTCCGTGGAACTCATTAGGGAGACACAGCCCCTGCCTCCATGGAACTCATGGTCCAGCAGACCAGCTGCATGCTCTGTTACTGCACTACCTGTCCCAGGTGTTGGGGGCTGTGACAAATTACCCAGTCCCTAACTTCTCTCCTGTGTCCCAGGGTCCTAAAGATCGCTCTGGGAAAAGGGAAGGATGCCGCTCTTCTTCCGGAAGCGGAAACCCAGTGAGGAGGCTCGGAAACGCCTGGAGTACCAGATGTGTTTGGTGAGGGAAAGTGGGTTTCCTCTAACTCTATCCCATCTCCTCCTCGGTCCCCATGGAGTAGGCCTCCGCACTGCCCCCGACAAGCCGTGCTCCCTCCCATCTGCCTCCCCCACCCACAGAAGAAATACCTTACTTAGACGCAACAGATGAGGACCCCCGTCAAGGGTGCTTCTCCCCTGTAGACTGAGCGCACTGTCATTGCTTTTCAGTTCCTCGTCCCTCTGGGCCTCAAGCTCCGGGAAAGCAGGGGTCATTGGTTCACCTGCCAAATGGACCAGTGGAACCAGATAGTGTCTATGGTCCTTTGCAGCTATTTACATTTATGTTCTTTGCCTGGCTTGTCCACTCTGCAAAGATGTTTTGTCTTAATACTTTTTAAAAATTCTTTTTATCCTTAGGCAAAAGAAGCTGGGGCAGATGACATTCTCGACATCTCTAAATGTGAGCTTTCAGAGGTAAACTGAGCATAGTGTTGGGCTGTGAATTGGATCTGTCCCGTTTTCTTGGATCATGTGTCCCTAGGAAAGACAGAGGTGGACTGGGGCTTTAGAAAGGCCAGAAGCTCCAGTCACGAGATGTTTCCTTAGATTTTGTTCTTGTCCAAAAGGCCTCAATATAACGTAGTCTCCAAGAGTCAAGGAGTCTAGGTAGAAAATGTACCCACAGGCTCCTAGGTTGCTGGAAGGGCCTGGCATTCTCCGGCCCCTGAAGGGGTTCACAATGGGGACAGGGTGGGTGGGGCAGGGCAGTCTCCTGCCAGCTGACTGAGGGAAGGGCCGGCCACATCCCCAGCACCACTGCTTGCCAGCCTTGCCCCTGGGCTCAGCACTGCCACCTGCTGTGGCGTTTTGCCGTTGTTCACCTCCTGCCTGTCTGTTCCTCACGTGAATGCCACTCAGAGAACAAGCTAAAAACTGGCAGGAGGGGAGACACTTAACTCTTCTTTATCTTATCTTAGATTCCATTTGGAGCTTTTGCAACATGCAAAGTTCTGCAGAAGAAGGTAAGATGGAGCTTCATCTTCAGAGACTTTCTTACTGCATGTCTGCTTGTTTGAACCCACGAGGGACTTTGAGGAGCTGTCTTCCCAGCGTAGACACCTCCTTTCTCTCTGCTTCTTATGCTCTTGGCCTGCAGCAGGTGTTTTCACAGATAGGAGAGTAGGCTTTGGGGTTGGACCTTCCTGTGTCACATTCTAACTCTGCCCTCACTGGCTTCATGACTTGGGCAACTTCCTTAAACTCTTCTCAGTTTCTTCCCCTGTGAAATGAAGACATTCATAGTTCTCCTTTCTGAGGCACGGTGAGAATTAAATGAGTGGTAGATAACTAGATAGAGATAGAACTATACTGAGTGTACATGCCTGCCACGTAGTAAAGGCTTATGAACTCCGGTGTTAGTAGTAATAGAAACTCACCCCTTTTATTCTGGTCACCCGGGGAGATTCCGAGCGGAGTGAATGATTTTTCAGCAGAGCATTGCGACTTTGAATGCAGATGGGTAGAAGTGCTCTAAGTGAAGTATCTAAATGAGAATATGCAAAAAAAAAAAAAAAAAAAAGTGTTCCGTCATGCCGCCAGAGTAGTGAGGTCCTTGGCGCTGGAAGGTTTTTTTGTTTGTTTGTTTTTGTTTTTTTTTTTTTTTGAAGATGGATGCTCGCTGTGCTCTGTCACCCAGGCTGGAGTGCAGTGGTGCAATCTCGGCTCACTGAAACCTCCGCCTCCTGGGTTCAAGCGATTCTCCTGCCTCAGCCTCCTGAGTAGCTGGGATTATAGGCGCCCACCACCACGCCCAACTAATTTTTGTATTTTTAGTAGAGATGAGGTTTCGCCATGTTGGCCAGGCTGGTCTCGAACTCCTGACCTCAAGTGATCCACCCGCCTCAGCCTGCCAAAGTGCTGGGATTACAGGTGTGAGCCACCACGCCCAGTCTGTGCTGGAAGTGTTAGGCAGCAGTCGATGCCTAAGAAAAATAGCAGTAGATCGGCCAGGTGCGGTGGTTCATGCCTGTAATGCTAGCACTTTGGGAGGCCGAGGCGGGCAGATCACGAGGTCAGGAGATCAAGACCATCCTGGCTAACATGGTGAAACCCCGTCTCTGCCAAAAATTAAAAAAAATCAGCTGGGTATGGTGGCACGCGCCTGTAGTCCCAGCTACTCGGGAGGGCGAGACAGGAGAATTGTTTGAACCCAGGAGGCGGAGGTTGCAGTGAGCTGAGATTGCACCACTGCTCTCCAGCTTGGGCGACAGAGCAAGATTTGGTCTCAAAAAAAAAAAAAAAAAAAAGAAAAACAGTAGATGACCTGGACTGAGCCCTGGCTCCTCTGCCAGCCCTGGACATTTTGTGCATGAGCTTTTACTTAACATCATGGCAGCCCTGGGAGGCAGGCACTTTATTATTCTCTATTTTCCACATGAAGACGCTGGCGCTAGGAAGGTTATGATCAGGATGGCTGCAGGGGGATCCCTTCTCAGATGGAAGGAAGATGTAGACCTCTAAGGTCTCTTTCACCGTTGAAGATCCGGATTTTAAGGAAGGGCATCAGATTCCCCACTGGGAGAGTTCATGATCCTGACCCGCATCCCCTGTTGTGGTGTCTGGGAGAGCAAGATGGTGGGACGTGGCAGGGTGCTGGGCTGGCTCCCACACCCTTATCCTGCCCTGCCTGCTGCTCTTCCTCAGCCCAACATGGCCGCACATCTCTCCACACAGGTGCTGATCGTCCACACGAATCACCTCACTTCCCTGCTTCCCAAATCCTGCAGCCTCCTTAGTCTGGCAACCATCAAGGTACTGGGCCCTCTTCCCAGGCAGCTGGGGCTCTGCATGGGGTTCCAGGCGGCAGCTGAGCGCCTGCTCCCTTTGGGCCACCTCTTGTATGTCAGAGGGGCCCAATTTACCAGTCAATCTGGGATTTGATCAGCATGGTTTATTGGATACTTCTGTGGGCTGTGTGTGGGATAGGGTGACAAAGATGACCAGCCACAGGCCCTGTCCTGGGGAGTTTACGTGCTAGGAGGAAAGCCAAGTGACAGCCTCATGGCAAGTCCACTAGCAGAGGGCGAGGAGACTGACGGTCCTAGGCAAGAAGGAAGAGGAGGGACGCCCAGGTGATCTGGAAGGACTCCCTGCTGACTGTGAGCTCCTCCCTGGACAGGCTGGGAGGCATTCACAAGATGTGGGAGGTGTGAGCCCAGGGTTGTTGTGTGCAGACCTGAGCTTGGGAGAGTGGTATGCACCTTCAGAGGAGGCCAGCAGCACAGGTGTCAGCCCAGCAGCACAGGTGTCAGCCCGGCAGCACAGGTGTCAGCCCGGCAGCACAGGCCCAATCTGTTATACTATATTGTTTAGGGAATAATGATGAGAAAAGCCTGTATGTGTTCACTACAGATGCTTGCTTTTTTTTTTTTCTTTTAATATTTTGAACATGAGTTTGGTTGAATCCATAGATATGGAGGGTACCTGTGTGTGCGCATGTATAAATATTTCTCCAAGGCCTTTTTTGTGCATTTTCATTTTTAAAAAATTAGAGGCCAGTTGTGGTGGCTCACACTCGTAATCCTAGCACTTTGGGAGTCCAAGGCGGGTGGGTCACTTGAGGTCGGGAGTTCGAGACCAGCCTGGCCAACATGGCGAAACCCCATCTCTACTAAAAATACAAAAAGACCAGCAGAGCATGGTGGCATGTGCCTGTAATCCCAGCTACTTGGGGGGTTGAGGCACGAGAATCACTTGAACCCAGGAGGTGGAGGTTGCAGTGAGCTGAGGTCATGCCACTGCACTCCAGCCTGGGTGACAGAGTGAGACTCTGTCTCAAAATAAAATTAAATAAAATTAAAAATTAGCAAGTACAGTTAAGCAAAAGGGGAAACATCTATAATTTTACACTGTGGAGTACCACTATCAGTATTTTATCACATATTTGAAAGTCTTATATATTTATACAATGGGGTGTTTCTTTTTAACATATTACTATCTAGGCGTACTGTTTTATAGCATAGTTTTTCAGTTAACAGTAAAAATAAATATACATAAAATAAAATGGTATAATGGTTTGAGAAGGAAAATGAGGCGGGAATGATCAGCACTGAGTGGGAAAGGAGCGGCAGGCACTCTGTTTCTGCACTGGGGGTGTGAGGTGACCCCAGCCCCTCCTCACCGCTCTGGAGCCCGGAGTCTGAGGGACTTTCTCACTTGGAGACTCACAGGGGTTTTCCTTCTGCAGGTTCTAGATCTCCACGATAATCAGCTGACAGCCCTTCCTGATGATCTGGGGCAGCTGACTGCCCTCCAGGTAAGACTGCAGAAACAGAAACCCACCTCGGATGGCCCTAGTGAGACCAGGCAGTCACTCAAGCCTGGAATGTTCTGGCCAGGCTCCAGCCAGTGGAAGCAGGCTGCACTCAGTGCCAGCTCCACCCTCCCCTTGGTTCTTCGGGTTTTTTTTTTTTTGAGACAGTGTCTCACTGCGTTGCCCAGGCTGGAGTGCAGTGGCGCCATCAGAGTTGCAGAGGCAACCTCTGCCTCCTGAGTTCAAGCGATTCTCCTGCCTCAGCCTCCCTAGTAGCTGGGATTACAGGCGTGTGCCACCACTCCCAGCTAGTTTTTATATTTTTAGTAGAGATGGCCACTCCCGGCTAGTTTTTATATTTTTAGTAGAGATGGTGTTTCACCATGTTGGCCTGGCCGGTCTCGAACTCCTGACCTCAAGTGATCCACTCACTTTGGCCTCCCAAAGTGCTGGGATTACAGGTGTGAAACACCACGCCTGACCAATTGTACCACTTTGAGCCACAATAAATACCTTGGTGTAGGACTTTTTGTATGTGTATTTTTTTTTCTCACTCTGTCACCCAGGCTGGAGTGCAGTGGCACCATCTCAACCCACTGCAACATCTGCCTCCCGGGTTCAAGAGATTCTCATGCCTCAGCCTCCTGAGTATCTGGGATTACAGGCACATGCCACCACACCTGGATAATTTTTGTATTTTCAGTAGAGACTTGTTTTCACCATGCTGGCCAGGCTGACCTCAAACTCCTGGCCTCAGGTGATCCACCCGTCTTGGCCTCCCAAAGTGCTGGAATTACAGGCATGAGTCACTGCACCTGGCCAGTAGGTGTATTTTTATAGAATTGCTGCATTCACTAATTTGTAACTTTTGGATACCTGACAATAACTCGTGGCATCGTTTGGTTCATCAAATATTCATCTTATTATTTTTAATGGCTACTTAGCTTTCCATTGCGTCATTTTTTTGTTGTTGCTTGTTTGTTTTTTTGAGATGGAGTCTCGCTCTGTCACCAAGCTGGAGTGCAGTGGCGTGATCTCAGCTCACTGCAATCTCCACCTCCCGGTTTCAAGCAATTCCCCTGCCTCAGCCTCCTGAGTAGCTGGAATTACAGGCGCCCACCACTACGCCCGGCTAATTTTTTGTATTTTAGTAGAGACGGGGTTTCACCATGTTAGCCAGGATGGTCTCGATATCCTGACCTCATGATCCACCCACCTCAGCCTCCCAAAGTGCTGGGATTACAGACGTGAGCCACCGCGCCTGGCCCCCATTGCATCTATTTTTAATGGTCACTCAGTGTGTCATCCTGTTGGCCTCGCTCACCTCAAGGTGCCACCTTCTGGAGGGAGCACAGCTTCAGAATCCAACAAGTCCTGGCTCAGTCCCAGCACCACTGCCGGCCTGAGGCCTTGGGTGGATCACACAGCCTTGGGGCAGCCTTTTCCTTAATGCCAGGGGAACTAGAGCCTCCTGTGCTGCCTCCCCAGATCCCCGAGTCTATAGTCCCCTTCTTCCTCCCTCCCTGATGGTGGGGCAGTTACTGAGCATTTTGTGGTCGGTATAAGTGCTGGAACCTCAGCCAGAAGCGGTTCAAGGCCTGGCTCTGCTCTCCTGAACACACGACTTCACCACCCTGAGCTTCAGTTTTTTCCTATCTCCAGGGGAAAGTTAAGAATTTCTGTCTTCCTCAAGGGCCAGCAGGGGGAGATAAGGGCTTGTGTGTGTAGTGCCTGGGTACCCTGGCCCGGCAGGGCAAGGGGTGCAGGGGTCATCACTGTGATCTGTGTGTGGGTTCTCGTGTCACCTCTTCCTCTTTCTTATTTTTGAGATAGAGTCTTGTTCTGTTGCCCAGGCCGGAGTGCAATGGTGCAATCTCAGCTCACTGCAACCTCCACCTCCTGGGTTCAAGCAATTCTCCTGCCTCAGCCTCCTGAGTAGCTGGGACTACAGGCGTGTGCCACCATGCCCAGCTAATTTTTGTATTTTTAGTAGAGATGGGGTTTCACTATGTTGGCCAGGCTGGTCTTGAACTCCTGACCTTGTGATCCACCTGCCTCAGCCTCCCAAAGTGCTGGGATTAGAGGCATGAGCCACTGCGCCTGGCTGCCTCTTCCTCTTTCTTAGGTCTTAAACGTGGAAAAGAATCAACTGATGCAGCTCCCGCGTTCCATTGGGAACCTGACCCAGCTCCAGACTCTCAATGTTAAAGGTAGGGACCAAGAAGCCGTGTCCGTGTGACCCTCCATCAGCTCTGGGCCGTCCTGGCCGGGATCCACAGGCTGCCCCGCCCAGGAGCCATTGAGCAGGAGGCAGCCAGTCTCCAGGGGTCGCTGTAAATGGACTGACCCTTGTTGCGTCAGCTTTCTCCATGGTAACCAGAGACAGGCTGTCTGGAGGGTTCCTGTGGCTCCTCAGAGCCAGGGCCGTATGGCCATATGGGGAGGCGGGCAGCTGGGTCCCGAGCCTCAGTCACTCGTATTTATAATGGTGAGTGTAGTGGACTGATGGGGCGAGAGCTCCTAAGGAGCCGCAGTAAGGTTCTGAGCAGTGCTATCACCTCCAGTGACGCAACAAGCCTCCTGAGGAGTCCACGGGGCAGGCTGAGGGCAGTGGTGCCATCCCCAGTTTACATACGAGGAAAACAAGGCCCGGGAAATCAAGTGTGACTTGCTCAAGACCACCCCGTGGGATGGTGACAGAGCCAAGACCACTGCACAGGCGCCTTACCCACAGGAGCGCTCTGCTCGCCACACCCAGCTCTCTCCCTTCTCCTTGCTGTCCTTAAGCACTTCCTGCAGAGTGCCTCTGTTTATCAACTGTAACATATGAATAATGAGAACAACAGTGGCGCCCCATTGCTCAGTCATTACAGCATGAGGGGCCTGTGCGGAGGACCTCACACATCATCTACCTGAACCTCCAATCTCCCCGTGTTCTTATAAGGCTGGGTAGCAGTGTCGTTCCCATTTTCCAGGTGAGAAAACTGGCACAGGGAGGCAAAGCCAGCTGTCTAAAGTCTCTTGGCTAGTAATTAGTGTAGTGGGGACTTGAACTGGAACTCCACCTTCTTGATCCTACGAAACCTCAAGGTCCGGGACCTGGTGTGTGCCCCAGAGGCCAGAGTGGCTCCCAGCGGGCATCAGGCAGGAAGCTGGTGATGGGGATTTGGGGTGTTGAGCTGTGCTATTGGGGTCTCTGCAGACAACAAGCTGAAGGAGCTTCCAGACACCCTGGGGGAGCTTCGAAGCCTGCGTACCCTCAACATCAGTGGAAACGAGATCCAGAGGTTGCCACAGATGCTGGCTCACGTTCGAACCCTGGAGGTAAATGGGAAGCTGTTTTTGCCTGGGGTGCTCTCTGGCCTGCCTACCTACCCTCTCTCCCACTTTACTGAGTGCCTGCTCTGATCTTACGGTGCCAGGGTCACACAGAGATCCCAAGGCATGGTCCTTGGAAGCTTGTAGAGAGGCTGATGTGTGAACGTTCGTAATTCTATGACCTTTGCTGCCATAATAGAGGCAGAAAAACGTACATTAAGAATGAAGAAGAAAGAATCCACAATCCAGAAGAAGCTGACACTTTAAGAAAGTTGTCAGTGGGGGAACAACACACACTGAGGCCTGTCAGAGGGGGGTTGTGGGGAGGGAGAGCATCAGGAAGAAAAGCTAATGGAGTCTGGGCTTAAAACCTGGGTGATGGGATTATCTGTGCAGCAAACCACCGTGGCACATGTTTACCTTTGTAACAAACCTGCACATGCTGCACATGTACCCCTGAGCTTAAAATAAAAGTTGCAGGAGAAAAAAAAAGTTAAAAAAAAAAAAAGTTGTGATATTCAAGCCAGATCTTAAAGGAGGAATAAGATTTCTGGGCTGGGCGCTGTGGCTCACGCCTGTAATCCCAGCACTTTGGGAGGCCAAAGCAGGTGGATCACTTGAGGTTAGGAGTTTGAGACCAGCCTGGCCAACATGGTGAAACCCTGTCTCTACTAAAAATACAAGAAATTATCCAGGCGTGGTGGTGCACACCTGTAATCCCAGCTACTCGGGGGATGCTGAGACAGGAGAATTGCTGGAGCAATTACAGGAGCTGGAGATTGCAGTGAGCCGAGATTGCGCCATTGCACTCCAGCCTGGGCAACAAAGCAAGACTTTGTCTCAAAAAAAAAAAATTCTGAGCAGACCTGGATAACAGGGGCAGCCCAGGTGGAGGAGGCAGGTGGTGGGAAGCACAGGTTGTCTTAGGGAGGGGCGAGGAAGTGATGTGGTTGGAAGCTGCTGAGACTGTGTGATATGGGGCCCAGAAAGCTGGGAGGGAGAGAAGGAGGTAGGGAGCCGTCGGAATGGGGCTTCAGAATTATCCAGGCCAGGGGAGTTCTACAGGCTAGAAGTCCAAGACCAAGGTGTTGGCAGGGTTGGTGACTTCTGAGGCCTCTCTCCTTGGCTTGTAGGTGCTGTCTTCCCTCCCTGTGTCTTCACCTCATCTTCCCTGTGTACATGTCCGTGTCCAAATTTCCTCCTCTTAGAAGCACACCAGTCATATTGGATTAGGGCCCAGCCTAGTGACCCCTTTTTAACTTAATTACCTCCTTAAAGATGCTGTCTCCACATACAGCCACATTCTGAGGGATGGGGGGATTAGGATTTCCACATAGGAACTTGGGAGGGGGACACGGTTCAGCCCATGACAGACACTGACGGGCAGCTGCTCAGGGAAGGTGGCTCTCACAGTCATGCTGATGAGGTGGCTCACCTTTATCTGGGGCTTTCTAAGACTGGGCATAAACTGGAATCGCTCCGTGTATCGTCACAGAAATCTTATGAGGCAGATACTGTTGTGCTACTTTGTAGATGAAGAAACTGAGGCACAGGCAGTTTAAGAAACTTGCCCAAGGGCCACACAGTCACTGACAGCAGAGATAGTTGTAAACCAGGCCGTCTGAAGCTGACGCCTGTGCTCCCCACCTCTGTACGACTCGGCTTCTGAACAGGGACTTCTCCATTCATGGTGGCACGCAGTCTGGCCAGCATTCCGGAGTGGCCTGGAGTTGGCCCCACTCTCAGCCAGCTCAGCCTGCCGAGCAGAGGCGTCTCTGCCAGAGTGGGTGGGTGAGCACAGAGACAGCAGAGGAAGGACTGACCTCAGCAGCCGGGGCCCTCCTGCCTGAGGAAGGGACGGCTGGGGAGACGGGCCAACATGGCTTATCCTCTCTGCTGCCCACTGGAACTTTCTGCAATGATGGAAATGTTCAGTGACCATGCTGTCCAGAGCGGCAGCTGCTGGCCATGCGTATCTCTCGAGCACCTGGTGACCGTGCTGTCCAGAGCGGTGGCCACTGGCCGTGTGTATCTAACGAGCACCTGGTGACCGTGCTGCCCAGAGCGGCGGCCACTGGCCATGTGTATCTAACGAGCACCTGGTGACCGTGCTGTCCAGAGTGGCGGCCACTGGCTATGTGTATCTAACGAGCACCTGGTGACTGTGCTGTCCAGAGCGGCAGCCGCTGGCCACATGTATCTATCAAGCACCTGGAATTGGCTTGTGTGTACAGCCAGGAACTAAAAGTTTGATTTCATTGAATTTTAATTAATTTATATTTAAATAGCCGTGGGTCCTTAGTGGCTACCATTTTAGACAACGTAGCTCAGAGCACGTTCCCAATTCTGAAGCCATCCTCGACATCTAGTACGAGTTCTGGACACTTCAATTTGTTTTTTCTTTGAGACAGGGTCTCATGTTGTCACCCAGGCTGGAGTGCAGTGACTCAGTCATAGCTCACTGCAGCCTCAAACTCCTGGGCTCAAGAGATCCTCCTCTTCATCCTCCCAAGAAACTGGGACCACAGGTGTATCCCATCACACTTGGCTAATTTTTTTATTTTTTGTAGAGATGAAGTCCCACTATGTTGCCCAGGCTGGTCTTGAAGTCTTGGGGCTCAAGCAATCCTCCCGCCTTGACTCCCAAGTAGGTAGGATTATAGGCGTGAGCCACCGCACCCAACCTGGACACTTCATTTTATTTTGATTCCTTTAAAAAAAATCTTTTGAGTTTCTTGGTGGCACCTCGGACAAACCTTCTTTTAGGATGAGATAACCATTCTGAGTTCAGGCCGTACTGTGGGCAAGATCTTCTTCAGGTGTCACGCACGCCACCCACCAAACAGCCCCCCAGGTCGGTAACACTGCCTGTTTGGCTACGAGGAGACCACAGCCCCGGGACACTAAGGGGCCTGATGAAGCAAACACACGGCCAGCATGCAGTGGGCCGGGATCTGAAGCCACGTCAGTGTCTTTGGCACAGCAATGTCCAGTCACTGCTCCTGCTGCCCACGATTAGAATGCTCTATAATCTATGCAGCCGACATGGTCACCCCGGCCACTTGTAGCTGCTGGATCCCTGAAATGTGACTGCAACCAACCATGGACTCAAACTTTAAATCAGATTTATTTTCATTTACTTAAAATGTAACCGTAAATGGTCACACATGGCTTATAGCCAGCATCCTGGTATAGCCCACAGTCCATGCCCTTAAGCCACCAAGCTTTACTGATGGTAACTGAGCACCCGTGTGGGGTTCATTTGCTTCCAGGTATGGGGTTTTCTGCTGTTGGGCCCTCAGCATCTGGGCAGTCAGTTCCTCTTCCCTGGGGCAGTCTCCCACTCCCCTGTGCAAAGCACGTTCACTCAACACCCACTGTGTGAGGGCTGGGCTGGCCAGGGCTGGGGGACCTGAGCCACCCTTCCCACCCAGCCACTTGTGCTACAGCAAAATCAGAGCTTCCCAGGCCTTCTGCTTTTCCAGGACTCCCCTGATACCCAGGCATAGAGGATATCAGTGCCTGCCAGCACTCAGTGGGATCAGAGGGCCTGTGGGAAGTTAGAGGTTGGCAGGGGGAGGGCTGGGTCCAACACAACTCGTACCGTGGACGGGGCAGTTCTGTGGCTGTGAGCTGAGGCCCCTGCTTCCTGGGCTTCATAAACACGGAGGCATCTGCATGTGTGCACTGATAAACATTTGTCATTACATAATTTAAAAGTCATACTGTATATTGTAAAAAAAAAAAAAAAAAAAAAATGCAAATATTAAGAAACATTTCTGCCGGGCATAGTGGCTCAAGCTTGTAATCCTAGCACTTTGGGAAGACGAGGTGGGTGGATTACTTGAGGTCAGGAGTTCAAGACCAGCCTGGCCAACATGGTGAAACCCCATCTCTACTAAAAATACAAAAATTAGCTGGGTGTGGTGGCGCGTTCCTATAGTTCCAGCTACTCAGGAGGCTGAGGCAGGAGAATTGCTTGAACCGGGGAGGCAGAGGTTGCAGTGAGCTGAGATCACACCACTGCACTCCAGCCTGTGTCACAGAGCAAGACTCTGTCTCAAATAATAATAATAGCATTTCATGTAGATAGTAACCCAGAATCTCCTTTTAGAGGAAACCACTTTGAGTTTGATATATATTCCTCCAATTTTTTTCTATAAAATATTAATGTGAAAGTGTATGAATGTATTATCTAACAAAGGAAGAATCATATATATATATATATATATTTTAATAGAGATGGGGTGTCACTATGTTGCCCAGGCTGGTCTCGAACTCCTGGGCTCAAGTGATCCTCCCACCTTGGCCTCCCAAAGTGCTGGGATTACAGGCATGAGCCACCACACCCAGCCAGTGGAATCATATTCTATATGCTGTCCTATAACTTCCTTTTTTTTCACTCACTTATGTATGTATCCAAAGTGAACTGAGAGGCCAGGTGCATGACTCATGCCTGTAATTCCAGCACTTTGGGAGGTGGGCGAATTGCCTGGGCCCAAGGCTTTGAGACCAGCCTGGGCAACATAGTGGGACCTTATCTCTACAAAAAATACAAAAATTGGGCATGGTGGCATATGCCTATAGTCCCAGCTACTCAGGAGGCTGAAGTGGGAGGATCGCTTAAACCTGGGGAGGTCGAGACTGCAGTGTTTGTGCCACTGCACTCCAGTCTGGGCGATGGGAGTGAGACCCTGTCTCAGAAAAATGTAAAAAAGTGCTTGCTGCTGTTGTAACCAAGCGAGTTATAGAGAAACACCACACTTTGAGACAAATTGAGGAGTCCTTTATTAGCCGGCAACCGAGAGGCAGCTAATGCTCAAAATTCTCTCGGCCCCGAGGAAGGGGCTAGTTTTGTTTTTATACTGTGGTCTAAATAGGGGAGGGGGGAGTTTAGCTGAAGCAATTTTTACAGAAGGAGAACTGGCAAAAAGTTAAAAAATTAATTGGTTACAAAAGCAGTTACAAAAAATAAACAGTTCCAGGTGCAGGGGCTTAAACTATCACAAAGGGATAAATGCAGGGGCTTTGTGTGCCATCCAGTGCGTGTGTCCCCAGGAGCTGCTGGTGCAGCTCGCCTCAATATCTTATCAGTAAGTGCATTCCTGGACGTGCTTTGAGTCAGTTTACGCTAGTTATGCCCTTAAGGGCGGGAGGTAAAGGGGGCTGCAAGTGAAGAAACTAAAATGGAGTCTGTCTGGCTCTCTGTCTGCTGGGAGAGAGTCACTCAGGTTAAAACAAGGTAGGGTATCACACTGCCTGCCTACAGTCATCCCAGGCGCTGGGAACACAGCTGTAAGTAACAAGACAGCTCAGCCACCTCTGCTGTCAGGCCATGCCTGCTGGGTGGAGGTGACAGAGAACACACAAATTGATAAGGAAATCGCGTGGTCTCTGGTTGCGTTGGTAGTGAACTGCACAGTAAAGCGGGTTACCCTTGTGTCTGCAGATGCTGAGCCTCGACGCCTCGGCCATGGTCTACCCGCCGCAGGAGGTGTGTGGTGCCGGCACCGCGGCCATTTTGCAGTTCCTCTGCAAAGGTAAAGCCAGGCCACTGCCTCTTCCCCTCACTGAGGAACTATGACCCCCACGGCCACCCTGTGCCAGCCCAGGCTGGGGAACAGCAGAGACAGAAATGGCCACAGTGCCTACCTGCTTGGAGTTCGAGGTCTGGCAGGGGAAACAGGCAAAACAAATGATTACACAGGGAAATAGTTACAGACTGTGGTTATGGGAGTACAGTGGCGCGGCTGATTTAGGTTGGGGCCACAGGGAAGGCCTGTCTTTGAGAGTGTGGCTCCACTGACATGGAGTCATGGTTAAGATCTAGAAAAAGCAGAAAGCTGTTCCGCCAGTAGGTGCATATGGAAGGGCCTTGATGGGAAGTTTGACAGAGAGAGGGCCAGTGTAGCTGGAGTGAGGAAGCAGAGAGAAGAGAGATGGGGGAAGCCAAAGACAGTGCCCGGGCCCAGTGTCCAGTGGGAGAGCATGTGATCAGTCATTAGGTGGCAGGGAGGAGAAGGGATTGGAAAAGGAAAGAAAGAGTGCAGGACAGGGCACCAGTTAGGAGGCTGTCGGGGTCATCCAGGAGAGACGCACAGCAGAAGGAGCTAAAACCCGGAGCCAGCACTGGCTGGAGGCGGGAGGAGAACAGGATGCCCTGTCAGGCTGGAAGTTCTTAGCTAGTGGTTCTGGTCACCTATGGGACTTTCAGAATGCAACCAAGACACACATGCCTATGACTTATCATGGCCATTGCAAAACAGTGGGGAAGGATGGTCTTTTCAATAGCTGATTGTGAATCAACTGGATGTCCCTGTGGAAAAAATGAACTTTAACCTCTTCCTTAAACAGGAAGCAGGCAGTACTCATTATAAAAGATTGGTTCCTTAGATTTAATTAAGGCCAGACGTGGTGGCTTGCGCCTGTAATCCCAGCACTATGGGAGGCCGAGACAGGAGGATCTCGAGCCCAGGAGTTTGAGACCAGCCTAGGCAACATGGTGAAACCCTGTCTCTACAAAAAAAAATGCAAAAATCAGCCAGGCGTGGTGGCATGTGCCTGTGTTCCCAGCTACTTGGGAGGCTGAAGTGGAAGGATCACTTGAGCCTGAGCTGTGGTCATGCCACTGCACTCCAGCCTGGAGCAAGATTCCAACAAAGCGATACCCTATCTCAAAAAAAAAAAAAAAAAAAGTTTAATTAAAATCAAAATTTCTCTTCCTCAAAAGATACCATTTAGGGAAAGAAAAGGAAAGCCGTAAAGTTAGAGATGATATTTGCAATACATATATATCCAACAGAGGACTGGGATCTGGACTATAAACAGAAATCCTACAGATCCACGAGGAAAAGACGTTAGCAAAAGACTTGACTAAGAATTTTTACAAAAGAGAATATCCACACGGTGGCTCACACCTGTAATCCGAGCACTTTGGGAGGCCGAGGTGGGCAGATAACCTGAGGTTAGGAGTTTGAGACCAGCCTGGTCAACATGGTAAAACTCCATCCCTACTAAAAATAAAAAAACTAACTGGGCATGGTGGCAGGCACCTGTAATCCCAGCTACTGAGGAGGCTGAGGCAGGAGAATCACTTGAACCTGGGAGACGGAGGTTGCGGTGAGCTGAGATTGTGCTACTGTGCTCCAGTCTGGGTGACAGAGCAAAACTCCATCTCAAAAAAAAAAAAAAAAAAAGAGACGATATACAGATAACAAACAGTATCTGAAAAAAGTGCACAACATCATCTTAGTCAATGGGAAAATGCAAATTAAAGCTGCAAAGAGATACTTTGACACACCCACTAAAATGGCCAAAACTTTTCAATGGAAAAAAAAAAAAAAAACTTCCTGCTGACAAGTCAACCAGAAATAAAAAACAAAAAATAGGCCGGGCACGGTGGCTCACGCCTGTAATCCCAGCACTTTGGGAGGCCGAGGTGGGCGGATCATGAGGTCAGAAGATCGAGACCATCCTGACTAACACAGTGAAACCCCGTCTCTACTAAAAATACAAAAAAAATTAGCAAGGCGTGGTGGCGGTCACCTGTAGTCCCAGCTACTCGGGAGGCTGAGGCAGGAGAATGGTGTGAACCCAGGAGGAGGAGCTTGCAGTGAGCCAAGATTACGCCACTACACTCCAGCCTGGGAGACAGAGCAAGACTCCATTTCAGAAAAATAAAATAAAATAAAATGGCCAAAATTGAACTGGCAATACCAAGAATTAGCAAAGATGTGGAGCAACAGGAACTTCCATATACTGCAGGTGGGAATGTAAAGTGAAAATTACTTTAAAAGCTATTCTCAATATCTACTCAAGCTGAACATTTAAATCTCCTGTGGCCCATGAGTTCCATTCCTAGGTACATGCCTGTATTAGTCTGTTCTCACACTGCTGTGAAGAAATTCTTTATAAAGAAAAGAAGTTTAATTGACTCACAGTTTCACATGGCCGGGAGGCCTCAGGAAACTTACAGTCATGGAGGAAGGCAACTCTTCACAGGGCAGCAGGAGAGAGAATTAGTGCCAAGTGAAGAGGGAAGCCCCTGATAAAACCATCAGATTTCATGAGAACTCATCCACCACCATAAGAATAGCATGGGGGAACTGCTCCCATGATCTAATCACCTCCCACGAGGTCCCGCCCCCAACACGTGGGGATTACAATTCAGAGATTTAGGTGGGGACACAGAGCCAGACCATATCAATGCCCATCAGCAATGCATATGAATAAATGCCAAAAGCCATGTGCAAAAATGTTCATAGCAGCACTATTTATGCCAGTCCAAACTGGAAACAGCTTTAATGTCCATCAAGAGTAGAATGGATAACTTTACTGTTTTACACTCGTGTGGATACCACACAGCAAGTGGAAAGAATGAGCGACTGCTCCTTCCAACAACCTGGATGAGTCTCACAAACAATGTGGAGTGTGAGAAGCCATTCACAAAGGAATATGTGCTCCTATCAGTCACCACAGAGCTTTGAAGCAGCACTGGTTCCTGGTCATGAGAGTGCGTTCACCTTTAAACATTCATCAAGCTCTGCATGAAGATTCTGTGCTCTCGGTTGGCCCAAAGGCAGTGAGTTACCTCAATTGATTGCTCACAGTCAGTTACAGATTTAAGTCCTTGTTCTACTCTTTCCCCTCTTCTCACCGCTGCACTTGACTAATCTTAAAAAAAGAGAGAGAAAGGTTTTGTGCTCTTTTCTGTATGTATGTTATATTTTACTTTAAAAGAAAGTGGAGGGGGGTGGCTACAGTCATAGCCACCAGGCCACACATATGCAAATTAGAGTCTTTGAGCAACAGGTGATTCCAATATACACCCTGGCCAATGGCTGAGCTAGCTAGACCAAAGCCTTTATTTTCTTTAAAAAGATTTTGGGGCTGAACAAGGTGGCTCACGCCTGTAATCCCAACATTTCGGGAGGCCAAGACGGGTGGATCGCTTGAGCCCAGGAGTTCAACATGGCCAATGTGGCAAAACTTCATCTCTACAAAAAATGCAAAAATTAGCCCAGCTTGGTGGCACACCTGTAGTGCCAGCTGCTCGGGAGGCTTAGGTGGGAGGATTGCTTGAGCCTAAGAAGTGGAGGTTGCAGTGAGCCAAGATCGTGCTGCTGCACTTCAGCCTGGGTGACAGAGAGAGACCTTGTGTTTAAAACAAACAAACAAAAAAAGATTTTGGGCTGGGCTTGGTGGCTCACGCCTGTAATCTGAGCACTTTGGGAGGCCGAGGCGGGTGGATCATCTGAGGTCAGGAGTTCGAGACCAGCCCGACCAACATGTTGAAACCCCGTCTCTACTAAAAATACAAAAAATTAGCTGGGCGTAGTGGCACGTGCCTGTAATCCCAGGTACTCGGGAGGCTGAGGCAGGAGAATCGCTTTAACCCAGGAGGCGGAGGTTACAGTGAGCCGAGATAGCGCCACTGCACTCCAGCCCGGGTGACAGAGCAAGACTCCATCTCAAATAAATAAAAAAAAATAAAAATAAACATTAAAGAAACCATAAAAGATATCATATGATGTGATTCTATGCCTTGCTTTTTTTTCTCTCAAGAAAAGTCTTGGGTATTTTCCTGTCTCATAATATAGTTTGAATGTCCCCTTAAACTGGTCACAGGATTTCATGTGGTGGCACCTGTAGCTTCGTAGCCATCCCTGTGGTGAACTTGGAGGGCATTTCCAGTTTCCTGCTGTTCTGAACATTTGAACCGACACCTCTCTGTCACCGTGTGCACTTTCCCCTAGGGTGGATGAGAGGGCACGAGCGCCCTAGCGTGCCTGGGAAGAGGTCCCACCAGTCTCCATCCCATGAGGAGTGGCTGGGAGGACCTCTCTCCCCCTTCACAACCTGCATAACACGCAGTATTTTCTTAAAGAGTCTGCTAATTGGATGGATAACAAGAGAGCCCCTTATTATTCTAATGTCACTTCCTTGATTCTGTGAATATTTTTCATACGTCTCCTGCCCATTTTTAGTATTTCTTGTGACGTGACTGTATCCTTCCCATGAGGGGAAAAAAAGATAACTTTGAGTACATCAAAACTTACAACTTGTTTACCCCGGAAGGACACCATCATCGAAGTTAAAAGACCAGTTACCACCTGGAAGAAGATAGTTACAACATATTATATATAGACCTAAGGTTATTAACTACAATATATAAAGAGCACCTACAAATCAACAGGAAAAAGACAAACAGCCAAATAGGAAGTGAGTCTAAAGTATGAACCCTTTGAAATTTTACAGGCAAAACTACACATGGCCAGAGAAGGAAAGCTTCTTGCCCAAGGTCTCACATTCAGGGAATTATTGGTAGAGCTGGATCTAGGACGCAGGTTTGACTTCTTATCTCAGGCTTTTTCATCACCTCATTCTCACTTGGATGGTAAAGAGGTGGAAAGTGTAGCCAGTACCCATTGACTCACTCCACTGACATTTACTGAGCACCTGCCACATTCCAGGCCCAGGGCTAGGACCGGTGAAAAACACGGAGTGCCCAGGCTAGGGGAGAGGAGAGCAGTGGCTGAGTCAGGGTGGGGCCGGCTGCCCTGGCAGTGGGAGCGGGTGTCTCTGGGTACCTCAGCTGTCTCCTCCTTCCTGGTCAGCTTGTGTCCCCTCTCTTACAGAGTCAGGGCTGGAATACTACCCCCCTTCTCAGTACTTGCTGCCAGTTCTGGAGCAAGATGGAACCGAGAACTCTCGGGACAGCCCTGATGGGCCCATGGACAGATTCTCAAGGGAGGAGTTAGAGTGGCAGGTAAGACAAGCCAGCCTGCTGCACGCATACATGTGTGCGTGTGCGTGTGCGTGTGTGTGTGTGTGTGTGTGTGTTGAGGGAGCTGGGAATGGAAGGGGGCGGTGGTTCAGAGCTGCAGCTCCCAGATTCCTCCATAGAACTAGAACTGGCCTCCTGACGAGTTGAACTGCTTTTTCTTTATTTTTTTTCCATATAACTTCTTTCTTTATTTTTTATTTTTTTATTTTATTTTATTTTATTTTTTGCCTTCAAGCATCTGTTTAACAAAGCACATCTTGTACAGCCCTTAATCCATTTAACCCTGAGTTGACACAGCACATGTTTCAGAGAGCACGGGGTTGGGGGTAAGGTTATAGATTAACAGCATCCCAAGGCAGAAGAATTTTTCTTAGTACAGAACAAAATGGAGTCTCCTATGTCTACTTCTTTCTACACAGACACAGTAACAATCTGATCTCTCTTTCTTTTCCCCACATTGCCCCCTTTTCTTTTCGACAAAACCGCCATCGTCATCATGGCCCGTTCTCGATGGTCGCTGTCTCTTTGGAGCTGTTGGGTACACTTGCAGAAAGGCTGTCACTTCACACTTGGAAGGTTGCACAGCAGCCAGGTAGAGGCGCTCCTCACTTCCCAGACGGGGTGGGGGGCCCGGCAGAGGCGCTCCTCACTTCCCAGATGGGGCGGCGGCCAGGCAGAGGCGCTCCTCACTTCCCAGAGTGGGTGGCCGGGCAGAGGCGCTCCTCACTTCCCAGAGGGGGCGGCGGCCAGGCAGAGGCGCTCCTCACTTCCCAGAGTGGGTGGCCGGGCAGAGGCG